>NC_057767.1:36618520-36982270 GCF_010389155.1 Erigeron canadensis
AAGAATAATAATATTAAAAATTATTATATGGAGGAGTACTATATAGATGGTTAACTTTGTAATTGCCAAAAGCTTACAATTATTGTTATATCTTGAAAGATAACTAGTGCTTAAGTTATTTTCGATCAATAGAACAAGATTAAACAAGATTGGTTTTTTATGACCATCATTTAAGGTGTTTAATTTCCTTAATTCTCAACACAATTCAAATGATTTTTGTTAGATATTTTAAACTAACCCAAATAACATTGCAACATGCATGATCAAGAAACGACCAAGAACAATATATAGAATTTAAGTTTAATAATAATCAAGATATGATTTAGGCTTGTATAGGGAGGCATGTTCTGAGGATGATAATAGTGCACATGGAACCAAATGATTGTTTCATTTATATCTTCTATGATAATAAAGAAAACAACATAAAGAAACTTATGTTACATTCCCATCAAAACACTCTGGATTATTCTTCCAAATTTCCCAAATACAATGCACATATAAAATCAGAAAAATGGGCACATATGCTTTCTTACACTTTTTCCATCCCTAAATCCAGCTTGGTTCATCATCATCATCATATGCACACGGTAGTTAGCTCCCATGTTCCCAAACACGAAGCTTAACCTTTTTTCATTTATAATAATACTTAATCTACCAAATGTGTAGTCTAGCTAGATTGAATGTTTTAACATGTTCAGTTTATGTCTGGTATTGTTTTTTTGGTTAATCTATGCGGCCACCACTATAGCAATTGCAATACAAATTATATTATACATGGATCATGCATGCTACTTCAAAAATTATATGCATGCTAGCTTCATTATACATGCATGCATCTACTTCAAAATCAAACTCGAATCGCGCATAATTTCAGAAGAATCTATTATTTATGTATTTTTCTTGTTCTTTTGTGATTTTTAAAGTATAATTATCATGTGATCGATCAAGTGGCCGGCCAGCCAGGATACCTTCTGGGTATCAAATTGGCGAGAGGGGATGTTGGTTTGGAGGTCATGGGATCGACCTATTGACCTCGGATATTTACCTCTTTAGCGTAAAATGAGCTCCCTTTGGGGGTATCAGCGGTGTAAGGGGTCTCGAACCCTGAGCATACTGTCCGTTTGGATGTCACTGCTCAGCTCAATGGAACGACCTTCGCACTCGTCATTAAAAAAAAAAACACCAAAAGTGTGTATATATGTATAGTATATGGTTGCATTCTCATGCCACTACAAGGAAAAATGACTTTTAGGAGGACGGTATTTAGTGAGACTTTTTATAAATAGCCTAAATTTAGTAATTCGTTGTATCATGACTTAAATTTAAACTTCTTAAGCGTTCATATTATTGTTAAAATAAAAACATTTTTACTTGTTTACAACAATATATATATATATATATATATATTGATGACGTGTCATTGATCATTGAGGTAATTGATTAGGCAACAAGCAATATTAAACTTGAATTATACTCTAAATGGATGTCACATATATATATATATATATATATATATATATATATATATATGACGAAACAAGCTACACGTAGTGTTTCATGAGCCGGCCACTTTCAATTCAAGAACATGGGTTCATGTAGGCTTTGAGCTGTCAAAGTGGTTTCTATATGATTATGTGATTAGGATTCACCATATAGACCTAACAGAATTAAATGATTCTTCATACAAAAAGAAATATACATAGTTCTAACTTTTATTTAACTTTAATAATTAAATTGTTTACTAATAATAATGACATCTTAAATGCATTTTGTTAACCTAATTAACTCGGATTGAGAACTTGTTTTCTAATTATCATAACCTATCTATAAGAATCGATATATTTATATCCCAAACTAGCTATAAATTAAACATGTTATAGAATCGTTACATGCGTAATTTTGCGAATTAAAAACGATAAGATTATATAATATAAATATGTACTATACACACATGTTTAACTGAGCATTAATTAATTTTAGTTCAAAACGATGATCGATTAATCAAGATTCAAGACTAAAGTAGGACTCTAATTAGGGATAGACGTACAATTATTGAATTATATGTCATAGTTGGTCCGATCTATCTTCGCTAAATATGAAAGACGAATGTTGAAGTGTTACTCACCAATTATCCATCTATACTACTATATAAAAATTATAACACTTATGTTGAAAGTTTATAAAAATGGAACATGTAAATTGATAAAAATACCCTTAATGAATTAAATCACCATCAATCCTTAATATTAAATTACACTATTAGTCCATATATTATAAAATATCTCTACTAACTCTTTAAATCAAATACTTTTACCTACACCAATAGATACCGCCACCACCGTCATCGCCGGCTCGCCGCCGCATTGCGCGGGTATCATTCTTGTTTATTATAGCAATAATAATAAAACCCATGTGTATGAAATTCAATGTGAGCTTCGCTAAGCAACTTGGTAATTTTAATCATGTTTTTTTGAGTAACAGTCCAAACCCCAAAACCAATGTATTGTAAATCTCCCGTCATTTACAATCATTTACAAGTATTTACAATCATATGATTCATACGGGGTGAGTCAATGGGTATTCAATTGTGATACCGGGGCTAGGGTTCCCTCCATTACCCTTTTTTTCACTTTTTTAAAAAAACTTCATTTTACTTAAAACATTAAATGTACGTTGTATTTAAAGTGCATTAAAAATTGAATTTTTGATATTAAAAACATACTTCATAAACTTTGGGTGAGGATTCCCTCAAGTTATCCCAACTTGAAAGGTAAAGTTGAGAGATTTTTGATCATTGGATCAAAATCAATGGTCAAGATTCATTGATTAATTTTGAATCTTGACCCATGATAACTATATATATAGACTTTTAATGCATAATTAGTTATGCACTATGTCAGTTTTATAGACTTTTAATGCATCAAAATGATGTTTTTAAGGTCTTCTCACCGTTCTTATTTTAAAACTGTTCTTATTTGATTGTCCCCTTATATATATATATATATATATTATGTATCTTTGGGCTGTATTTAACAAGATTTTTTATTTACTTTAAAATCAAACTTCAGTTCATTAATCACTTAGTTAATTACTTGAATGTGAGTTCATCATCAAAGGCCATTGAAAGCAGGTAATGCAAATAATAGATGATTAAAAACTTTCTTTTACATTTACCCGTACACCATATTTTACAAGTAGTGTTCATTTTTATATATATATTTATATTTTTATATTTATATATCGTTATGGCTTTAATTAATTTTGAACCCATTCGATTGTGACTTCCAAACTCTTATATACGTTGACATATTGTTGAGTTGGCGCCTCTTAATTTGCTATTTATTGAAAGCGTATTTTTGTAATTTTTTTACTCACTTGTCTTTATACACATACACACACATGCACCAGCTTTCATATCTCTATACCCTTCGATATAGACAATATATATAGGGCAACAAGCCAACAAGGCTAGTCATTGGGTGAGGTTTGTGGGACGTCGTCGATGAGTTGATTCTCTTCCAACTTTTTTGGTTAATAATTGAAACTATTTTTTTTTTTTTGTCAAAATTACAAAATAATTAAATGGTTCAGATGGGCTACCCATAACGTGTCAACCATGGATAGTTAGATACAAACTTTTCTTAGTTGTCATATAACTAAGACCCTAACTAATTTCCTTGTTAAGTCCTACTTTTTGTTATGAAAATGAATTTTCATACTTTTAAACATGTATAATCTTCATATATACCTTTTTGGTCCACGACCTGCAGGGGCGAACTCAAATATGTTTAGTTGGGTGCCCATAAATCATATAGTTTTTATTAACGTAATACGTAAATAAAAAAGTTTGTTAGAATAAAATAAATTTTCTAAAATACGCCGGGTCCATGTATTTTAAATTTGGTGTCATTTTATCTTTCGTATATTCCAGGGTGAACGGTGTGTACACCGCGAATCAAGCCGGTACCAGTCAATCACCGGGTTGCACACCATTTTGCCCTACAGGTACCTAATGAGTAGGTGGCCGGTTGTCGAGTTCCTCACCAGCCTCTCTTCCTTTTCTTTTTTTTTGTCTTTTTTTGTTTCTTTTGTCTTTATTTGAACGGAGAGAGGTGGTGAGGTATTCTGTGTAGTTAGGGTAAAATTGAGTAGAAAAAGTGGGGAGTAATGGTAATAGAATTAGAGTAAAATACAACTAAACTAATGACGAAGATGTATCCTCACTTCACTTATATATGACTCTGGTGTGATAAGCAAATGGATAATGATGTTTGACCCACTCACTAAGTATTATTATACAGTATGATTTTGGTGTGATTAGCGAATGGACAATGATGTTTGACCCACTAACTTAGTATTATTAGGATCAGGAAAGATACATGATGCTTACACATTTATACATTGGTTTTATTTATATCGCAAAAAGTTGAGTTGAAAAATAGTTGTGGATTTTGTTAGAGCTTTTTAGTATGAAGAAAATAAATTGCAAATTTGTACTTAAGTTTTGGATATATTTATGACTCAATTGATCCATTACTATCCCAGAATTTTCCCATCTGGTTTCGACAAAACACGAGCAAACATATCTACTTTGAGTTTTGTCACCAAGAGTGGTTAGCATTATCAATAGAATAATCTCGTGTATTAGTTAATTGTATTCAAGCTTCTCATATATTTGAGCGTCAATCCTTTTTGACTTAGGATAGAAGTAAAGTTTTTATTTAGAATTAAAAAAAGAGACAAAATTTATGGATTCAATCCTCATCCTGAAGTCTTTTTCTACCTAAAAACAGTCTCTCTACCTAGTTACAGTCTTTATTTTATTTTTTTAAAAAGTGTTCATTTTAAAATTTTGTACATACACTAACTATAATACGGAGTAATTAATAAACATATGTAATCATACATATCTATTGGTTAAAACGGGTAATAATATAGAGAAAATAGCCTAAATAACCAAAAATCATCTCCAATATACGAAAATACCCAACTTTTTTCGAGTTTACAAAAAATACCCATAAAATCACAACTCCTCAAGGAGGAGGTGAGGATCGCAAGCATCTCTTGCGGATCGCAAGCATTCCTTGAGGATCGCAAGCATTCCTTGAGGATCGCAAGGCATGCTTGAGGATCGCAAGGAACCCTTGCGATTATCAAAGAACCCGACGACATCTAGCAATATGGAAGCAAATGGGGGCTGCTACCCAAGCCCAACATTCCTACAAATGCTCCATACATGACAAACGTGGTCCTAGTATTTTTAATTTTTATTTTCTATTTTCTCTTTATTTACATTTAATTCTGTACCGACATATCCCTAAACGACTACAGAGTAGATTTTTTGTCCCAGTTGCATTTTAAAGCCCTAGACCGCATCGCAAGCCCCTTTTCTCCCCAACCCCAAATCGCCACCTCCAATCACCACCCACGTCCACCACCATCTGCCTACGTCTGCCATAATCACCACCCACATCGGCCACCACGTTTCTCCCACTCCAAATTGCTCCCATCATCAGTACCTAGGTCGGCACCAATTGCATCGCCAGCATCACTAGCCACTTCCTCCACCACTCTCCATCCCAAATCGTTGTGTGGTAAGTTTCTCTTCTTCCATTATTCTTATGTACCACTTATTACTTAATAAATTTGTATATCTATTTCTTTTTCCATAGCTTGATTAGTTACATGTGGTATGAACGAATTATATGTTGAATTAAACATTCAGATTTCGATGAATATATAAAATGTTCACATTAAGTGTTTTATTAATTAATTGATGGACTTTTTCCAAATGATGGACTTTTATGTGGCTGAGTTGGATTTTTTAGTTGTATTTAGCATGTCATTCTAAGTGATCAAGGATCATAGCAAATTCTTTAGGACTGGGGACTTGGTTGGACGTGGTGCTTGGAATTCAGTGGGTCATAGGAGGAAATTCACATGGAGGCTTGAAAATCGTTTAGGGTGGAAGGATCTACTTTAAAAGGGAAAGAAAATTGGATTTTGTATCAAAAGCAAGAAGGTTCAATTTGGGAATCATGTCGCCTTATAGTTTACTCTCGAGGAGAGACTGAGCCACCTTGTCATTTACCTATTTTCCTAGAAGTCACAAATTTACAAAATACTAATAGTTACTGGGTTTGTTTTATGAGCTATCATTTTTCAGTTGTCAGCCAAAAGGTGCAGGACGAATCCGTTACAAAGGAATCACAAAATCACTATTTGAAATGTGCAAAACTGGATGCTTCAGTGAGCATGTGTGTGAAGGAAAAACAAAAAGCTACGTTATTTCCAATACATATAGAAGATACAACTCATAAGCAAGTAGTTACCAATGGGGAAAACAAGCATTGGTCATGGTTGTGGGAGGAAACGCATAAATATATGATATTTACAGAAGTATAGGTTGCAGACAAACTTTTTGAGTTTTGTGACTTTCAAGTTGCAAAAGAAACCGATGTATACAGCTAGTCCTGCTAGTTACTTTGAGGAGACAATGACTTTTTGGTGTAAGGCTCCTGGCGTCTTTTTAAGTGCAGACTATTATTCATCAGCCATTGACATGTGGTCTGTTGGTCTGTTTTATGTGCACAAACAAACAATAGTATAAGATGCAATGATGTTTATAAACCTTCTTCTGATACCTAGGTATGGAAGTGGTGATCAGTGGTCTGCTTTGCTGTAAAGATCATTGATGTCACCATTGGAGCAGACCGTTTTAATTCTTTAACGTCGTAAGATTTGTTATTGTTACTAAAGATGATGATTTACGCTTTGTTATTGTATCAGTAATAATAATCACTATGAATTGGCTCGGTATGATATACTTATAACTTGATCATGTATTTGTAGGCACGAGCCACACTTTCCCCGACCCCTAAAAACAGATAATGGAAGAAGAAAGTCAAGAAGCTCCACCACCTAAGGTTAGTTTAGTTATATTTGTATTATTACGGCAAACATATCATTCTTTTTTCCTTTACAACAATACTCGTATTTATTGTTAACTACTATTTTCATATATGGATTGAATCGATTAATAACATGGTTTTTTATTGTCTTTTAGGAATACATTTCGTCTTCGTTGACTTTGAGGACTAGAATGAACATAGTTAATGAAATTGCAAGGGCTCTTACACCAAGACAGAAAGAATTGTTTCAGGGTACTTGTTTTGGCCCATGGTTGCAATTACAACAAACGAGAGGAGACCCAGCTTTGACTCATCTATTTTTGCAATTACAACCAATCGGGATCCAACGTGGTGAACAGGAGTTCTGGTTCTATTTTCCACCATTTCACTATGCTCGATTTGGACGTGAAGAGTTTTGCTTAGTGACCGGCCTACGGTTCGGGCGTCATGACTCATTCGGTCCATACATCCAGAATATCCACGGCCCATTATGGGTATTTAATGTTTTTCCAGGCTACAATAGGGGTGGTGAAGGTCTGAAAGTGTCTGATTTCGAGAAAGTGTTGCAAGAAGGTCCTTCAGGTAGGTTGAGTGATATTGATTTTGTTCGACTATGCGTTATATTGCTTGTCGAGGTCGGCTTTACTGGAAAACAATCAACCCAACTTGTTAGTCCCGATATGTTATCATTGGCTGAAAATATGGAAGCATGGAACATGTTTCCATGGGGTTCATACCTCTGGTGAAAGGTATATGAACAACTATCCGGTAGTCAGGCAAAGCTTAAGGAAGCAGAGGGCCGTAAATACACTTATTTATAAGTGATAGATATACTTATTTATATTGGTATATGTATTCTTAATATTGATGGAGATTATGCCGATTGATGATGTAAGTGATAGATATACTTATTTATATTGGTATATGTATTCTTAATATTTGAAGTCGACTTAGAATATATTGTTGATATGTTGATGGTTTGTGGATGGGCCACAACTGACATTGATACCCACAGAGGGTGAGGCGGCGAGTGATTGGTGGCAAGCTAGTAAACGCTTTTTTGATGGGGTTGATGACGAGGATTCCCCAGCATTTCAGGTTCAAGGTTCTGATCCACCCCAGCACTGAGATGTATCACCACCTTCTCAACATAATCGTCAACCCAATTCTCCACCATCATCTTTTCTTCACCGTGATCAACCCAATTCTCCACCATCATCATCTCCCACAAGACCAGAAAAGATGCCATGCATGCATTATCTTCCTCTCTCTCCACAAGGCAATCATGTGACATCCACTGACCCCGAGATACGTGCTTTGCGGGACGACTTACGATCTTTACAGAACGAGGTGATTGCTTTACGACCATTACGGGACGAGGTGCGTTCTTTGCGAGAGAAGGTTTGTGCTTTGGAGGCGAATGTCACTGCTCTACAGTCGCTAGACGACGCGGTATAGTTTATTTCAACATTTATTTATGTATTTATAATTGAATATACATTAATTTTGATATTGGTTTATGTACTTGACTTTATGTATTTGCAGGAAATGGATGACATTTGCTATTCTGAGCCAGACCAGCCATCTGCATTCGTTGTTCGTTCTGTAAGACAGGGTTTACGCCCCAAACATGTTGGACAACAATTAAGATCTCCATACACGACAAGACATTTCAGACGACGCCACAAGAAAAAGGAAGCTCCTAATGATGAGTACCATGTTAAATGTGGTGAGCCAAAACCCATTCCTACTTCTCAGGCACCTCCCGTTCCACAGGCACCTCCCGTTCCACAGGCACCTGTTATTCAACTAGGAGTTATTTGTCGATTGCCCAGAGAGTATAGAGATACTAGTTACATTCAAAAAATAGATTGGGCCACATATCAGTTACCCAAAAGTACCATTAGTATGGATGATCGGTTCAAATTGGTAGAGACAATTGAGGATAACTCCCTTTGGGCAAGAACTCCAGTCGAATTTTATCTACATGAGCGGGGCCAAGGATGTTATGTTGACTCTTCTCAACACCGTCTACGCCATATTCGTCTTGATCGTAAATGGTGGGGTATTTTATTAGGGGTAGAAGAATGTGGTTATCTCGAGACAAGTGTAAGTATTATATATATATATATTATATGTCTTTATTATTTTAATATAATGTAATAATCAATATGCTTTTCTATCATATTTCAAATAGCATATCGATGTATGGAGAACTCGAGTTTTGATTGGGAGGAGCAAAACAAGGCTGAGATCAATGCAAATGAATGATGGTGAAGAACGGAAAGAGCTTGAATCAAAAATACGTTGGACTATCATGCCTCCATCCTTTATGGATTGTGAGTTATATGTTGGGACACCAGAGTCATATATTCTCGCTGATGGCTATTGTTCGCTTCATGCTGCATGGTGGATAGTTGATAAGGTTAGCTTACAATTTTTTCAACACATATGTATCAAATCAATTAGTATTTATTTAAAGATCTATTTGTAGGTGTTTATCCCCATGTGTGCAAAACACCATTGGTTTCTTATTGAGCTACAACTTCCGTCGTTTAAGGTGATAGTCTATAATAGCTTCAATTGATACTATAAGGATAAGGAATTGGACGGACTAATAGTGCCAAAATTGAGTAAACATCTACCAAAGTACTTGAATAACATCCGTTATTGGAAGAATTTAGGAATTAAAGAGCCAAAAAAGATATCGATTACCATCTATAAAGACGAGAGTGTGCCTCAACATGCTAAGGATAAAGGGGACTGTGGTGTATTCGTTTGCATGTTTTTGGAGCAGATTTGTCTTAGATACGAGAAACCTAAACTCAAGTGTGGTATGACGAGTGCTTTAGGAGGGTTGGCTTACCGTCATTACATGGCAGCTGCCATATATGTCGCGCGTCTTCTACCAGCGGATTATAAAGATGCATAATGTCTTCTATTGCAGGATTGGCCTTGTCTTGAATGGTTACTATGCTTCCATTGCATAATGTCTTCTATGTACATTTTGTCGTCATTTTAGTTGTTTGTATGTAGTTGATGATCTGATCTTTAGCTAAGCTTTAATATATATGAGACAGGCTAGCTTAGTTGTATTTGGGCTGTTTGAAATGTTTCACCAGTTTTTGGGCTGTTTTTAGTTGTATTTCAGCAAGTTTGAAATGTTTGCAGCAGGTTTTCAGCAGATTTTTTCGCAGTTTTGGGTTGTTTTTAGTTTTATTTCAGCAAGATTGAACTGTTTTCAACAAGTTTTAGCAGTTTGGGCTGTTTTTTTGCTGTTTTTAGCTGCATTTCAGCAAGTTTGAACTGTTTTCAGCAATTTTCAACAGTTTTGGGCTGTTTTTTTTGTTGTTGTTTATAGCTAACCACAAATTTATAGTTGGATAAATGACAACATAAGTTCAAATAGGACCTAACAAGTTCGATAACAACATAACTTTAATACTTAATACAAACTTTGCATCTAAAAGTCACTCAAGTCCCAAAAGGTGATGAGTGTGATTTTGACTTTGGTTGGGATCTCGATTTCCCTTTACTTGCCGCCGAATGAACTTTTGATTTTGACGAAGATCCATATTTTGTGGGTGGAGGAAAAGATGTTTGTGATGGCATCGGTGCTCCACATGTCATCCTTGTATGACCACGTTACTTACAACGACTACATGTCGGGTTTTTCTTCTCCTCACCCTTAGACGGAATACGATCACGATTTTTGGGGCGGCCAAGTAGCCTTCTGTCCATAACCGGTGGCAAAACTGTTTGTAAGTCATCTGGTATCTCCCATTCAGATGGATGTGGTATGGGATAGACAATCTCGGCATACGTCTGACGATATGCTTTTGAAGTGTAACACTCCATAGCATATACACTTGAATCATCTTGGTTTAGATGAAGAGCAACTTTTATAACATGACCACATGGAAAACCAGAAGTTTGCCATTTTCCACAAGTACACGTCTTTGCATCTAGATCGACAAGTCCATTCAAGTTATGATCTATAACTTCAAACAATGTGTTGGAACATGGTTCAACTCTCCAAGAAGTTGACTTCACAACACGTTTTGCAATCTTTTTTTCAGTCCATGGTGTAACACGACGTTCAAATGATTCTGTACATTTAAAGAAGTAATTTACTTACTAAAATCTATTATCATTTATATAATAATAATAATAATGATAATAATAATAATAATAATAATAATAATAATAATAATAATAATAATAAGTGAGAAAGTTAAACAAATAATACCTGCAACATTTCTTTTCCTATAATACCACTCTTGAAGAGATGCGCGGAAAAACTCCATTAACATAGTAATGGGTAATTTCCTTGAATGGCGACTTAGAGAGTTGATTGATGCTGCACTATTAGATGTCATGAAACCATACCTTGCTCCAAGAGCGTGTACTCTTGACCATCTTTCAAACCCAATAGCTTCTAGTGTTTGGGAAGACTCGGGCATAACATGTCTCAAACGATTTATATGTCTATTAAAATCCACTTCTCGATAAGCTTTCACCGCTTTCCAATATGTCCATTGATGATGTTTTATACCAGGAGACCTTGGTTTTAGATTTCTATACAAATGAACAGCACAAAGTCCATGAAAGGCATTTAGAAAGCACCTTCTAATAGCCATATCAATTGAGTTTGCCCTATCGGATTTGATTGTCAAATTGCTAACCGTACCTATGCAATCCCTAAGATGCCCCATAAACCATGTCCACGAATCAGAGGTTTCAGATTTGCCAACCCCATAAGCTATTGGTAGTATCCCGTTATTAGCATCCATGCCTACTGCTAATAAGTTCGTTCCAAGATATCGACCTTTTAGATGTGCCGCATCAACTATAATAACTGGCCGCAAGAAAGAAACAAACGAACGTATCTACAAAAGAATAAATCATTTAGATTTGAACAAGTAGTTAAAGTAAAAACATGTGAAAAAGTTATATTGATTTACTAACCGCTGCACCAATGGCGATAAACAATAACTCAAAACGTCCATCTCTATCTGTTTTGATATGAGTTACCGAACCGGGATTTTTCAACTTTAAATTGTGACAATAAGCTGGAAGTTGGGCAAACGATGCTTCTGGTGACCCCCTCAACAGTTCCAAGGCATAACACTTGGCTCTCCAAGCTTGAGAATATGAGATATTAATCTTGAACCGAGCATTTATGTCAGTCATAATCTCATGACCCCTATATACCCTTCCTTTCACAAACATTAACTCCGCCAAAAATCCACCCAACACCTTTTTGTTTGCTTGTCTATGGTGAGGATAAAGTTGAGTTCTTGAACAAGTATGTTGATCAATGAATGTAGTGACTTGAAACATTTCACAATTTTTTACCCTCCTTGACATCATACGCCACGTACAACCTTGTTGATCAATTTTACACTTTGTTTCAAAACGATCTTTATCTGATCTCGAAACAACTAGTTGGCAGCCATCTTCCACACATTTCGTATACAAAGCTATCTTCAAGTCTTCTTTTGTATCAAAACAATCACCTTTCTTGATACGAACAACTCTGGTGTAAAAATCAACAGGTATCTTTACCAAGTCTTCTTCTGGTATTGGAAGTAATTCTGGCATATTCCAATAGTACTCACGTGGTTCTTGTTTAGCATCCCAAGCTTTCTTGTCACAAACTTTGTTTTTCTTTTCTTCATGGACTTCTTCTTTTTCAGCGACTTCTTCATCATCATCATCTTCATTTACATCTTTTTCTGGGTTATATGAATTAAAAAATGGGTGTTCAATAGTTTCTTTCACATCAATATCCTCCCCATCATTATCATCATCATCACCACCACCATCACCACCACAACCATCATCATCATCATCATCAATGACTTGTTCCTCGACATGAAGTGTTTCTTTTTGTTCACTTTTACCAAAAAACCAATCTGAATCTTCTTTAAGATCATCATATTGACTAATATCAAAATATTTATTTGGGGTTGGATCAAAAGATTGTGGATTTTGGTAATGTTGCAGATTTTGAATGGGTTGACTACGAAAATGATGAGAAATTTGTTGGTGATTAAATTGTTGTGGAACCATGAAATTTTGATTATGATAATTATTTAGTTGTGCATTGCCATAAACGGGAGCTGAAGAACTTACTTGATTACTTCCCGTTCCAGATCCAATTTCAGTACTTCTAGATTGAACACACAATGTAACAATATCATCACCAACACCAATATAACTCATGAATCGATCAACATCTTCATTATCGTTTATCAAGTAAACTTTACCATTTTTCAAATAAGTTAGACTCACCTCACTTTCAAGAGCTAAACTTAACTTTTTTGCAACATGTAAAATTAACTTTTTGTAAGTTAATTTTTTAACGGGGCAATTTTAGTGAACGATTCATAGAGTTTGTATACTGTAAACCACCATTTATGTTCTCCCAAGACCCTCCATAACACAAATCTATCCAAACGTTGTTTGTTTCCATTACTAAATAAAAACTAATTTAAATACTAAATATTTTAGCTAAGAAAAACATACCTTTTACTTTGCAAATTGAAAAAAAATAAATTATGGTGTTGTTTATCATAAAAAAAAATACATGAACATCCTGATTGCTTTTTATCCTAACACTTACAAGAAAATCTCATAAAAAATCCTATCCATAAGTCAAAAAAAGTCAAAATCGCAAGCACTCCTTGCGGATCGCAAGCATCTCTTGCGGATCGCAAGCACTGCTTGAGGATCGCAAGGACTGCTTGAGGATCGCAAACAGTCCTTGCGATCCTCAAGCAGTGCTTGCGATCCGCAAGAGATGCTTGCGATCCTCACCTCCTCCTTGAGGAGTTGCAATTTTATGGGTATTTTTTGTAAACTCGAAAAAAGTTGGGTATTTTCGTATATTGGAGATGATTTTTGGTCATCTAGGTTATTTTCTCTAATATATATTGTTAATGATGTAATTTAAGATCATTTGGTGTATTTAGTATAATATATTTTTCTTTAAGAAAAACCGGTAATAATATACAAAAGATAATGACATATCAATTTAATTGATATGTCTAATAATAAGATGATAACATTTAAAAATTTTAAAAAATAAAATTAAAAAAAATAAAAATGAAATACACATGTCAAAAGTTTAAAATTTTAAACTGATTTTTAATGTATATATTAGATCTATTTATCATTTTTCATATACAAAACATAAATTGTATGTACACTATGTTCCAAGTTGTATATTTTTTTTGAAAGGTGAATTTCGTTTTGGAATTTCGTGTCGCAATTCGACAACGGGAGGTCTAACATACGATGTCTTAATCGGGTCCGTGTTAGAAAACTCCCTCGAAGTAAAAATGCCTATTTTAAATATTCGATGGGGGAAAACTCCCTGCTAATCCGCCCGAAGCACTGAAACATGTTTATTTGGGCCTATATGAACTTTGGGCCTGACACATAGGTTACATCCAATATATCAAATCATCCAACAGCACATATAAAATCACAACCGACGACAAGCCAACGGCCTGAGATCCAATCTATTCTGTTCTGTTCTCACATGTTTCTTCGGAGAAATTTAGAAAAGCCGTATTTCGTGTTTGTGTGTGAATCTAAGGATACTTTAAATCTCATCGTCACCCAACAGTTTTTCAGATCACTAAAATATCGAGCTTAATATAATATATTGAGCTCGTATTTGTTTTAGCTTGTTTTATGGGCTTATTGGTTTATTGATATATATATATATATATATATATATTTGGGAAATTGAGCTTTGCTAATTTCTTTGATTTTTGAGATATCAATAAATTGATAAGCCCAGAAAATAAGATAATTTATAAATTGTTGGGCAATTAATGTGTGTTTGTATACACATATATGTATATTCGTTAGATTCACGCACAAACTCGTAATATGTCTTTTCATTTGCATACGATTAAAAATATTGTTTGCGTTGCCAGTTATCAACCTTTTATTGGGTAAGAATATTTTTTATTTATTATATCCATATTTGGTAATATCTGTTACTGGTCTATGGTTGTTATTTGTAGGCGAATATTTTGTTTAGACAGAAATATTTTGTTATCAAACGGGGTTGGTGGCCCATGGGTCATGTCTTTGACTTTGGGAAGTTCAAACAGCGTCTCACTCTCTATATTTGTGGGGTGGATTGTTGGGCGATTTTTGGAAAGTCCTACGCTGCATCCTAAGCATTTGTGTAGTTTAGGAGCAGGAGTAGGATTGTCAGCTCTAAAAAAAACTTACTTATAGTACTAATAACTGTCCTAAAGAGTTGCATTAGTAGTGTTAATATAGTAAGATCGACAATAGTTTTAGTCGAAATGAGTAGTTAATTGTTAGAGCAAATTTTCCATTCTATGTGCCGGTTCATAGGGTTTTGGTTTGTTTTTCTTTACTAAAATCTCATGCGGAATTATACAAACATACTTGGAGCGAGTTCATTTAGGTAGTAGAATAATGTGGTAATGCTTACGAGAGAGAACATAGAATAGGTATGATTATAACGAGATCAAGATCGAATACAACTTTTGCCAATAATGAGGAACGACCTGAGATGTTGCATTAACCTTTTACGTTGTCATTTGTAGTGGTTAAAAACTTCCATAGCCACATGAAGTTGTATCCGCCGCCACCACCACCCCCTCCAAAACCTCCATTTCCTGTTCCATACCCACCACCCCATCCGCCTCCAAATCCACCTCCCCAACCACCACCAAATCCTCCGACAACACTAACTTCATTGACACTTCCTTTATCAATTTGTCGCCCTTTCACTACTACCAGCAGCATGATAGTTGACATCAGTAGGATTCTATAAACGCCTGCCATAAATCACTCGTTTTGTGAAACCAAGCCTGCTACCGAATGTAATTATGTTTCTGTCCTGGTTAACAGACGCATTTATATACAGAATGGTTTGTGTACAACTATTTAATGTTACGGTTGAGTAATGAACGATCTTGTTTTAATGTCTTTCATTAATTCTTATTCACGTGTAACAAGAAATGAGCACAATGGGTTCTGTATCTCCATGATAGATACATTGATGTTTGCTTGTACTCAAAATCATTGACATAAATTATTATTGAGCAAATGAAAAGTAAAGCACAGTAATAAACAATGAAAATGAGACGCAACTTTAAAACATATTTACTGTTTTAATTAAGTTCAATTTACATTGATAAATGGTTCATTGTATTACCATTTACCACTCTTACAATCCGTTCCCCTTTATAACACAAAATTACCACCGAAAGGCAGAAAGTGGGGGGGTATAAATAAACACACAATACTTGAATACTATAATAAAAGTGGTTGCAAATTTGCGGTTTTAGGGTAAGCTCTGTCGTCTTGAAGAACAAGCAACTTTGGGGTGTTTGATTCTCTCATCCAGGCAGCTACCATGGGCCCAGGTGATATGAACCTGCCGATATTAGATGTGGCAATCCTAAAAGGAGAACCCATGCTGCCAAGAAGAGCTTCAATGGCTCTTTTAAGCGCACAATCGCCTACTACTTTGCTGTGCTTACCCCATCCTGTTAAAATGCTGCATCAACGATGAAAACCAGAAATGCATCATGCATATATTTCACTCAGTATGAAAGTAATCCAAGTATATTCAAATGCATAACGATTTTCCTTCTAAAAATTCAACTTATTATGTAATTCTAGTTATTTGGCAAATAAATTTATCAAGATACAAATAAATTGTTTTGGCAGGTCTACCGAGTCGTTTTGACTAGTTACTCAACCTACCAAACTAGCCCATTTTGCCATAAATAATTGTTCACAAAATAATAAGAAAGCTACCTCAATAGATTTGGCAATTCATGGCCTTCATAAACAATTGAGCATATATTTAGCAACCAGGCGTGAACCATGGCTCGAGCAGCACCAGAAGACATGAGATGTAAATCCAAGCAAGAATCAGACCACGTGTTCTCCCATACTTGTCTGCGCGTCCCTTCAAGGACTACCAGTTGGGCACCTCGTTTCTAAATAATTACAGCATCAATAAATATAAAATTACCCAAGTAACACTAATTCTAATCAAACAAGTAGTTGATTACCTGTCCAAAATGCCATAGCATGTCGGTCAAAGCATTATAGAAGGCGGATGCAGTTGAAGAATCCATACGTTTCACCTCATCAAAAAGAGAGAGAGCATGAACCCATACGTTTTCTCGATGACCCATCAGTAGCCCATGTGCCACTCCATACACTTGGTTATCAAATAAACGCAGTTCTTCCAACAATAATGAAGCTTCTTCAAATGTACTGCAGCGGCTGCAAAAGATATACGTTGTGACACAGGTGTTACGATTGTTTTTTGGAAACAAGGAAAAATATTTTTTTAATGAATTGGTGAAAGGTAGGGATTACTGGATTAGTGCCAACCTGCAAGCATTTAGAATAGCCGAAAATGTGACCACGTTTGGTTTAATTTCCATCTCATGCATCTTCCGAAAAACTCCCAAGACACATATTATCTCCTTTCTTCCCTTGCCACCCTTCTCAACAATATTCAAATTCCCATAAGCCAACTGCTCAAAAACCTTGATAATCCTATCTTCGTCTCTGTTATCAGGTCTTTTATCACCGTTTGCTAGACACTGGATCTCTTGTTTGTGATCAATCGCAAAACCAACATCTGTCGACTGACCAAAAGCGTTGATGATGGAATTGTAAGTGACAACATTTGGTTGAATCCCTTTTTTAGTCATCTCGTCGAGCAATAAAGCAGAAGATTCAACAAACCCTTTCTTACACAAAGAATCAATTATTTCACTGTAGAAAACAACATCGGCCTTCAAACCTTCTTTCTTAAACTCCTTGTACATTTCTGTAGCCTCTTGGTATAACCCGCCTTTTAAATACACACTAATTAGAGTCGAGTAAGTCAATAAGTTAGCAGGAATCCGTTCGGTTTTCATCCTTTTGAACAACTCTTTAACCTTATCGTATCTCCCCTGCTTCCCAAACCCATCAAGAAGAGCATTGTAAGTCACAACGTCTTTTCTAAAACCCGTATTTTCCATTTCTTTAACGACATTTAAAGCTTCTTCAAACCGACCCAAACTAGCATAAATAGCCAAAAGATTATTATAAGAAACCCGGTCAAGACGAATGTTGGCATACTTCATTTCACTAACCAAACTTAACGCTTGATCCAGCCTCCCGGATTTAGCACACCCACGAATCACCGTACTATAAGTGACCTCATTAGGCATAATATTCTTAGTAGGCATTTCCGCCATTATCTGAAAAGCAGAATCCATATGTCCGCCACTCGAAGCAACATCCAAAAGCGTATTATAAGTATAAATATCCGGCTCAATCCCTCTATAACTCATTTCGTTAAACAAATTCATCGCCTTCTCCCACAACCCACCACCACTACAAACGGCAAGCAACGAATTATAAGTAATCCTATCGGGCTGAAACCCATTACTCAACATATCATCAAATATCTCCGAAGCCCGTTTAAAATCAGCCCCACCCTTCCCACAAGCGTCAATCAACGCGTTATAGGTAACAAGATTCGGTTTCAACCCTGACAACTTCATGGTTTCAAAAACCTTAATAGCATCATCACATAACCCGCTTTTCGCATAAGCACTAATTAAAGCAGAATAAGCATAAACAGTGTTTCCATATCCTTCACTGACAGCAGTCTCAAACACTTTTTTCGCTAATTCGACTTTACCTAACCTACCAAGGACACTAATAACAGAACTAGCTAGTTTCCCCTGTTCGGTTCTACGTCTTTCGCGAGAAACCGCGAATTCGAAACAATGTATAGCCATAGACCATTCATTTCTATTACCTAATTCTCTTAACAAGAAATTATAATCATCAGAACCATATAATTTATTTTGAAAATTAATCAAAACAGATTCAACTAACCGATCATCACCACTACACCGAATCAATTCATGTAAAGCATCTTCAGCCAAAACCGAATGCCGGCTTGACCCGTTTGTCTTGACCCGACCGAAATGCATCTTGGAAACAAACCGGGTCGACCTCCGGCCCGAAAAATCCGCAGCAAGTTCGGATTTTGATGATATGGGTATGTAACTAGGGGGAAGATAAGCCGACCCAGATGAAGAAACGGTGCCGGGTACGGCTGCCGGCGGTTTACTGGAAGCTCCGGCGGCGGCTCCGGCGGGTTTTCTTTGAACTGGTTGGCGGCGGTGGTGGTGGTGGTTTTGGATGGGTTGGATACGGTGGTTTTGGTATGGCTTTGCGGTGGTCAAAGTGGGTGGTGTTGATGATGCCATGACTGGATAAGATGACGGTGATGATTAGGGTTTGATGATGATGATGATGATGATGATGATAAAGATAGATAGATAGATAGATACAGGGATGATAAATGTATAGATTAGGTGTGAGAGAGGGAGTGTTTGTGTGTGTGTGTGTTTGTGTTACATTGGAATATTCACCAAAAACATAAAAGTTAAAATGAGCTGAGTTTTAGTCAACAAGAGTTGTATATAACAGTGTACTACACTATCTATAAGATTTATATATATATATATATATTTTTTATTATTGTTTGTTTTTTAGTTTTGATACTTTTAAGTTTAGGTTATGCTATTTTTGGGCATACAAAATGGTAGCTATTTTGAATTTCTTTTTCTTTAAATTATCGAAGTAATTTACAGTTTGATGCATTATTAGTCATTTCATTTTTAAACAAAACATCGATAATCATTTTTGTTTCATGGTTGGTTCACAGATACATAGCCGATTAGCCGTTAATAAGAATCCATTAAGTGATCACGAACCGTTCACTATTTTACATAATGTCATTCGATATTTCTTATTCTTTTATAATCTCATCATTCTAACAAGTTTATATCTCATTTTATTTCTTCCTTCTTTTAAAAAAAACGAGAGTAAGTACCCGTACATTGCGGCGGTGAGATGGTGGAAGTGATAAGTAATAAAGTGTGATAGGTCATAGAGTGTGATAGTCAAATGTCTTAACCGTACGGGCTTCACCTTCAAATTTAAAATATAGTATTATTTGCATATAATATATAAACACACAACAAAATAAACCGCGTTCCTTGCATAGTATTTCGAAAGCATCTATTATACATAAAACTACATTACATGTTTGTATTTTGTATTTATATATGACTTACTTCCATTAAAGCTCTGTCTTGTTTGTTGGTCACCTAAAACAACATTTGTAAGTGTTTCACAAGTTAAAAATAAATAAATATATTTACCGATAAACTAAAACAAGATTGAGATGTTTTTTAAATAACACGTGGTGTAATCCTTGATCGACACGTGTTCTTTTAATTTATTTTTTCTAAATCAGCTTTTTTTATTGTATATAGATTCAATTTCCTTATTAGACTTAGAATTAAACTCTAATAATTGGCTTGTTAATACAAAACAAACATTATAACCTTATTTGATTGATCGTTCTATCGTTAATAAATTGTCTCTTTTTCTTTCTCAATTTTTCAACTCTTATTACTTATATTACTTATAAGTTATAACAAGTTAACAAGTTATTAACATGAAGACTTCAAAATTTGAGTTTACGATCCGAAATAACAAGGTTATTTGTTATTTTTATAAATTCCGATTATGATATGATTCTAAAAATTTAAGGTAAATCCAAAATACTAACTAAACATATATTATATTTATCATTACCGTTTATTACTCCGTATAATTTTGCTTCGATCATTAGTTTACTTTAATCACAATTTATTTAATACTCATGAATCATGTATGAGTCAGAGTCAGTCCAGAAGATTTGGATACTCAGGACAAGATGATATAATTTGTGCCAATGTAAAAGAAGTAGTAATACAACCCAATTTTTTGAAGGGTTGGAACCTAGTCAAGCTAAACGGCTCATCCCACACCGATTTTACTAAATATATATAGTTATGAAATATATAAATATTTTAACGAAATTCATATGAACTAATGTATAAACAATTATAAAATTTATGAAATGATACTACAAAATATATATTACATTTCTATATCATATTATTAAACTCCAAATATATATATATATATATATATATTTGATTAGTAACTAAACTGTATATGAAAAAATAAAACATATATAAAAATAAAGGAAATATGTCACCTAGATTGATATATGATTGTGTTTTAATCGAAGTTTTAATCACGAAGTCACGAACGACAGTTTTAATGACAAAAGAATGAAAATAAGGTAAAAGGATAATGAAAGGCCAGTAATATACTTGTATTATTATTTAATGCTCTGACAAAAGTCTGTTTAAAAAAATGATGTTAAAAGTAGAAAAAGTGAACCTAGCTGCTGCCTCCATGTTTTTTCCTGCCTTGGGCTTGAGCTCATCCAGCCCACTAGCAAGGCCGCCTCTGGTATAAGTCATATTTGAATTTCTTTATAATACAATTTATATAACTACCGTATATTATACGGGTATTAGGATTAGTTTACCTTGTATTTGACGATTTTTTGTCGAGACAGGAATATATTAGAAATTGAAATTCAATCTTATAGTCATGGAAAGATATATTTGTTCAATGAGTAATTTAACTCTTAGTAGATATACCGAGTCTGAGGACGAAAGATTCTTCCTATGTTCTTTGCCGAGAAAAAAAATATATAGAAATAAAGTTATTCTAAAATGATAAGTCAATATATTGGTTGATTAATCAACCAAAAATCTTAAAAGCTTTTAATACAAATTCCGTTATTTATTTATTCTAGTTTTATTTATAGGTTTTTTCAAATATGACTATTTTATAGTTAGGTTGATTTTAAGGTTAGATATATACTTTTATACCATATTATAAAAATAAAAAATTAAAAAATTTAAAGGTTAAATGAAAGAATTGCTGAAAATGTTCTTAATAGTTAAATTACATTATCAATCTGTTATATTTAAAAATATCTCTATTAACTCTTTACATCAATTATCTACATCACTCCCGTCTCTACCTCCAACGACATTTGCTCCCTCTTTCACAACGTCGCCGACGCGACCACCGCTGCATTGCGTTGGGTACCGTGCTATTATTTTATAAGAAAAAACAACCTTTTATTTTTGGAAGTGTTGAAAAATATGTATATTTTCCTTACCACCTATTAAAATATGTTCACATACACTACCCCGTTAATTATTAAATTACACTATTAATCTTTTATCTTTTAAAATATCTACATTAACTATTTAAATCAATTACTTTTACATCAATTATATTCTACACCACTCGACGATGTCTTCGTCACTAATAGTCGCTCTCACCACCACATTATTATCATCACAACCACCGTCGTATTGTGCATGTATTATTATTACATTATTACATTACATAAATTTTGTTTGCACTTGCACATGTTGCTTTCATAGAATTTGCTTAAAAAGGTGAAACATAGGATGTTGGAAGGTCACCGACTAAATACGAATAGGTTACGTTCGTAATAGAAAGCTATATTGGATTTTGGTTTGACTTTTGGTATATTTGTACATACAAGTTAATAACGTTAAGGTCGTTACCTTTTTCCTTTTTAAAGTTATATTTTCGATTTGACTTATCGATTTCTATTTCAATGCTCGTGTGAATTTGTATAATCCTTTTCTGTATTTGTTTTGATGGTATTGACTATTGAACTTGTTGAGTATATAGTACAACTGTATAAGTATTTTAGGAAATGTTGCAATTAAAATTAAAATCAATATAAAATCCAATTTTGGGTGCAATAACTTAACAAAAAATTTAAAATTGCATTAGTTTAAGCTTTTTATAATATCAACCATCATTTCATTGGTTCATTTTGTTGAATACGCTAGCTAAGACTATGCTTACATATATTCGTACCTAAAAATTTAAAAAATTTGTAATAATAAAAATATGTTAAAGTTTATTATTTTGTAACTTTTGACATTATACTATTATAGAGTTAATATATTTCTACGTTAAATTTTTAAAAATTGTCCTATCAAACGCCTACCACCCTTTAAATTTGGTTTAGTTTTTTAATGGAATTCGAACCGAAATCTAATACGGTAATTGGTTTCGTTTTTAGTCGATTTTTAACTGGATTTTCAATTTGGGCTTAAAAATGTCAAATCAACTAATCAAGGAATTTCAACTAACGAAACCATGTATTGGCTAACAAACATCCCTACTCAATTCAACTTGCCATTACACTATATTTGATTATTTTTTTTATAAAAAATTGTTACTCGTAATATGATGTTAGAATCGTACTTATTATTAACATAAAATTTTTGTTTTCTGTCTTCGTGCCATCTTAATTCAACGCATAAATTTATCATGATGTAACCAATCTAAGTGTTCATGAATTTATTCGTTTCTCTAGTAATGGAAAATATCACCCCCAATGTTTTTTACAAACTGAAGTTAAACCCCGTATGAGAATCATAATCATAATCCCTCCATCCTATATTCACTCTCCTTCATTCTTTGATTCCAAAAACCAAAAGTAAAAATAGAAGTAGAACAAGATTTGTCAACAAACCTCTAATGTCATCTTTGAATATCTATCATCTTTAAACCCCAATCCATGGCCAACAAGTTATGGTTTTTGCCAATCTCACAAGCCCATCTAACAACACCTAAATTATCAACTTCTTTCCATGCATTCTTCATCAACAAATTTACCAACATTTTCTTTTCTTTATCATGAACCCTATTTATATTTCCATAATCATCATATATACATCTCATATTTCCAATATCCTCATCACCCTTGCTCAACCATCTTCCACCTCCACCCCACCACCGTTATCCCTAAATTGCGGCTCGAAAGAAGGTGGCAATGATGCGGACAATCGAAAATGGGAACCGGACAACAAATACCTTGTATCATCGGACAAATCTATTACATCAACCGCCTTGACACAAGAACCATCCCTTTCATCCGACATTCCATACATGACAGCAAGAATCTTTACGGGTGAAACCTCGTATAAGTTTAACATTAATTCAACTAGTCGTTACATTATTCGGTTACATTTTTACCCTTCGGAATACCCTGACTACAATGTCAAGAATTCATTTTTCATTGTCACAACAAAAAACCCTGATGATGTTTCCATCACATTGTTGAGAAACTTTAGCGCGTTTATAACTGCGGAAGCTCTTTCACAAGCCTATTTGATTAAAGAGTATTCATTGGCAGCTTTTAATTCGGATTCCATTACTCTTACGTTCAAACCAGAATCTAAATCATTTGCATTTGTTAATGGGATTGAATTGATAACGGAGCCCGAGCTATTTGATGATCAAGCTGGGTTGGTTGGAGTGGCTGAGAGTGCTGGCACCATCGATGGTTTAACGTCAAACATGCAAAACATGTTTAGGTTAAACGTTGGCGGACAGTACATTCCGCCAACAAATGACTCGGGTGGGTTGATGAGAAGTTGGTATGATGATACACCCTACATATTTGGTGCAGGTAATATTACTGGAATGTTTGATATGTATGTATATATAGAACTTTAGAAAAGAAAAACAGAAAGGCTCGGAAATGATCAGTGTTGGGACTTAGAACAACCTGATCATTTCCGGATAAAATGAAAAAGTTATACAATCATATATAAATGTAATTAAATCTATTTTGATTAACAAACAGGTACTATAACACACATTGGAAATATTTCTGTTGATTATAAAGACCTGCCAGAGGCTACGGCTCCGGTGGATGTTTATCGGACGGCGAGATCTCAAGGACCAGATCCAAATATTAACAAACAAAGCAATGTGACATGGGTGTTCCATGTTGATGCAAATTTTACTTATCTTGTAAGATTTCATTTTTGTGAGTATCAACTTGACAAGATTAACCAAAGGGTGTTTGAGATATATTTGAACAACGAAACTGCGTTTGCTACGGCGGATATCATCGCATGGACGGGTGAGAAAGGGGTCCCTACGAGGAAGGATTACGCGGTTTATATTGGTGATAAGCGCGGTAAGGATGTTGAGTTATGGGTGACTTTGCATACAAATATTGACTTGAAACCAGAGTTTTATGATATACTTTTGAATGGATTGGAGGTTTTTAAACTTAGTGACTCGAAATCAAACCTGGCTGGACCAAATCCAGTTCCATCAGAGCTGATGCAGAAACAATTAATCGCGAACCGGGAGGCTGATGATGCCATTAAGATCAAACATGTTGTTAGTGGTGCTGTTGGTGGAATGGCAACAATCGGGGTCGCATTTGCTGTGATGTTCATGATACGTCGACGAAAAAGGGTGCCAGGCTCAGATTCTGCTGTTTCAAGTTGGCTTCCAATTTATGGTCATTCAACTAGCAAATCAACAATATCCGGGAGAAGTCAATGTGGTAGCAGTTTGTCAACAGATGCAGTGTGCAACTGCCGGTATTTTTCTTTAGTGGAGATCAAAAGTGCTACGAATAATTTCGAGGAGTCTAACGTGATTGGGGTTGGAGGTTTCGGGAAAGTTTATAAAGGGATCATCGATGGAAACATGAAGGTGGCTATAAAAAGATCAAACCCATCTTCCGAGCAAGGTGTTAACGAGTTCATTACAGAGATTGAGATGTTATCGAAATTAAGACACCGACACTTGGTGTCGTTGATCGGATTTTGTGAAGAAGGCAATGAAATGGTGTTGGTTTATGATTACATGGGTAAGGGAACATTGCGAGAACATCTTTACAAAGGTAACAAAATTACACTTACATGGAAACAAAGATTGGATATATTAGTAGGAGCTGCCAAAGGACTTCATTACCTTCACACCGGGGCAAAGTATACTATCATTCACCGCGACGTGAAAACAACCAACATTTTGTGTGACGATAACTGGGTAGCAAAAGTGTCGGATTTCGGGTTATCAAAAACGGGCCCGAATTTGAACCAGAACCATGTTAGCACTGTGGTCAAGGGGAGTTTCGGGTATCTAGATCCAGAATATTTTAGAAGGCAACAGTTGACAGAAAAATCAGACGTTTATTCATTTGGGGTAGTTCTTTTCGAGGTGTTGTGTGCACGTCCAGCTTTAAACCCAAGTCTGCCGAAAGAACAAGTGAGTTTAGCTGATTTTGCCTTGCAATCTGCAAGGAAAGGGACATTGGAAGAGATGGTAGATCCGCAATTGAAAGGAACGATTAAGCCTGAGGCATTTCAGAAGTTTACTGATTGCTCATTGAGGTGTTTGGCAGACCATGGGCTGGAGCGACCGTCGATGGGAGATGTATTGTGGACCCTAGAATACGTGCTTAAAATGGAAACGGATGATGAGAGGCCAAGAAATGATAAGAAATCGGGGTCTTCTAGTGGAGCGGTGGAATTTCCAGTCCAAAGCAGTGATATGATAGCCATGCATCTTAACACATTAAGCCTAGACAGTGATGATGACGATGATGATGATGATGCCAATGGCGCTGGTGCATTCTCACAGATTATTGCTCCAAAAGGAAGATGATAGATGACGCGAATACTCGTAAGGAACTCTTGATTCCCTCATATCAATTTTTCTGTATGAAGAGGGAACTGGAATCATGCATTCCGACTTCAACTGACCTCTACTGGAAAACAGAGATCGAACTTGTAGACCTTCAATGTGTAAGACCAGCGTGAGAACCACCACACCACGGAAACAATTTACCAACAATGTTTATGTAACGTTTACTTGAATATAGATTAGCATGAGCTTGCATGTAGGATTTCGTCAAGTATATCAGCCTCCTTAATGCTTCCAATGTGTGGTGACTGTAATCTTATTGTTGGACCATAACATGTACTATAATCATGATGCAGTGACACACGCAGAGAATGAGATGATTTGATGAACAATTTTTGTCTCATGATCAGTGACAGCCGGTATGATCAGAAAAAACCTAGAAACTAGTAAATCAACACTTGGCAAAAGAAAACAAAAAAAACAAAAAACGGAAGGGAAAAAAAAGAGAAACTTTTTAACAATTAAAAACACCGTAACTGACAGTAGCTAATGTACAATGAAATTCTAGGAATGCTAACTTGTGGCGGCTTTCCTCTTTCTGTTCCGGTACAAAGGAGCTCTAGGTTTGATCTTGGCCAGGAAGCAACAGATAAGCATTTGCACTGCCTCCAAATCGGGCACAGATCATCCAACTTCCACTCGTAAGATCCTTGGATTTTCAAAAAGATGCAGATCATCTGCCTTCATGCAAGTCTTCTGAAAAGAGAGCTGTACGAGAGATATTGTCATGATCAAAGGCACTTAAACCTGAGTAAGGACCTGAAGAGAAGATAGAAGATGTCCCATCTGATTCGAAAGTAGTGGATGATTGCTTCTGGGCGGCCCGGTCATTTGTTGTTGATGTGTCTTGATATTCTGTCACCCGTTGCACCATTTTTAGCGACTGTACAACTTCCCCCATCGTCGGCCTTTGGTTTGCCTCCGGAGATACACAAGCTGCTGCTATTGTACAAACTCTAGCTAGATCTTCAATTGGGTACTTTCCCCCAAGCTTTGGATCAGCTAGCTCTTCCAGCCGCTCCTTATCTCTTAGAATTGGTCTTGACTGTATAACCAGAATTTATAATAATTAGGGTAAATCATGAGTGAATCATGTCCTAGCATGTATAATTGCTATTAAGCTATCAACTTTGATCAAATTTCTGTCATGGATAACCACTAGCTAACGTATATTGCACTCAAAAAAATGCTCCAACTTTTAATAAGAGTGATCATCATTTTAACAGGAAGAAGACAAATAAATCAGTTTGGTCGAGATTACTGACACATTAGCTGCCATATCATCATTTTGACCAGTTAATCGGGTCAGCTTACCTTAACCCGAGAAATTCTGATGTTCTTTTTCCACAAATTTTAGTAAAAAGCTTATTTTCAACTTCCAAAAAGAATTTTCATTTAAGTGCGCCAATTTCCAAATGACTTGAATAAAAAATTTTATGATGTTTTTCATCAAAAATTTTGAAAGCTCGAGCAGTTTGACTTTTTGTGTCGGTTTCCCAAGTCAGAAATCAATACACATTTACTTATTTTTATGCAATTTGATCTTCTCTGGCTACATTACTTATGTCACCCAACTAAACTAACCCAAGAGACAAGGTTTTCCTGTCCTGATGGTTGGCTCATATCGACTGGCTTCCTTCCCGTCAACAATTCAAGCAGGACCACCCCATAACTGTAGACATCGCTTTTGACCAGAAGATGCCCAGTCATAGCATATTCAGGTGCCACATACCTGTAGAGTTCAAATTCATCAAATTGTAGACAAATGACATGTTTAAAGTGATGAAATAGTTGAAACGCTTCATAGGAACTAACCCAAATGTACCCATAACACGAGTGGACAAATAAGTAGCTCTGCCTTCTGGCGCCTGTTTAGCTAGGCCAAAGTCTGCCACTTTAGCATTAAAATTGTTCTCAAGTAAAATATTAGAGGCCTTGAAATCTCTGTGAATCACACATGGCTGAGAATCCTCATGCAGATATGCAAGTCCTCTTGCTGCATCAAGGGCGATTTTCATTCTGGTATCCCAATCCAAAGGGCAATTAACCCCTAGTGGACCTGCGAAAAAGACATAAATGCTATTAACACGAAGTACTATAAAAAGTCAGTCTTGTTAAAAAAAAAATTAAACAAAGTTACCATGAAGCCAAGCCTCTAGACTTCCATTTGGAACAAGTTCGTAGCAAAGAAGATTTTCTGAATTGTCACGGTTACTATAGTAACCAACAAGTTTCACAAGGTTACGATGATGCAGTCTACTAAGCATCTCAACTTCGACCAGAAATTCCTTATCACCTTGTTGACCTCCACTAGAAAGCCTCTTTATGGCTACTTGTGTCCCATCACTCAGTACACCCTTGAAAACAATTCCAAATCCACCCTCGCCAAGTATACTAGCATGTTCAAAGTTGTTTGTCGCTTCTTTTAGTTCTTCATATTGAAGAAACCGTGTACTACTAGGATGCGCAAAAGATCCTACAGTTGTAAGAGCCTCCACCGTCCTTGGCTTGACTGTTTTCAAGAAAACGAGAAGGTAAAAAAAAGGTAAGAGATTAATACAAAAAAAACCTTGGATGTGTTTGGAATTTGGATGTGAGAGCTTTATAAAGCAATTATGTGATATGAAACCCTCAAATCGGAGAATCAGAAAATCAGTTGTAAATATAGTACAAAACAGGCTATGGTAACTTTCTTTTTGCCTTGGATGATCATTTCACTACGGATGATCATCCAAAACCGACCACCCCAAACATGGGTGTCTGCATGTGCTTAAAAAAGTATATATGAATATGGAAGAATCAGAATTAGATAATCAAGTGTAGTAAAATGGGTTGCAGCAATAAGAGATCAAATCAATAGTTTTTAAAGTGGAATCTAAAGGTATTATGGTAAGTTTGTTGCCGTGGATAACCAGTTTTGTTGCCACTAGTCCTTTAGCTGATCATATAAAACTGACTATATGCAACTTGACAACACAAATTATTCATACCGGTTTCTTTTGGCAATTGTTCAGATTTTCGGCGATGCGAAGCACAAGAGCAAAGGATAAGAACGCAGATAACAGCAACACAAAGGATACCCGCACCAATGCAAATAAGAAGAATTAAGCTGAGGTGTTTTCCACTACTTGAAGTATTTGCAGATGTTGTAGATGAAGGTTTTACAGGAGGTGCTTTTGTTGGAGGAGTTGTGACACGAGGGGCTGCAAGTACATAGAAACAATTAGGGTTAAAATAGCAAAAAATAAGAACTCAATAAAATCAGCGATTAATATCACATAATTACCTGGAGCAGGAGCAACCGGCTTGAACCAAGTTAAGTTGAGAAGCTTGTAGTCACCCACGAGCTTAGGGTCTAACTGAACCTTGTGCGTAGAAAGTGAAGAGTTTATTGCAGAAACTTCACTGGAACTAAAACTGACTCCTGTATGTGGAGTTATGTCCATTGAAATATTGAGTCTCGATAAGCCGAGCAAATAGAAGTTTATTAGCTCAATCTGGGAAGCCCTCAGACCAAGTTGAGTTGCAAATTGTTGAAGAAATAGAGGCCAATTTGGGTTTGATGAGACATTTAAAAGGAGAATGTCAAGCTTTATTGGATATACACAGTGACATCCCTCAGTACCGCGCTTCAACACCGATTCAGGCCCACAGCAATCTATAAAAGAGAAACACAAGCAAATGTTAACAGGAGAAGCATATCACAAGAACGAATACACACCCCTTCAACATAGAGCTATTTAGAGGTTGCAAAATGGGTGTTTGGTTAAAAGGGTCATTTTAGTAGCCTTTTGAAACAGTCTGGCACGGCTTCTACTAGCCCACACCACGTTTATGTACCCAGTCCTAAAACCTAACTATGATGGCTGAATCCTGAACAAAACACCATATTTTTTCAATCCTTTCAATAATAATTTAAATCTTTGTATGAAGCATTACAGAGGTTGTACGCAATAAATATATTAAGAAAAAAAAACTATTGCGAAACTTGAACCCATTTGACCCATTTCAGATATAACAAAGACCAAAAAAGACTTGTTCCTACATAAACGGGAGGTGATCCGTACACCATTTTTTTATAGCCGTATACTACCAAACGTGTTCCGCATTATTATATAGTACAAGTCATCACCCTACATAAATGGGTACGGGTCCTTACCCTACATAAATGGGTAGTAAAAGGCATTTCTAGACATATACACAAACCAACTAGCTGACAGATATCACAAAACAGTAGCGAAAACTTGGATGTTTCTTCATATTAATTATTTTAAAGCACAAATAAAAAAAGATGTCTTACTGGAAGCACGGGGGGATAACGGGGGCTGGGCTAAACCAGTTGGTAATGAACCATGACGAGATTGACTAGGAGCAATATCAGCTAGCTGTGGAGGTGTAAACCCTGCAACAGGTGACACACTTTCACTCTTCTTCATCGAAGGTTTTGACAAATGTGAGCTTGCAAGAGGGTGGCTAGAAGTCATAAAAGGTCCATAATTAGGTGGTTCCGCGGGTGCCAGCACCGTCTTCGGTGCACCATGGTGAGAAAGTCGCCTCTTAGGTTGAGTTATAATACGTACACCAGATCCGTTATTCGTAACATTAGCATCAACAACGCATATAACAATACAAAGAATAAGCAACTGTTTGAGCAACAAACAACGGGTATTGTTTACTGAACCTGCAAAATGAATTACGATTAACATAATCAGCTCTACCTTGTATGATCACCTCCCTATATAAAAGGGCAAACTGCGTAGAAATGTATTCAACTATATACGTTTTGCTATTGTAGTGCAATAATTTATAACTTTACCTATTGAAATAACAAACTTTCTTTTCATTACTATTGTATGTATGTATATCTAACCTATCATAACTTGTAAAGCACTTAGGTGGTGGCAGTTATAATGATTTGCAAAAGACGCAACTTATATGGATGTCACGTCAGCAAACAAAAAAGAAAACCTACGAGTGACGCAGCTTATATGGAAACTTATATGGAATTCATTGTACCAATATGTACGGATCTCCGGATACCCAAAGAAATGGTCACCAGATGCATAAAACAGCAGATAGATTTCCTTGTTCTAATATGTATCTAACTTTACAGTTTACACAAAACCCTATGGAATATCATAAGATAAAACATTCTTTTGTATGTATTTTTCTCATGATTTTTATAGTTTCTAAAAATAGATTTTCCTTTGGTTAAAGGTAACCCCGAATGGTAAGCCATTTTTAGCTCATTGTAGCGGTCTAGCCTCTCGCAACAGAGGTCAAAGGTTCGATCTTCATCCCATGCAAAGGCTGGATGTCCTTTTCTAACATTTAGGTAAATACTAGAAGCAACCTCTCTATCTATGTAGAGGTAAGGTCTAAGTACATCTTAACCTCCCCTATACACCGTCGAGGTATTGGGGTCCACAAACCGTGGAAGACGGTCAGTTCCTTTTCAGTGAGCTATAATGTCAACTAGTCCTAAATTTGAACAACAAATGCATACATTAACAGTACATGTATAACATAAATTAGACACATTTCATTGCAGTTTGCCATATTTACAAAGAAAATAAAAATAAAAGGACCTAAACTGCAATTAAAATAAAATAAATGTAGTTTGCCAAATTAATTTTAACAAATTTCAAATAACAACCTAATTTTTACACCAAAATTAGATAATTACGAAAATATAAGGACCTAAACAAAAATTAACTAAACTAACAATAAATTAAATTAAATTAAATTGGATATACTATATAATACAGTTAATTTAATGATTAAATAAAAATAAAAGATACACACCAGTAAGCGAGATAATAGGTTCAGACATCACCGAGCGATACCGACGGACATGAATCGTCCAGATCTACAAATATTCAGCTGAAATTTAGCTCATCTATTTTTATTTTTTATTAATTTTTAAATACATAATTATAATTATTTACAATAAATTATAATTGAAATTAAATAGAAGTTATATATATATATAATTGTGAATCTGATATATATATATATGTGGTTGAACAGTAGGAGTATTAGTGAAAAGGTTTTGAAATGAAAATAAAATTAGAAAAAAGAAAAATTTGATTTTAGGTGTGTGTATTTTATATGTGTGTGTGAGTGTGTGTGGGGTTTAGGGGGTAACGTGCGGAATTAACGGAAAGTAGGGAGTGAGAATGTGTAGGAATATGAATATGTAACGGTGAAGACAGATATGTGTATATCACCGTCAATTTTCGTCACTTTACTAAATGTTGAATTCACCATTGACATCATAATTATCACGTGAAAAAAAATAGATTAGATTAGATTAGATGAATTTGGTATGGGTAGTGGAAAAATGTTATGGGTTTTAAGTAAAAACTTGATTGTTATCACAAATCGTAACGTGTTTCATCATTATTTTAGAAGATATTCATGGTTTTTTTTTTAATAATGTTTATGTCAATTTTATTGATGATCAGCTTTCTCACCCTTCATGTATTTTATCACTCCTCATATATATTACACGTGGATATAAACCAACAAACACTAATACAAATTTATATTTACTGATGTTTATTAAGAGAAAATGCAAGTATTATTTTTTTAAAATAACAAATCACGTGAATAATTTGTGATAATGACCATTAGAAAAATTTTATTGTATGCTTTTTAAATAAAAAGTAATTTGTAATTCTAACATCAAATCATTTACATAAAATATACATCATATCATGTCAAAACCTTCATAATGTTCACCTTATCTTGGTAACAAAGGTCGGGTTTGTGAAGCCCTTTTGGCTTATTTAGCATAGGACATGATCTATTGAGATTGTTTAAGAGGTCAATAGTTACTATTGAGGTTGTTTAAGATGTCGATTAATTTCTTGTCCAACAAGCAAATCACCATAATCTGTTTAGCAATATATATTTTTATCTTTTATTGTAAATCAGAGTTGTATTGAGCATATTAATAAAATCTCTAGTTGCATTCATGGATTAGTGCACACATATTGGTGTGCTAGTGAATATAAAAGTGATTAAAATAAGGAGAGTAGTGTAATTATTTTAAAGTTTGAGAAATTTATATATGTTATGAAATATTTAATTAAAAGTATTATAGCTATAAGTAAGAAGATTTAAATTAATAAATAAATAAAATAGTAATTTATTGGATAATTTTTTTATATAAATCGAGCCAAGGTGATCCTTATTACCCGAATTTTCTTATACCCATAATACTTTTTGTTTTTCAAATATTTTTGGTTTATAACAAAGGGGTGGTTTAAGGATAAAAAGCGGTGGTTTGTTTTATTTGATAGTATAGATATAATGGAAATAAAATTTAATTTTATTCCTCAATATATTTGGTGTTCAAAAATGGAATGATCAAAGACTGAAAGTTTAATGATAAATGGGGTGGTTTGTTTTATTAGATAGTATAGATATAATGGAAATAAAATTTAACTTTATTCCTCAATATATTTGGTGTTCAAAATGGAATGATCAATCTCATTTAATTTCATTAGAACGTAAACATTCGATGGAATATCTAATTATTGGGGCTGTAAGAAGAAATTTTATTTTCGAATCACTTAAATCTTCAAAGGACAAATTACATTTCGTTATATTTTATTCCTTTAAAATCCAATTTTTTTTTATAAATTTCATCTTTCTAAAAATATTTTATAAACCAAATACGCTATAAGGATTGAAAATTTGTTAACTTGATTTCTCGTTTAACTTGAAAAGATCTTTATCCATGTTTGTAAGTAGAGGATTCCTATATATTTTGTTACAAAATTACTACATAGTCGCACGTGGGTTTTGATGGATGGCAATGGTTGATTAAATATTTAAAATCCGTCTCCCTTATATTCTGGTAATAAATACATACTCGAACTACCTCAAGGTATTAAAATTTTGCTAAATTTAGTTATTTAACAAAGTTAGATCAAAGTAGTTTGAATTTCGTTTTAGGTTCGGGTTTAAAAATAAAGTTCGGGTTTCAAGTTAATTTCTTCCAGATCAATATTATACATACAGAATGACGTGACTTCAACTTTATATACGTTCACTATTATATGTCTTTAAAGAAACTCGTGTCGACAATGAATACTCGGAATTTTGGTGCACTTTGTTCCAAACGTAACAAATTTAATTCAAATCCATTCAAGTTCAAAAAGGCTCATAAACTAATGAATAACGAATTAAAATGAATCAAATGATACAATTAGTTAGTTCATCTCCAAAAGATGCTCGGAAGCTAGCATGAAGAGGCTTTTCTCGTCGGCTTTTAGCATGTTGCCAACGTGAAAGATCTACTTTGAAGTGATACGGGTGGAATGTTTGGTTTTATTTGTTTTTTAGTGTGAAAAATAAGGAAATGTGAGTGTATTGGTAAGTGGGGTTTAGAACAAAATACTTTGAATTGAAATAAGAAGTTTAGTAAATGACAGAACAATTTTTAACGTAATGAAAAAAATAGTCTAAGACCAAGTTTGACTTGGAGATGATAGATGAGTTTTTTTAAAAATAAAAGTTACTCATATAGATAAACATACATTTGAATGAATGGATGCACATAATGATAATGTAAGTGGCAACTTTTTCTAAAGATTTGGAGCAAGTAGGGTATTGAACTATTGATGGGATGCTTTAAAAAGTGTAGGGGTTAGGTTGATGTTGAGATGACATAAAACTCTTTAAGATACGTTAATATATGAGTGGTTTTAGTTTTATGTCGGAGATGTCTTTGATTGAATGGACATTAAAGACAAATTAGTGAATGATGTTACTTAAAATTCGTAATTCGTAACACCAAAAAGGGGTTTAAATGGCAAGCATAGCATGCCTTTTCAAAGATAAAAAGAAAAAAAATGGCCAATCATACTATATTAGGTTAATCTAATCTTATTACCCGTATGATGTACAATAACTATATTGATTGTATTATTAATAAATTTGAATATGTCACATACATGATTCATGAGTATGAAATAAATTATGGTTTAAAAGTAAACCAATGATCGAAGCTAAATTATAATAAACAATAATGATAAATATAATATATGTTTAGTTAGATCGTTGGGTTTACTTTAAATTTTTACAATCACGTCAAAATCAAAACTTATAAGCATAATGAATGACGACAAATAATATTAGTAATAGGAGTTGAAGAATTGAGAAAGGAAAAAAAAACAATTTTATTAATGAGAAAACGATAAATAAATAAAGTTATAATGTGTTTTGTATTTATAAGCCAATAGTTAGAGTTTAATTCTAAGTCTAATAAAGGAATTGAATCTATATACAATTAAAAAAGTTAACTTATAAAATAAATAAATTAAAATGACACGTGTCGATTAAAGATTACGTCACGTGTTGTTTCAAGAACATGTCAATTCTGTTTTAGTTTATTGGTAGATAATAATTTTTCTGATTTTGTCATTGTATTATAAAGTGGGTTTACTAAACATAAAATAATCTGCTAATCAAACACGAGCAAAGATAAAGTGGGATTTCTAAACATAAAATGATCCGCTAATCAAACTAACACAAGCAAAGACTAGAATTCAAGTTCTTACTTTACAATAATTAATTATAATATTTCGAGATTTATTAATAAATTAGTCATGAAATCGGTCGAAAAACACCGAAAATAAACCAATTTAGAGTCGAATTATGGTCAAGCAATGGTCTAAATGGACTGTGAATCCTATTGGGTAATGTTTTCCAAGGTCGACAACTTGTTTGTCAAGTGGTACCATTTATTTTCTTTGCGGTTTTCTAGCTTTGGTTAAGTGTTGCATTCCGCCACCTTAGGACTTGTATGTAATTGCAATAAAAACATATCGGAGTGAAAACCGATGGCTCGGCCTCCGTTGATGGGGTTTTTCTCTTGTCTTGGTTTACCGTAATTGGCAAGAGTTTTTTTCGTAACCCCTCTTGCAATCCTCGCAGTTAAAGTTTTGAATCGTGTTTCAGTCATGTCTATTAGTTTTTGGCTATTTCTTATGTATTGTTGTATATCTTGACTTCTTTGGTTTGATCTCTAGTATCTTGCTAGTAGATCTCCATTAATAAAATTTTCGCCGTTCGAAAAACAAGTCGAGTTATAGTGCTTAATTAACCTTTCATGGCCATGTGATATAATCCTAAAAAATTGGGTGATCATACGTAGCTTATATGAGAACTAGTTTCAATGTTTCATATTTTTGTGTTATTTATCATGTGATGAAGCCCTCAAAATGTGGGTCATAATAAGATATCAAATGATAAGGCTCATGTATTAGCCACGTTATAGGATGGTTGATAAAATTTGACCTTACAAATATTTCATGACATAACATGCATAAATTCCAATGATTTAGATGCTTGCAATGGGCGGATCGTGTTTAGCCCAAAATAATGATTATAACCTCAACGACGTGTTTGTAATCAAGCTTAAAAGGCAGTCTTGACAAAATTACTTCAAAGTTCAAAGCCCCCGTGGTCTTTAATTTGCATCTTCATGGACGCTAAAAGATTCTATCTACTCATCTCAACTATAAAATGGATATAATCATATAAACAACTTTTTTTTTAATATACTTAGTCCTCTAACCATATATATAATCATAGTTATTATATTATATACATATATATATACCAACTGTACATATTATATTGATTAATAAGGGCTAATTATTGTAAAAACATGTATTAAAATAAAACAAATAATCCTTAGGATTCAGCCCAACTGGACATTTAATGCTCTTTATGTCTTTCAGCCAAATGTTGATCACATGTTCAAAACATTTGAAAGACATATTGGGAAGTCTTTGCCAATGAGGTGGAGCATGGGGGTTTTTCTAGCATTTAGTTAGTTTCCTCCAGAACGGTAGTGGGACTTTTACCGCCAGTCATGCCCTCGGATTGACTGTGCTGGTGACATGGTCCATCTTTACCAGACGATGAAAAGGCATGCTGTTGAGTCCAATCACCACTGCTGTTTGAAAAAATAAATAAATAAAATAAGATCTTGACCATTAGACCCTGATAAAATAAAACTTATGCATGAGAATTTATAGAACATAAGTATAAGTATATATAGAGATGGATAAAATTTTTCATAATGCATAACAATTTCAGTCAAATAAAAATGATTGTTTTATATGTTTTATTTTAGTATTTGTTTTTTTAACTAAAACTTTGATTCATATACTTAGAATTATATATATATATATATATAGAGAGAGAGAGAGAAAATGTCACAAATGGTCCATATGGTTTGTCATATTCGCATTTTGCCCTATGTGTTTTTTTCGTTGCAAATGGTTCCTTAGTTTTTCATTTTCATTACCAATAGTCCCTGACACTAACTTTTATTAGTTTTGGCCGTTAAATGCCTCATATGCAGTATAATCGTCCTTTTACTTGCAAAACACCTCCATCTTTCCTTCACTCCACTTTCTTTTCATCATATTCGCCTTTTCCACTCCACCTACCAAAACCTACCTAATCGATGTAACAGATCCCAAACAACTGCCATTTTTTTTATCAATAATATTCATTATCACCATTCCTCATTTCCTAAATTTTATTAAAACTCATCATCAATTAATACCTAATTAGAAATCCCTTAAAGCAATTGTTTCAAAATCCTTCAGATACAATTTATATATATATATATCAACAATATATATATACACGAAATATATATCTATCTTCTATTTTTATATCCATTATATTTGGATAAAAAAAGAAAAAAAAAACAAAAACATATGTTGGTATATAGTCATATACATAAGGGGATGAAAATATATGGTTGTCGGGTATCTAAGCTTAGGTGTGGAACACTCACATATTGTTTTTTTAATCCATAAAAACCATAGGGACCAATGCATTTATTCATTAAACAAGAAATAATAAAATATTAGTATGTGAGGGTTCTACACCTAAGCTTAGGTACCGGACAACCTTATATTCCCTTTTCCCTATATATAATCATAGTTATTATATACCAAGGACTATTAAAATAAAACACATGTGTAAGTCTCGTCGGAGATGATCGCCATCGCCGGAGGATCATGGTGGTGGTCGGAGATGATCATGGTGGTGGTGGTGGTGGTCGGAGATGGAATGAAGAAGAAAGAAGGAGGAAAAACCTTGTACTTTTTCTACTTTTTTAAATGCTTGTACTATAACTATCTTTTTCACACACATATATATATGTGTGTGTGTGTGTGTGTGTGTGTGTGTGTGGTAACACTCTGGTGAGAACACTCTTAAAATAAGAACGGTGACTTGGTGAGAACATTTAAAAACATCATTTTGAAGCATTAAAAGTCCACAAGACTAACATATATAGTGCATAACTAATTATCATTATTTAAGTGTTTAACAACACATTGACCCGTCAAAATAAAAAAAAAATCAAGTTTTTTGTTGGATGCATCATTTTGATGAATATGCATCCAAGATGGATGCACAAAACAAAAAAACATGATTTTCTAGATTTTGACGGACCAATGTGTTGTTAAACACTTAAATAATGATAAATAGTTATACACTATGTTAGTTTATGGACTTTTAATGCATAAAAATGTAGTTTTTAAGTGTTCTCACCGTGTTCTTATTTTAAGACTGTTCTTATTTGATTGTCATATATATTAAACTAGTTCTAGTATCCATACGATATGATTGGTTAATAAATTATTAGAGTAACTATCTTTTAATATATAAAGAGGTTGAATAAATTAGTAAACAAATTAATTATATTAAGAAAATCTTCTTTGGTGAGATATGGGATCAATGTGATGTGGATTAATGATAGTTGATATGTCATACAACTAATCAAATAGTAAGTAAATAAACTTATTCATATAATTTCTTTTCCACTGATTAATTTTTTTTTTGCATCTATCATATTATAAATAAATACTACTGATTAACATATAATATTGATACTTATATTTCAATTTATCTATAATAAGGTTTATATATTTATTTGATGTGGGTATTATAAAAGTATGTAATGTAAAACTCTTGATATGAAAAATAATCATAAATTTTTAGGACAACAATGGATTAGAAAAAAAAGATGATTTCATATTCAAATTATGCACGAACAAATATAAGGATCAATTGTTTTCGGAGTAATACCCTCTACCATCAGATGTCTTTGACAATAGTCATTAATGTCTAAGTAGTGGTAACAAAATTTATAACATGTAATTAGGAAAAACATAACACGAAAACTAAATCGATCCGCCTAAATCTAATAAATCTAATCGTATGCTTGTGGCCAAATTAAACATATAATTGACCTAAAATTTCAACATGCTTTTTGAATAAGCATTATTATTTGAGGCCCCAAATCAACTAACTTAAAATACTATAGTGATATAATAATAATAATAATAATAATAATCAATATACTAATAACAATGATCATAAAAGAAAAATCAAAGATAAAAAATCGTTCGGAATACAAAAAGAACCATGCTATTTTTTAACCAATATATCAATTAACTTAAAGCACTGTAATAATAATAATCAAATATACTAATAGTAATAACAACCAAGAAAAAAAATAAATTAAAAGCATATCAGTCCCATGATTCATAATAAATGTACAAAAATATAATTGTTTGAATAATCGTAATAGTATAGACTATAAAAATTGGATCTTGCGTTCCAGGCCCTCCATTGTATTGCTAAAATGGCTATGTTATTTTAGTATATTTATGTTGAACCTTCAACCACTCTATTAAAATATGAATATATTTGTTTAAAAGTGTGCAAAAAACTAAAAAGTAACTCGTAGTAAAAACTCAAACGGGATGTGATATGACAAAAACATTAATATATTAGTTCAAAATTTAAGCAAATGCGATGCAACAAAATGCATGTAGCACTACAAGGTAGCCCACAAGAAGGTTGAATGACTCAAAAGGAAGAAAAAAATTGTGTAATAAACCAAAAGTAACCCGTAAAAAATATCCGAAAGAGATGCGATGTGGCAAAATTCGAATAGTGGTACCGGTTGTGACATGAACGAATAGCGACTCGTCAAGCATGCGAGTTGCTATTCACAAATAAAATATGTGAAAAAAACCAAGAAAAAAGAAAAAAAGGAAATACCCAAATGGAATTCGATATGGTAAAATCCAAATAGTGGGACAATGTATAAAATCATCCAATAGAACAATACCACGTGGAGGTGGCACTGTTCATAATGTAGCACTACAGGGTAGGCCAAAAAATGTTGCATGACTCAAAAGGAAGAATTTTTTTTTTTGTAATAAACCCAAAGTAACCCGTAAAAAATATCCAAAAGAGATGCAATGTGGCAAAATTCGAATAGTGCCATTGGGTGTGACATGAACGGATAACAACTCGTCAAGCATGCGAGCTGCTATTCACAAATGAAATCTGTGGAAAAAAACCAAGAAAAACCGAAAAAGAAAATACCCAAACAGAATTCGAGATGGTAAAATTCAAATAGTGGGGCGAGGTATAAAATCATCCAATAGAAAAGTGCCACGTGCAGATGACACTATTCATAAGCTCGAGACTTAATGATATTATTATATATAATGTAGGCATTGGATATGTAGAATTTCTTAAAACAATAGAAAACTATCATACGAATCTTGTAATTTAAATATTTGTATTCGAAAACTAATATATAGACGTATGATATGATATATCCATTATACAGTAAGGCTATATCCTATTTTGAATGCGAAGTAATAATAAATTTATCAATTCATAAATATCCTACTTTAAATACAATTAGATTGGATTAAAATAAGGAATTAATTAAATAGATATTTTAACGAATATGACTAAAAGGGTACTTGTCGTTTTAATAATTTAATATAATATCATGTGTCGATCAAATGAGACTACAATAATCATGTTTTAGTTTATTGATAGATTTTCCAAACATAATACAAAGTCCATGGTGTTTGAGAATTTAAATGAAATCAAATACAAATGATCTATTTCACTAAATCCATGTTAAAAAGTGTATAAAGATACTAGCTAATAAATTATTATTATATAAAAAAAATTTCAATTTGTAGTTAAAGAGTTTTATGTGTGTTAAATTACTAATAGTTTAAATGGTTTTTATTATTAACAAGTAGAACTTATACATGATAATACTTTCTAAAAGTAGTTATTGAATGAAGAGTAAAAATAAAAAGATAAGATTTAAAAAAAAAAAACTTAGTAAAAACTACATGTTATCATTTTATATTTTTAACAAGAATTTTAAGCGAATTTTTCAACATATACTAGCTTATCAAACCCCGGTAATACCCAGATAGATCAAAATACATATTTAGAATTCGATCGTGTATATATACAATGAAGATAAAGGAAGAACATAATCATAATCATAATCTATTCATGAAACCATAAAATATGAATTAATTGAATCAATTTTGTCACGTTAATAGAAAAATATATATGATTTAAAAATACATAAAAAGATATATTAACTAATATGATAAAAACTTTAAAATATATAATAAATTAAGTATTGTAGTTTAATGTTATAATGATATCATAATATATTTAGTTGATGAGAAAATAACTTTTTTTTATATAAAAATGATAATGTAGGTAATTATAATTTTGTTTTATTTAATAAAAGTATCATTTTAAGACAAAAAAACATATAGGAACTAACATGTTTTTTTTTTTACCATCCCTAAATATTCATCTATATACAAAATCAATATACTACTTTAATTGTGTTTACAAAAGTAAAATAAAGAAATTGTTCATTGCCATCTTTCGCATGTTTTGAGTTACAATATCTCGACGGTGTGTGAGAAAGGTTATGATTAGACAGACTTTATCTCTACCTAGGTAGAGAGGCTGCTAGGTTCTACCTAAATGGTAGAAAAAGATCTCATGTCTTTTCATGGGCCGATGATTAAACCATTGACTTATATTTTCCAGAGGTCAGGATGTAAAAGTCAAGATATTTACCACTAATTCACCCCACGCTATTTTAGTGTTTAGAAAAATAAGTCAATAATAATATTAAACGAAGACATACAATAAACAAGAATATTAACTTATGCAATTTATTATTGGGTTAAGTATCTCATAATGAATTAATGATACTAACTATGACCAAATATATGTGTTAGGAACGAACAAAGGTTTTGTACATTGTATATTGATAATTTGGTGAAAATATTCAAATTATCTAATCAACCTATCAAAAACTTGCATGTGACAGCTCATATGAGTTGCCACGTATACGATGTTACATGATTTGAAAAATTTACCAAGTTGTCAAGATACAATATCTAAAATCTAAGTTTGTTCTTACTATAAACATTTGATAATATTTAGTTACATTTTGAGAAACTTAACCCTCTATCTATACTCGTTTATAATAATTATCAACTCCGTATTTTAAAAAAGTGTTAGAAAATGGTTAGATGCAAAAATACTAAATTACCCTTAATAAACACCCTTTATGAAAAAGATTATTAGAGATTACCAAATTTGCGCTTAATAAACTAATTTATACTTTATAACCTTATTTTGCTAATTTACACTATAAGTCCTTACTCTTAAAATATTTCCACTATCACCATTACATCAACTTACACGGTTACATCACTCGACACCAATTGTCGATGTCAACACCACCTTTCACTGACACCACTAAACTGCCGTCGTTGTCGCTGTCACCGCCGCCGCATTACGCGGGTTTATTTGTAATTGTAAGTTATTTTTAATATATTTTACTATGTTTTATCCATTTGGCAAAAGAGCAACGCAAAACTAATAATTTATTCTACACTTTTTGTCGCATTCAATATTTTAGAGGGCGGTTAAACCCTAACGGAAAAACCACACCGGCAAACATCACGAAACTAACAAAATGATGATCAATCGGTACCGGAACCGGATACCCTTTATCAACACGTCGACATTTCTAAGGAACTTTTCTACAGCCGTTGAAGAGTCAAACATTCCGGCTGAGGCCGTACCACCCCCGCCGCCACCGCCTAAAGAATCAGCAAACGAAAAACGGCTATACAGACGGTTATCAGCGATAGGCGCCACTGGGGGCACAGTAACACAAACATTAAATGAGTATACAAGAGAAGGCCATTTTGTCAAGAAAGTTGAGTTAGAGAGATGTGTTAGGGAGCTTCGTCGGTACGGAAAGTATGATCACGCGCTCGAGGTAGTATTATAGCTGGTTGTATATATATATATATGTATAATATTATATCTTAACGGCTAAAAAAGGAAGCTTGGTTACCTGGGGTGACCCAAGTGTTAAAGCCACCCCATTTGGTTGTACAGACCTCTGTTTTGATTCAGGTGTGAAGGAAAAAAAGATAATCTGTTGGTTGACGCTGTACGGGTAGACAGGCATCATTTCTGTTTATCATGAATATTGGTTTATCATCAAATGATGCACACGTTTTCATGATGCATAAAATAACACGGCGTTTGCATGATTGTTCACAAACAGTCTACATTTTATGAAAAGGGAATATAGAATTAAAAAAATGCTTATTTGGGTAAAAGTGGAATATAAATGATAGATTAGATAATGTAACGCTTATCTTGGTTAAAATGGAATATAAATGCTAGATTAGATAATGGAACACTTATTTTGGTCAAAATGGAATACAAATGATCGATTAAATGATGTAGTTCATAGGGAATGTGATTGAAATTTTCTGAATTACTGTCTGTACCAACGAACTGTGTTTTCTTCATTCGCTAGTAAATCTAAGTTTAGGTTTTTGCCGTTGATTAGGATACTGATAAATGCATAATCATTTGTGAGTTGTGACTTTTTCTGTTGGACTACTTTTATGTATAGTTATGATGATGTACATTACATGAAGTCATAATAATACTTCAGTTTGTAATGTCCAGTGGGAAGTGGCTTGCCATTAGTTACAATATGGGATTAGGCGTAAGCGTTCCTTTTCTCACACAAGTGGCGCGGGTTCGATCCTACCCTAGTACATATTGGAATGGACAGGCTGGAACCTTTCATGGGCAAAGCCTGTTAGACCACTACAATGAGCCAAAAAATGGCTTGCAATCCCGGGGTTACCCTTAACCAAGAGAAAACCATTTGAAATAGAAATTGCATTGATTTTGTGTGGATATCTTTCTACAGAACTGCTAAAACAAAACTATTTATGGAAAAACGGACATAATGTTTGTAATCAAGTAGCTGTTTAGGCAAACTGGATTCTGTGTAACAGATCAGACGATTAGTTTAAAAGGAATAAGATTGACATTTGACGGTTTCTAGAATACTGATAGTGCTAACGAACTAATTTTTTCTATTTATTGTTGAATCATATCTGGAGGTTTTTCCACTAAGTATGTGCATTAGTATTTCATCTGAACTGAAGTTATCATGATGATGACAATTTTAATGTACTACAGGTAATGGAATGGATGGATAAAAGGGACATCAACTTTTCAAACACAGATCTTGCGGTGCGTTTGGATCTAATATCGAAAGTCCATGGGGTGGCTGCAGCCGAAGGTTACTTCAATGACCTATCTCCAGTCATGCAGAACAGAAATACTTATGGTTCTCTTTTGAATAGTTACTGTAAGTTGAAATTGGTAGATAAAGCATTGGCTCTTTTCAAAGAAATCGAAGCGAAAAAGTTCACAACCTCTTTGTCTTTCAATAATATGATGACCCTATACATAGGATTAGAACAGCCCGAGAAGGTTCCTCCATTGGTGGAAGAAATGAAGGCACGAAAAATTCCGTTGAGCACATTTACTTATAATATATGGATGCAAAGCTTTTCACTTCTAGGAGATATAGAGGGCGTAGAACGGGTTTATGAAGAAATAACGAGAGACCACAAAGAAACTTGTAACTGGACTACTTACTGTAACCTTGCCGGAGCTTATGTCAAGGCGGGTCTTAGTGAAAAAGCCGACTCTGCATTAAAAATGGTTGAACACGAGATGGGGCAGGGGCGCCCTTCCCGGGAGGCTTACCATTTCCTTATTACTTTTTATTCTACACTGAATAATAAAGAGGAAATTCATCGTCTATGCAATGTATTAAAATCATCTTTCGAGATAACTAGTAATGTAAGTTATCGAATCATGCTTCAAGCTCTTTCTAAGGTGAAAGATCTCGAAGGTATGAAAAAGTGTTTTGAAGAATGGGAATCCAACTGTACCTATTATGATACACGAGTGGCTAATGTTGTTGTAAGTGGTTATTTAAGACATGGCATGGTTGCAGAAGCTGAAGTAATCTTTCATGGAGCTGTCAAGAAATCAAAAGGACCTTTCGTTCAAACTCTGGCTTTATTCATGAAACATTATCTTGCGACTCAGCAAATGGATCTTGCTTTTAAATGTCTGGAGACTGCCGCTACACGAGAGGAGAGTAACTGGTATCCTCACATCGACAATATTGAAGAGTTTATGAAGTATTATGAGCAAGAAAAAGATGTGGAGAGTGCTGAGAAGCTATACAACTGTTTAAAAAGTCTAAAATGTGTCGATGATAAGGTGTATACTCTCTTGTTGCAGATTTATATTGCTGCTGGTGTAACAAACCCTGATATTCGCTAGAGGATAGAAAGAGATCGCATTGTGGTAAACCCCGAGCTTGAAGACATGATTGAAAAAGTTTGCTCTGAGTAGGTATTATGTATTAAGTTCCAAGTTTACTTTAATTTGATGGCAATAAGATTGAAGAGCAAGTAAATTCTTTTATTTTTGGGCAAGAATCCAACTTTTCTAGAAATTCTTCTATTTTTTTTTTCCCGCTAATTAGATCAATCATGTGAACTAGTACTTCCAGATTGTTAGATATATAGCATTGATTTTAGAATCATTAAGATCTGAAGTTTGAATGTTTATCAACCCCCCATAAATAGAACTGCCCTTCTATACATCGTTTTAAGCCGTATCGTTTGAGATGTATTGGGTTATAACATATGTTGTTTATGCTTAATATAATTATTTTTGCTATCTATTAGTTGAAGGTTTTAGCTTTTAGGATAGTCTTTGTTTGACAAAATATTGAGATTAAATGAACATCTAATGTTAGCCAGAAACAAGGGAAGGCCACCCTGATTAAATGATGAACCATACATTTCCTTGAAATTAGTTACACATGCTATTTGTCCATTTGTTTTTGCATATTAGCCCTCCCTTCATTTCTATCTACAATTGAGAGAAGAGTAGAGATGATAAAAGAGAAAATAAATATGGAGCTTAGAGCTCGTATTTTGCTCATAATCTCCATCTCTTCTCTCATTTTGTATCTTTCAGTTGAAGGTCTTAATATCCTGCCATCAATAGCCCAACCGAGTTCTAATCTAGATAAAGGTAATCAGTTAGAAATAGATCAAGGTTCACCCGTTTTAGACGAACCTAAGAAAGCATCCAAGCGCACGCTTGACCCGGTTTCACCTACCCCGTTAAATAAGGCAGAACAGGTTCTTCGCCCAATTGCAGATGAAACTGAAGCGCAAAAATTACCTAATCCAGCTTCATCCCCTGATTCTGACCAAGATAAAGGGTCTAAGCGGCCCTCAATATGGGATGGAATCAGTGGGGTTTTAGATGATGCTGAAAGGACGATTGCACCAGTTACATCCTCAATCGTAAACGAAGCTGAAGCCATTTCCTCATCAATTTTTGGGTCAGGTGTAGATGTATTTAGCCCAGTTCCATCACCATTTTCAGGTCGTGTTCCTAACCCGAACTTGCCCCACTTCTCACCTGACTCAGGCCCGGCTCCATCTTCATTTTCAGGGCCTGTTCCTCGCCCAAACTCTCCTCAACCAGGCTCAGCCCCATCCCCGTCTCCATTTGCAGGGCCTGCTTCTTATGCGATCCCGACTTCTTCGGCACCTGGCTCAGGACTAGGCCCAGGTCCATCTCCGTTTTCTGGGCCTTTCCCATACCCGAACCCACCCTCCTTCTTACCTGGTTTGGTGCCTGGTCCGGGTCCAGCTCCTATTGGGTTCTTTGATCATGATGTTGCTTTGGCTATCGAAGCCCGGATCAAGCAAAGCCAGAGTGATGCTCAAATAGCGATGGATGAGGCTAAGAAGCATCTAAAGGACCCAAACATTGCTTCTTCAGAAACAGGCAAGTGTTTGAGTAAATGCATAGACAAGTACGGTACGAGCCTGGATAAACTAAACCATGCCATAACGGATCTTGGTGTTCGTGATGTAACGTTACTTGCCGACGATTTTGGTGCCGTGGAGATAGATATATCCACATGTCAAGCATGTTTTACGGAGAACATTGGAGAGGATTCCCCGTTAAAGGCATTGGAGGAGGCCACAGCCAAGGCGGCCCGTGAATGCTTAACAGTTATGGATTATGCAGCTTAATGAAATTTTTGTTTCATTTTATTGTCTAGTAGAATACAGTTTGTTGAAAATTATGCAGAGTAGGTGTATGTATTTTTGGCAGGAAAAACTTTAGCAATTACTAATCGCAAGCTACAATATCGACACTCTTAGTTTTACAAACTACTCGTAGTATAAAGGTAAATGGGTGGGAACCATTTGGTTTCATCCAACCATGACAAACTAGTTTAATACCTGATATTAAATAGAAAACCAATGCTTACTACTACGGAACCTGTACTACATATTTATGAGAGCTGGTTATTTAGATGATTTACATACATAAATCATTGAAGTTGGATATTGTCTCTTGAGAGGAAATCTGGATATTTTTGAGAAACCCCTGTATCCAACCAACAAAATTTTTTGCTCACATATAGATTTGAACCCGGGATCAAGTCCTCAAGTATCGATAGAGCATTATCTCATCTTCTGAACTAATGGTTTTCAGTCTTAATGTGTTGACGAAGTTGGGTCAAAAGTCCATAGTATGGACTCCATACTTTGTTAGTCCATGAAGCTCCATATTTGTAGCTGCTGCTCCTTTTTATCTTCATATTTATGCAGTTCACTAGCTTGTTGCAATTTTATTTTCATCTTATTCTTCAATACTACTACTTCACTCACTTTGAAAAGAAAAAAAATAGAACCTTTCCAATGAAAAACGACCCTAGGAGGGGAAACGAGGGATTTTGCCTCTTGTCCTAAACTCATCTTGAACATAAAGATTTATACTATTAATGACAACGCACCAAAAACACAATAGAAAAGCATAACAAAAGCAAACATCCATAAAATTATCCAATTTAAAAGTTAGAATGATACAAGATAAATGCTCTGATGAGCATAAAGTCATTGACAGGTGAAAATGGAAAATAAACCTCGTCCATTTCTTGTGAATGGGTACCTCGAGTGTATGCTGTCATTCCATATCGAGTGTATGTGTGTATAACATTGACACATAAACATAGTAGTAAATCTACTTTCATATAAAATCTAAGACATTCCAATCTCATATCTTTTGATAAAAAATTGAAAAATTGAAATCTTATTTTTTAAAATCATAATTTTACATGATTTTTTTTAACAGCGAGTTAATCAGTAGTTCGCATTCTAGCACAGTGACATTCAATTGGGCAGTATGCAAAGCTCGAATCATACATGCCTGCGATGAAACCCAAAAATCTAAAAAAAAAGAACCAATAATCTACCCCTATAAATGTAGAAAGTGAGATTCGAACCCCAGTAAATATGTAATACTATGCTTAAGAGAAGTGATAGAATTATAAATCAATTATCAATTGTTTATAACTGTTGCCAATGAGGTTCGTGGCTTTGATAAGGTATTTGAGCTTAAAAAAATTTGCTTGGGTTCGAGTTTATATTTCTATATTTGTATTATTGTGGTTTTTTAAAGTTTGGGTTTCATTTCAAATATTTGTTATGTAAAAAAAGAAAATAGTACGAGTAATAAAATTTGTCTATAGAGCATGGTACCCGTGTAATGCAACGACGGTGGTGGAGAATGGGGTCTAGTAGTGTCGGTGATGGTACTATTGGAGGTGGTGTCGGTGTCAAGTGGTATAGGTTGATGTAATTGTGATAGTTCAAGTTATTTAGAAGATAAGGTTTTAAAGTTTTGATTATTAAGATAAAGGTTTAAAGTGTAAATTAATTCATTAAGAACAAATTTGGTATTTTATAAAAACTCTTTTTATAGTGGGTGCTTATTAAGTGTAATTTAGTAATTCTATATGTAATTATTGTGTACCTATTTTTAAAAGAGAAAATCGCGTCATTAGCCACATTTCATTGCGATTATACCAAATTAACCAAGTTTTTTTGGATTTTCACAAAATAGCCAACAAAATCGCAATGAGATCTTCAAAACCGCAATGAGAACATCAAAATCGCAATAAGATGAACGGAATCGCAATGAGATTATGAAGAATCGCAACGAGATCTTGAGAATCGCAATGCGATTAATCTGCAGTATCTCTATGAGATCCTGCGGATCTCTACGAGATTACCAGAATCGCATAGTGATCATCAGAATCGCGTTGTGATTCTTAGAATCTCGTTGCGATTCTGCATAATCTCATTACGATTTTGAAGATCTCATTGCGATTTTGTCAGTTTATTGCAATTTTGTTGGTTATTTTGTGAAAATCCAAAAAAACTTGACTAATTTGGTATAATCGTAATGAAATTTGGCTAATAATGTGATTTTCTCTTTTTAAAATGGAGGTGTGATAATTTTTATAAAAAAAATATATAAGTATAGATGATATCATAAATCTATGACCACAAAATCCAAGGCCCAAACCAAAAAACTCAACATCAATTTGGGTTTAACATTCCTAACACGCAAAACCCAAATAAAAATCTTTAATTTCCATTTCCTATTATCTTCTTCACTCACCCACCTTAGTACCTTACTCCGTTGCAATCGCCGGCGTTATCCGTTATTCCGCCACCGTAAACCACCGCAACACAATGGCCCAATCTTGTGTTCCTTCACTCAGATTTAATCCTCTTGTTTTTTCTCCCACTAAAAACCCTAATTCCATTTCTGAACACACTTTCGTCCCTCTTCGTTCCAGGTAATATTTTATTAAATTAAGTTCATTTTTTTATTCTAATAATGTTTTTATATGTGGGTTTGTTGTTATATTGGAATTTATTGATTAAAGTTTGAAACTTTGTAAGTTTTATAAGAATTAATTTGATTAAAAGATTTCATTTTTGTTTAAAAATGATTAAAAAATCAATATTTTAAAATTGTTTTTTGAGCTAGTTTTATGCTTTTATTTGTGGGTTTAGTGCTATTTTTGAATTTATTGAATAAAGTTTGAAACTTTATAAATTCTATAAAAATTAATGTTGTGGGTAAATATGTAAAAGATTTTGTTGTTTTCTTGAAATGATAATAGGAATTTCGTTCTTTATATGATAGAGTGTAAATTTGATTGAAATTTGCAGGAAAGTGAGAATTAATGAGAAAAGGAGTTGTTCAGTGAAAGCTGTTTATTCCAGTGATTATTCGACACTCGACAAGAATTCGAGGCAAGGAGTATGGTCTATTAGGTGAGAGTTTCCATATATATGTATTTATATATTTATATGTATATCCATATGCGTATGTATATCTACATTTGTAATGTGTGTATCCATACATGTATAGGTGATGGTTCAAATGAGAATCATGTTAGTTACTTAGTTGAAATGTGCATAAGTTAGGTTACATGTGAAAGTTTGGACATGTTTGGCAGAATTAGCTTGTAGCGAGAGCTGGGGCTATTATTTAGAGCTTGAAGCTAGAACTTTTAATTGTATAAAGGTGTATGACAAAGTAGATGGAGTTGGAGCATGAGAATTGTAAAATGAAATAAGTACATACCCCTAAAAACTTGATTACACAGTAAAATACTTGGAGGGTATTTATGTTGCTTGGCATTTTATAAACTTGAGCTAGTTTTAAAAATTATTTAATGTAACTTATTTCAATAAGCTCAAGAAAATTATGTTAACGAAACAAAATTTTTAGCTTTTGTTAAGCTCTCATAAGCTTGCTTACTAACCATACTCTACACAGTTATTGATATGAAAACGAAAAGAAAATATTGGTCTAGACTGTTCAAGTATGAGCAAATTAAATAACATGTTTTAATAGTTTTCAGCTTTTTTTGTCGAGCTTATCCGGGTCTCCACTATTTTCACACCCAATTGACTTATTTGCGTATGAATTAGCACATACTTTTGTGGTTCTTAAGCATTTCTTTGGCTCTCATTCGAATCTTCACTTTGTTTATACACACATACACTATCCTGTTTGGCATGCAGGCCTTTTAACTGTAGATTATTTCTTTTATGAATAGGGAGGATGTGCAAGTTCCATCATCTCCTTACTTCCCGACTTATGCACAAGGTCAAGGGCCGCCTCCAATGATGCAAGAACGGTTTCAGAGTGTTATCAGTCAGCTTTTTCAATATGTAAGCTCCTATGTCATATCGGCATCTCTGGGCTTATGCATCAGTTTTTGTTGTTTTTTTCACAAGTGTTTTGGCGTGTTTGTAGAGAATTATACGATGTGGCGGTGCTGTTGATGATGATATGGCAAACATTATAGTTGCTCAGCTCTTATATCTTGATGCTGTTGATCCTAACAAGGTTTTTATCAAATTCATGTCTATTAAGATTATTGGAATTTTTTTTATTATAGATATAGAATTGTTTCGTATGAAGTGACAAAATGTGTACCAAATATCTGACAGGATATTGTGATGTATGTGAACTCTCCTGGTGGTTCCGTCACTGCTGGTATGATGTTCTTTTTTCTTATATTGTTCATCTCTATCTTTTTTTTCTTTTATTTTTCATCTCTATTTATGTTATCATGACTCATTCTTGAAAAGTAGTTTTCATGTTTGTGTGATTTATTCATTAGGTATGGCCATATTTGACACCATGAAGCATATCCGACCCGATGTTTCCACTGTCTGTGTTGGACTTGCCGCTAGGTAATAGAATCATTGCTGCACTTTTTATGCCATGCTGACTTGTACTTAATTATATTCACTGCAACTGCATTTGGTTATTGATAGTTTATGTGTTGAAAATATGACCTAATATCTTCTTCAATGTTCTATACATCGTCAATGACTATCTAAGCACTTTGCTCGTTTATAAGGATGGGAATTGCTTAAAATGTTCATGTGATCTTCTGCCATTAGAAGAGTGAATGGCAAGGCAATTGTTATATACTTGTGTTTCTAGGTTTTTGTTTATGTATGTTTATGTGTATGAAGTAATGGCAAGTTTAAGCGTGGAAGTAACAGGGGCATAATATTTTGAGAGGGGTTTGTAGTGAATAAATACAGATGTTACTATAACACACATGTTTTAGTTATATTCTTCTCCGTTATTACCTGATTCTGTCAAATTATTTAGTAGGAAAAGGTCGATGAAGCCGACATGTACTGAAATAAAGTGATAAGTGCTACGTTGTATGTATGCCCTGTCCTAAGGATATCACAATATATGTAGCATATGTATAATGGTTAGTGATGACTGATTATAGGTGTAATCGAGTTAAGTCTAGTCGATACACTGCTAAGCTCAAGCTCGTAGTGGTAAGGTGTCCTGATAGCCTCAGAAGACACACAGGTCGAACCTCACTAGGTCTTAGTATGGCCAGGAAAAAGGTGTAGCAAAAGGGCACGGAAATAAGCGTACATCAGAGTCAAAGGCTCGAGTCCGCTTGATTTTAGGCTTGAACAGGGATCCTTCGGAGTTTGCAGTTTGCCTGTCTATCTCAAGGCCTTGTAACTACTAATGCTTATGTGACTTAGGTAGACAATGACATGATTGTTGCTACTTCAGCGGGTTATTCTTGCTCTGTGCATAGCCTCCAACTTCAGCCAATGTGTTTTTGAGATATTCCTATTGGCCATGTTGGAACCTCTTTGCATGGTGTATTTGCCCACCACAAGGTAGAAACCCTTCGCACAGACAAAGCTCCAGATGACCATTGGTTACCAAGTTTTCAGGAAAGGGAAGGGCTGATTCTCCCTTCTCTGTAGTTATTGATTATTAGAGCTGATATCTTGCCTATATGGTCATTTCGGTGTTCAAATCATGTATAAGATTATTAGTTTTAGCTTTTTTTTTTAGGATATCAGGGTTTGTAGTGAGAGGTTTATCTATGGAAAGGACAAGGTAAGGGGTTGCCAAAGGGGAAGGGTGAAGGTCGCGGAAGGACGAGAGGGGTGATTCAGTAATGCTATGTTCTTGAGTTGCTTATTAAAAGAAAAGAAAAGAAGTGATAAGATGAGATTAGAAGATATTGAATCCTTTCAAATCATCCCAAAAGAAAATTTAGGAAACAAAATCAACTAGATTATCACTCCACTTCCTATCATTTCATTTCTCTTCCATCCTTAAAAAAAACTCAAGAACACAAATTGTTTTAAAATCATTTGGATTCCTTTCTTTTCATCTCTTAAAAAAACTCAAGAACATAGCATAAAGGTTATACTAGTTTAACCTGAAATCCTAAATAAGAAATTCATCTCTTTTCCAATTTCCAAATTAGCAACTTGGTTCATTTCTGTACAAATCAGCACTGCTGTTAATTGCCATACCTCTGGGTTCCTTTAATAATTAATATGTATAAATTATGCCCTTAAACATCAGTTCTTAAAGTGCAACTTATAATGAAAATTGACAGAAAGTATGCCTTTTTGTTGTAGTTTGCTGTTTGTAGTAGCCTAATTATCAGTTTCTGAAATGTGTCTATGTAAAGCTACGTGGAGTTAAACTAGACACTCGACTGTTCTGGATCTCCTTTGTTTGTTGTTTCAGCTCACTCGTAGTAGTGCTTTTATGCTTATAGCTTTGTTGTAGTGCCTTTATGCTTATAAATGATGGGGGGTTGGCATTTTATACTTCTTTGTTATTGTTCTATCGCCTGGGTGCTGATGAATATATCTTTACTATTTATTCTGGCAGTATGGGTGCCTTTCTCCTTGGTGCGGGCACTAAAGGTGATATACTGACTCTGCTGTATTTACCATGTCTTTGAGTCTTTCATTTCTTTTGAGGTTGGGTGCTAAATTATCATTTTTAAACCCCTTAAATAGGAAAAAGGTTTAGTCTTCCGAATTCTAGGATAATGATTCATCAACCTCTTGGTGGAGCCCAAGGTGGTCAAACTGATTTAGATATTCAGGTATGTCCTCTTTTCACTGATTTTGAGTTTAAGTGATTGGAATATCCACTTTCAAGCAAGAGCGTGTACTTTGAGAGAACTTATAATAATATAATATGGTGTTGAGGTATTCAATGAACTTGTTTCGTGCTTCTTATTGCAGGCTAATGAAATGTTGCATCATAAGGCAAATTTGAATGGATATTTGGCATACCACACCGGACAAAGCCTTGACCGAATCAACCAAGACACAGACCGTGATTATTTCATGAGTGCTAAAGAAGCCAAGGAATATGGACTTATAGATGGCGTTATCACGAATCCCCTCAAAGCCCTCCAACCACTACAAGCTGCCTAGTAAGCATCAGTAATCAATTTTAGCTGTGTAAACCAACATTATAATTTGCTCCACTGAAGCGTACCATCATGGATGTTGTGCCAAGTTGAATAGTATGCCGACTTATGCGCCTCTCATGATGAGTCTTCTGGATCCCTTTCTTGCTATTTTGTACCAATTAGAACTCTCTTTACACATAAAAACGGTAATGTAATATTTTTCTCTGAGTACATCTTATTCTAATTGTAGTCTTGTTCTTTCATTTGGATTACATATTCACACCCTTAGCCCTTACCAAACCCCTGGCCCTACTCCGGCCTTCTTTAGGAGGTGTTTAACATTGCCTTCTGGAAGTGATAATGTCCTGTAAGAAAGTTGTTACGGAAGATGGTGTTTGGATGTGTATTGTTGAGATTAAATTAGTAATTAAAGGTATAGTGTGTGGAAATATTGATTATTTAAGAATGTTGTCTTAAGGTTATGATTGTTTAAATACAAAGCTATTAACTTATTGATTAAGAGCTAACCACTCCAATTAACAGCTAAGATTGCGAATTTAACTTGTGGGATACTGGATATTAATAAATTTCGCCATTATTTTAGATTGGAATTTAAAACTTGGTTAGTCAACTTTTTTTTGGCTTGAGATCAACAAATGGATCTAAAGTTCAGTTGCAGCATGCACTTGAAAATGTAGGAAGAATGAGAAATGATTTGTGTATTACTAGCACTAAATCATGAGAAAGAAGACATAAATACATGTCATCAAATTATCTATTTTTCAAAAGGATGACCATAAATAAGAGGACTAAAAAAATGTAAGTACATCTTTAAATTCTTACAAGAGTGATTTATACACAACAAATTAGAGTATGTGATTACGATATGTATCATGCTACTCTAATTCTGCTGGCTATATCAATTATGGTGATGAACTGATGATACAATAGATATACCGTCGATCTATATTTTATATTTGTATGTATATTTGGTGTGTGTGAAACATGGTTATATGTTGGTGCTATGACGAAAATAGATTGTGTAGATATCTTCATCGTATGTACACTTCTAGCCAGTCCATGAATAACATGTGAGAATCTTTGTAGGTTTTAGATTTGGCATTTAGTAAAATGGGGGAATCTAAAATTTCTAGTGCCAATAAATCAACAAAACCAAAATGTTTGTCCCCCACTTTGTTGCAAAATAGATTCTACACAACATCCAAAAAACCAACTTTTGTAGTGCAACAAAAAGGAGGAGATACTTCCAAATGTTACACATGTATTCCCACTTATGCTCATAGCCTCATAGCACATGTGCACTAACTTAACCTCATGATCCATGTGTAATCTTTAAATTATGAAAAACAATACACATTTGGGAAGCAACAATAATCCACTTAAATAAAACATTATAATCTCCACTCAATACCTTTATTAGTTTTAGAGGGATTAATTATTAACCACTAGCTAATTTAAAATTTATCAACAAACTAAATATGATTTACATATTTTACTTCTTTTTTATTTAAGAAGGTTGAACAAGAACTCTTTCCTCAAAAAAATTACTTCTCATAAAACTCTTGAATGATGAAGAAGACATGGGTAACTCTTCAAGTTCATCATAAAAGTCATTTTCTTCCGTTTTTGATGCCGAAAAGTTCATGAGATCAGGATATGAGAGCGGCTCTTGATCAAAGAATGTATTTTCAGGGTCTAACGTCAAATGAAATTCATTTTCTGGGGTTTGGATGTAAAGAAAGTTATCACTTTCATCGGTTTTATTTTCGTCGTTTGGAGAGGTAACAACGGGGTCTTTTTCTCCAACGTTTTTTTGGTCTAGTTCATCGGTTGTAATTGTATCGGATTTCGGATCATTTTTGGGTTGTTTGGAGGAATTAGGGTCTGGATGATTATGAGTTGAAGTGTATGTTATAATGAGCATGGATGAATCTGTCCTACATATTTCCACTTGTTTCTTGGCTGAACAACTTTTTGATGTGCTACATTTGTAGTACCCTCTGCAAAATAAATGGAAAAACATAAAACAACTTTGTGAGCCAATAATTGATTTTTTTTTTTTACGAGTTGGCAAAAGGACCTACACTTTTTTAACCACTAAAATGAAAACATGATTTATGGGAGGTACAATGAACCCAAATATTATTTACTTTTTCACTAGTAAACACAAGTCTATGATTGGATTGATTTGAGCCCAAGTACTAAGGTAAATAAACCCAGAACAGAAAAGAAATAGAAGTGAAAAACAGGAAACTATCATAACTTTGTAAAACTTTTATATAATGATTGACATACTAACTAAAAGTAGTTCCCAAAATAGAAGTTTATATATAGATCTTAATTAAGTATGTCAAAATATACCAAAAAAATTAAAAATTGATTGTCTTCATAAGTGATAATTACAAGAAAAAAATAAGTGAATGAAATAAACTTTAAAACCAATAATTAGTTAACCTTGGATAAGGAGATCCCTTTATGGGTTTTTGACCATATTTCCTCCATGACCAACAATCACAAGAAGGGTTTAAATCACTCTTCTTTTTGCCTTCATGTTCTTCAAGTTTCACTGTTACCACAATCTTTTCAGCCACCTTCCTATCTTGCAAAAAGAACCATAAAAAACGATCAACACTCTTGTGTACTTCATTCAAAAGTCATATGAGCTATATAACTAAAATGAAAAAGAATCAAGAAAACTTGATAATAATGAACAGGAGAAGTGTTGTAATGCCTTGCCTTTTCTTGGAAGCTTGAACTTCATAATCAATGGAATAATCTTCCATTTTTTTGATATTGTTTCTATGAAGAGACAAATGAGAGAGTATTGTTGTTGATTTGGTAAAAATGGCAAGGAAGTATTAAAAAAAAGGACAATTGATTAAGAAGGAGAGAAAAAGAAATAAAGCAATAGATGACAAGATCCACAACATGCACTTCACCACTTTCACTAAGCATGCATTTTACTTTAATACCCTTGTTCCCCATGGATAGAGTTTTTTATCCAAAGTTTATCATCAACTATTATGCAAGTGGCCATTTTTTATACTCCTTTTATCAAGTAGTAGTTGGGCGAGTTTAAATCCTCTAACTAACACATTGCAGGCTTCAATAATTTAAACGTAATGATTATTGAGTAATACTTCGTAATATATAAATGATGAGAATATGTGATTATCTTGTATTTAAATTTAAATATATAATTTTTATATTTTAATCTATACAAAATATGAGAGTTTAATGTTTACTCATAATACAATAATTATTAAATAATTACTATATTTATTAAATAATTACTATGTGTAGAGGTGTATGTTTAAATTTAAGTACATAATAACCACATATATATATTTTTTTATATTTATGTGATTAATTTAATAAGCTTAAATATATGTCTCTCAAATTGATATTAACATTTTAATCTTAATTTTTAATTCATCATCTGTTACTATTAGATATTTAACCATGTATTTAAACCTAACAAATAAGTCATTATAAAAATTAGAGGGCGATTTAAAACAACAAGAACAACCAAAAGAAGTAAGACTACGGGCAAGGCCACCTGGTCTCGACAGGAGGGGCAAATAATTATATCAATATATAAAAAGGGTAATGATTAATTATCCTAATTTATAAACCTAAAAACTTTCCTTATGTATATGATGCTCACATGTGAAAAATCAAGAAAGGAGATTATGAAAGAGATTTAGTGGGATACCCTTTGTCATATTGATGTAGTTTTAGATGAATTTTTAGGCTAATAATTAAGATGATCAAACATTTTCCATATAAAAATTATAGTCATATGTTACAAGTTAAAAAAAAAAAATAAGAGACTCGAATTGACTAAACTACCCTTAATTTATGAAATATTCCATTTTTTTAATATTAAATTAAACAATCATTTTCTTTAAATTAAATTACTTGACTATCTGAAGCCTTCATCACACTGCATCATTGCTCGGGTAAGATGTTAGTTTTTTTTTTCCTTGTTTTTTTGTAACTAAATAGTTTTTTTTATCTAGACACTTTCTTCTAGATAAAGATGTCACTAATATTCATTATTTTTAAACATATCCTAATACTAATACTATTCTTGTATGATATTAGTATTATACTATTATTATCTTAATGAGGCACTTGAAAGCCAACTGGAAAAAATAAGACATGTTTTAATATTTTAGTTAGATTAGGAATAACCATATTACGGTACCTATTACTTTATAGTTACCTAATTGAAACGACATGACTCAATTAAAGAAAAACTAAGTTTTTTTTTACGCCCAGGTGTGCCACATGTTATATGCATGTGCCACATTTTTGAGTTAAAATCTGAACAGAGGCAAATATGTGCCACATGCTGTATTTCATGTGCCACATATTCAAGTTTTCCATGTGCCACATCCAAATTGTATGTGTCACACAAATGACCAAAATCCGAACAGAACCAAAACTGTGCCACATATTTTCGCTGAACAACAAGATGACCCTTTATAACACTTGACTCAACTTGCAATCTTTAAGACTCATTTCCAAGCTTTCAAACAGTGATTATGGACACAATTTGAACTTAAAAGGTAAAGTAATATCTTTACAAACTTCATTCAACAGAATGTACAAAGATAACAACTCATGGGTACTTTACCCAATTTGCCACATTATCCAAAACACCATTTTGACTTCAATTTATTAAGACTAGTTACAAACACCACAATTTACAATTTACATATCCATAAGATTCAAAATGCTAAGATTGTACCAAGAGCCATATGAGGTGGGATGCACTAAGTCTCTAACCAAAGAATACCATTCTTTCATGAATGGCCAAAAATACCTTCGAGTCAACTAGCACTCCAAAAATCAACACTTCAAATCAACAATACCTAGTTCCTTCTTCCGGAACCACCTATAAAATGGTAAACAACTAAAATATAAGCAAAGGCTTAGTGAATATACTTGCATACAATTATACATACGAAGGAGGACAAAAACACAAAAGACTATCGCATGTAGCCAATGATACCGTCATATCATCACTTGCATACTCACTTTTGCGCTAACAAAACATACATGGATCCACATACGCTAAACAATCATCAACATGATTAACTATCGGGATTCTTAGGCCCCGGAGGTTTTTAGGCCTCATAAACACTATGCCTCATATGGGCCTACCCCAAATCAATCACCACACATGGATAAGTAAACTTCAACATGATGTAGTCAACACCACACATGGACAAAAAGGCTTCAACATGATGAGGTCGATTGACCCAACGTATACATAAAGGTATGCAAGAGTACTCATATCCTCCGCGACTATCAACAATCAACAATGCAACAACAAGTGCAAAGCTTTCAACCTATCAATTCAATACAATATGCACATAAGACTTTATTCACAATCTTGGCTAACTCACTTAGCCAAACTAACGATTCACTAGCATTCCTATTCACCCAAACTCAATTTCCTTGAGTAGGCTTAAAATCAAGTTTCACTTAATAAAGCTCAATCTTTCTAACTCATCAATCTCAATAATCTATCATTTTGCTAAAAATCTCATTTTACCACCAACATGTGGCCATTTCATCTAGTTGCTCAAAATTACCAAATTCTCATTCACTAGCATTTTTCAAACCCAAACCCAAAACCCAACCCATTTGTCATTGAGTTACTTCCACCTTTAACAACAAAATTAGGTAATTCATCTTACCTTTTTCAACCACATTTCAATAACTAGTAAAAATTTCATCTTTTCTTGCAAACTCAAAATATTACTTAGAACTTATCAATTTCATAATCAAACACATCATATAACTCAATGACAACTAGGTTAACTAAGGAATTGGGAGAAATTAACCATAATTCATTTTCTAGCAAAAACCCCCAATTTGGTTCATCCATGAACCCTAAATTCAAAAAGAAAGATAAAAACTAAATTAGGGGAATTCAATACCTCAACAAACAATAGGTTAATGCTTAGACTTAAGTTGAAAAATTCTTCTTCCTTTCTTTTCTCTAGCAATTTTGGCCACCACCACAAAACCCGCAAGCCCTAGCTTTTCAATTCTTGAATGGAGATTATTTGATGGTGATAATTATTATTATGATTTTTATTCTTGGATTGAAAGAATTAGTCTTTGATTTTAGAAGAATTGAGATGAAGTTGCATGGAGGAATGATGATGAACAAGAGTGAAAATGTGAGAAGTGGAAAAAGGAAATGGCTGGCACTTCCTATGAGTGCCACGCCCTTGACTAACTTTTGTGGGTATTTTTACCCGCTATCCGTTAAAGTTCCAACTAAATTAACCTCATATCCAAAAATAAAATACTAGGAAACTAATTTAAAGTCAAAACTATAAAAAGGGGTTAGTTTATTTATTTTAAAATTATTGGGGTGTTACACTAATTACTCGTAGTATTCTATTGTATTAACATGCCCATTGTCCAAGCCCAACCTATATTATAAAGGCCGTATATATATAAAATAGCCATCTAATAAGGCAAAGGACGTACTTCAACTCTTAAAGAGAAGAAACAGGGTAAAGTTATTTTGAGAACTTTTTTTTGCGAGAACTTTTAAGAGTTTTTCAGATCAAACCCAACCGATAATTGTTCTTTACATGAAAATTGTTTTTTTGATTGTTTTCTGAATAACTTATGTGTAATTTTGAAGTTTATAATTGTTGGAGCATGGATTATCATCCGTTATACAATTATGTGGAAATTTGGATTCATGATCACATGTGCACGAATATTGCTATGATCACATGTATGCAAGTTGATCACATGTAATCATAGCAATATTCATGCACATGTGATCAAGAATCCAAATCTCAACATAATTGTATAACGGATGATAATCTATAACTCCACACAATATAAACTTCAAAATTACACATAAGTTGTTCAGAAAACAATAAAAAAAACAATTTTCATGTAAAAAATAATCATCGGTTGAGCTTGATTTGAAAAGTTCTTAAAAGTTCTCGTAAAAAAAAGTTCTCAAAATAACTTTTCACATTGTCCAAGCCCAACCTATAATATAAAGGCAGTATATATATAAAATAACCATCTAATAAGGCAAAGGACGTACTTCAACTCTTAAAGAGAAGAAACAAAAATAAAGTCTAAGACTATCTCCAATAGGTATGTTTTTGGGCGCCCTTGGATATCCTTTGCGGTTGAAGCTTGTCCAAAACTAAAGATAATTTGATGCATGCCCTTACTTAAGGGCATGCCCTTAGGCGCCCTTACTTATATTTTTTTTGTTTTTAGTGGAGTTAAAGGATATGTAAGGATGTTTGTATGGTTGGAGATAAAATTATAGGATTTTAAGGATTTATAAGGATGTGTAAGGATTTGTAAGGATATGATGTGGCAGCTCAAGGACGGACGTCCTTGAGCTGTCACATCATTTCCTTACAAAAGGCGTCCTTAGCATTGGAGATAGCCTAAACATACAACAAAATACACAAACTAACATTTTTTTCAAGACTCTAACTGTTAAGATTGTAAAATAAAATCATGTCAATATAGCAAAAGTAAACCCGAGAACAACTCCAACCATTAAAAGAGTTTGTTTAGCCAATCTTCATGTATACACCAAATATGACAAGTAACTAATTAACCCAAATTAATATTACACTTGTATAATTGGTGAGTAGCTAACTCATCACACCTGGCGTATAAAGCTACATGGCTTTCACCTTATATAGATACATGATACATGGCTATAGACGCATTAGCCGGCCAAGTCATTTGAGATATTATTACGCAACAACCCCTTAGAAAGAGAAGAATTATAACCAAAAGTACAGAAAAGACTGCAGTTAATTACATTTTTAAGGACATTATTCTAACATATTTCGTATAATATCAAAACTTTTAATGAATATATTGGTAATAAAAAAACTGGATTAAACTTTCTTAAGTCGTTAAACATAGGAATTATTACCTATGAATGTAACTAACTATGACAAAATGTTTATGTTATGTAAAAAGTCTTGTAAAATGTCTATGTAATGTAATCAACTTTCAAATCTTGGTTATTAGATGTATTCGGATATATATGTCAACCATATAAGCTGTCACGTGTAGGTTTTTGATTGAACAGATATATCCAATGACTGGAATTTGAAAGTTCATTACATTATATAGACATTTTACAAGACCTTTACACAATATAATCATTTTGTAATAGTTAGTTTTATCCATAGGTAATAATCCCTTAAACATAATATATAAGTCAGTGTGACCCCTGACTCACACGTTTAACCATTGTAATATACAAATCCATTATCTTTTTTTTTTGTATCTTGTAGTTATTTTTCAAACATGATAATCTATCATGTTATCTTCAATTTCTTAGTATCTTCACCAAAAAAAATAAAAAATAAAAACAAACATAAAATATGCTTCAAAAGTTATGTTGAAAAGTATACCATTTTTATGACATAGAGTAGTATTATTTTTCTTCGTTTTCTTCAATTTAGTGGATATGCTCGCATGCATATCTCAAGATATTTTCCTGATTTAATTTTCTTCAAGTTTTGAGCATACGGAAGGTCTATAATACATATTCTAATTTTCCACCCATGCTATGAATGGTGACCATGTCATTTTCACGCAAGGTTGTTGGGAAACTATTTATTTCTTCACAGTCGCGTGTTTAATTGGAATTAATTCCAAAATATCTAAAAAACATTATGTGACTGGATAAGTCGTATTTATTTCAAAGAATTATAAAATATTCTGTGAAATCTATATGAGTACTTATTGGCCCATATTTATGAAAACATAAAAATTTAATTTCCGAGTAATATCCAAATGCTTTTAAACTAATTAACTAACATGTAAGTATGTTCAAAAAATAAGAAAAGAAAAACTAACATAATGCAAGTTTAATCCAATATATGTCGATCAATATATAGCGAGCGGAGCTACATCTCGGCAACTATCCCTTAATTCACAATGTATGTCGATCACAAAAAATCGTTATGGACATCACTAATTTATATAGGGATAAAACAAATGTTCAACTTTAATCCAATGCAATAATAATATTTCTGATGAGTATTCTAACTAACAATTAAACAATAACTTATATTTCATGGAGATTTTTTGAGACTAGAATTGTGAATAATGTTACATGAAATAAGCTATAGGTTATATATTTTGGTTTTGAAAACGACCCCAATTAACTAGAGAGTGCTACTCTCTACAATAATAGTAATAAAAAAAAATCGATTTAGCTCACTTGGGTAATAGGCTAATAGCCTAGTGGTGGAGGGCTAGCTTGTTCCTTCTTTATGTAGGTGTGGAGTTCAAATCTCATTGTTGGACTTTTTTTTAAATAATTTATTTTATTTCATTTTTTGAATAATTACTAACACTATTAACATTTAGCTGTTAATAAAAATGTATATGAGGTTACACCACAACCTTTCACAGTTACCCACAAGACATTACGACATGATGGCTTCTTGAATGTTAAGAGCGTTGGCATTGGTTCAAGCACATTTTATCCCATCACTCACTTTTAACTAATCACCTTATGTCACCTCATCTTCACCACTCACTCACCACTCATTTAAATTTTATTGGCATCCGACCACACACTTCACCACTTACTACAATTTTAAAAAAATAAACTTAAAAAAAGAAAAAGAAGTCAAATCACAAAGAATTTAATCTATGAAGATGTCTCGTTGGTTGTTCCCATGGAAGTTCACTTACGTGGTCTGACCACTCAAAACGACACCACCACTCGTGGTGGAAGGTAGGCGGCGGTGTTCCAACGTGGTGCCACGCCCAACTTCCATCCATTGCCAACGCCCTAAATGCGATAAAGAAAGAGAGACCATATCACAACATATATACGTGATATAATGATGGTTTGCGGTGCGATCAACCAAGTTAGCTGAGCACGCGAAAACCAACTATACTTGAACTTAGTTTTGGCTCTGTTTTAATTACAAAAAGATTAATAAATGATGAAGAAACTTATTTAATCCTTGAAAAAATATTTAACATACATTTTTTTTTGTTTAAGTGGCTTGTAAGGATCCTGGTTTTAATGTGATTCGAAATTATACTGTTAATTAAAGGCACTACAAAAAAAATGTCGATTAGTGATGAAAAACATTTGGTCACTAATTTATCTTAGCAACTAGATTTTCGTCACTAACAATCAAAATTAGGTCACTATTGTGGTTAGTTACCAAATTTTGAGTGGTCACTTTTCGTCACTAAAGGTCTATCACTAATTTTGTTTAGAGACAAAAAAATGTTATCTTTTGGCAACTAATTTTGTTTAGTGACAACTTTTTTTTAATGGTAACTAAATAAGGTTATTAGTTTATAGAACAAATTGCATTTTTGGTCCTTGTGTTATCACACAAATTATAGATTTCATATAAATGTATGTAAGGTGGTGTTCGTGATCCCTGTGGTATCACTACACTAGTTGCAATTTTGGTCCAAAACTAATAGGTCGGTTATTTCTCCATTAGTGTGGCCATAAGCCAAACATGTGAGGCGAAATTATGTTATTTTCATGCAAATAGTATCTATTTAGCTAGATCATCAGATTCTGCTTTGTTGTAGAAAATTCTAGATTTATCATTTCTTTCACTCCTAAATTTATTTCTCATACATAAATTGAAAACATAAATTCATGTATCTATTACTATCTATTATCATCAAAGGAAACAGGGATCAGCAACAATCCCCACCATCATCTTCATCTAACACCTACCAAATTTTTCTACCCTTCCTAGTGGCTTCCTTTACATATCTAGAATACTAGAACTCAACCTTCCCTGACCACCTATCACTATCTTCTTTTTCTCTTTCTCTCTCTCTCTCTCTCTCTATATATATATATATATAATCATCATCATCATCATCATCAACCCTGACAAATGGTGGTTGTAGGTGGTGATAATGACAGGCGATGGTGGTGGGTGGTGTACACAGGATCTAGAAATCCCTTGCTTCACAATTGTCGGACCACCACAATTGCCAAACTTTACAGCTGTCGCCACCACCGTTGCTGGATAACAAAAAATAACCCATAAATTTTTAATTCTCGACTGGATTTTCTAGGGCTTGAATACCTTGGCCTTCAAAAAGTATTAAAAAAAAATTAAAAAAATGATTTTTAAGTAGTTAATATAAAATTTAAAAATTATTTTACATTTATATCATTGAAGTACTTTACTTATTTTAGATATATAATTACTTTTTATAATTAATGATCTTATTTTAATTTATATTAAATTAAATTTAAAAGTTAAAAAAAGTGTAAAACAATATAATAACTTTAATCAAATAAGAATTTCATATAAAGGTCTTAACTTCTTCGGTTATGAATTAAATGTTATTAGAGATTGTCCATACACATACATAGATGGATGACTTTACTTGTTGGCCGTGAAAAAATGTAACCAAGAATTGTAATTTTGAGTTATATAAAGCTAAATGTATATAGAATAATGATAAATCAATAATAAGTCGAGGTGCTTGTATTTAAACAGGCAATAATTAAACGTCCATAATAGTTATTATTTTAATTTAACGTGGAAGTGCATCATATATAATTTGTAGTTTCCTTAAAATATTTGATAGGATAGTTGTTCACCTATAATGGATAGACAGATATAAAGCTTTATCATTATAATAACATATTTAAATCTTCAATCTAATATTCATAAAGAAATACATATGATTAAATCATTTTATCAAAGAACCAAATTCTAGCATTGTTTAGAATAATTGGTGGCTAGGCTTGTTAATAATATAAAAATAAAATGGTAGCTAGACATATTGGTTTTCATATGTATGTAGTCGTCGTCCTCAATGGCATGAAATGTAATCCTGTCATATGTCAACCAACCACTTAGTCGTGGATACCACTCTATCTATTCATAAGTCTATGCGCAAACATATATACATATATATACCATCATTCAACTCATGTCATGAATCAAATCATATTTTCTATATTTATTGTATCATATTCATATAATCAATGTCTTCTATCAAAGTTACAAGGTTGGATCAAATAAGTGAAAACATTTTCTTGAAATGGAGAGGAACACTTCAAGTTTTCACAACCACCCTTCTTAGCCTCCTCCTCCCCCTCTCATTCCTTCTACTAGCTCGTCTTTCAGCCGCGGATTACCTTCTATCGTTGAATGACTTTCCTACGGTTGAGCCACCGTCTATGATCTTCTTCTCCCTCCTCCTCAATTCGATTCCATTAAGTCCTCTTCACTTCCTTGTTTCCCTTCTTTGTATTGCATCCCTTGTTCATACCTTAAACGATGGCCGGATCACATTCCCAAGCTTTTCCAAAGGAGAATGCACCGTGAGACCACGTTTATACACCGCATGGATCGTTCTATGTACACTACAAGTATGTGTTGATTGTAAATACTAGAATGTTATATTAACATACAATTAGAATGCAATTATTCATTTAATTTTTTATGATATCAGAGCCAAATTGTAATTTACCTCGGTTTTTATGTCAGGTTTGTGTTGGTCTAGGGATTGAAGGAAGCATAGGTGCTGGAATAGATGGTTCAAGTTTTGGTCATGAGAGAAACTTGATATGTAGCATTGTGTTTTTCCTAGGGTTACATGGGACAACGGTATATTGGTGGAGAATGATAGTAAAACCGGTAGTGGATGATACAATGTTCGGGTTTGAGATGGAGGAAAGGTGGGTGGAGAGGGTGATAATGGGTGGTAGTTTGGGTGGTCTATGGTGGTGGAGATTAAGAGATGAAGTGGAGTCATTAGTGGTAGTGACCGAGATGAAAAGAGAGATGGATATTGGTGCTAGTATGGTGGACTTGATGGGTTGGTGGTTATACTATTTGGTTGTGACAATTGGGATGGTTAGGGTGGTCAAGTGTCTCATTTGGTTTGGTGTTGTTTTGCTTTACAAGAAGGTAGAACAAGTGAAAGATGATAATATTAATGAATCCCTTATAGTTCAAGAAAAGGTCTAACATTGTTTCTTATTTAATTACTTCAATCTTTTGGTCTAAGTTCTAAATTTTTTATACTACCATGTAAAGAATTGGTAATATGATGCATTGTTGACAAAGGTTACATGATTTGTTGGATTTACGTATCTATAAAATGATAGTGATATATGAGATAACCTTTTGTATTATTTTGATATGTTTAGCTAAAGTTGCAATATTTTTAAGGAGCCGGCTCATCGCCTATTTTAATAGACTGGACTGGGTTGTTATTTAATTATTACATGGATTTGGATGAAACACAAAAGAGTGGGTCGAATTTGGGCTTTATATAGTTTTCTCACATTTGGCCCATAATAACTTTTTTTTTTTTAACATTGATGATCGATGGCAAAGCCGCCCTTTATCACCGATAGTCCCTCGTCTATTTTGGGTTGGATGTCATAATAACCCGCCAAAGAATACGTTCTAAACTTTTGTTTTTGTCACAGGTGATTGTAATAAATTCGATTAAATTATATTTATATTAATTTGTAAAATAGAGTGACCTTATTCATAGATCTAATAATATACATATTCTCATGGGCGGTACCACATGGGGGGAAAATGGGGCAATTGTCTCCCTCAAAATTTAGATTTTGTTATGTATTTTCAAATTTTTCATCGATTTTAAAAAATTTCTTATAGATTTTTAACATTTTGACCTCTTTTATATTTATATTTCACGGATTTTTTAATTTTGACCCCTCTAAGATTTTTTTTTGGTACCGCCTCTGCATATTCTATCTATTGTTTGACATATGAAAGTTTTGAAAAAATATTTCAAGAATGAATAAAGTCATATACAGAAGTGAAACGATGAATGAATTGGACTGATTATTCTTTTTTCCAAAAAATTAATAATTTTAAATATTAATTTTTTTAAGTTCATATTTAGCCCTTTTATTAGATTAATTCCCAGTTTTAGATTAAATTTTAAAACGATCCAAGTATTTTGTTTTCTCCCTTCTCAATTATATCTTTCCAAGGTGCTCGAATTTATTCAGAAAATAGAAAATATTCCAAGCGGATTATTGATGCTCTAAGCTTAGGTCATACTAGAACTTCTTCGCTGCCGAGGTTCAAAAGCATAATATTACCATCTTTTTTTCCATTTATTGAGTTATTTCTATCTAAGTGAGTCATGTATTGACGATCTGATCCGATCGTTTGAACCTTTCGTTATGGCATTTTAACCAAGTCAATGAAAAGTCCAAAGAATGTCTTATATTAATTCCTAGATTTGCTACTGAGAAATTCTAGACTTGATTTAAATCCTAAACAAAAGAAAGGGTGAATTTTAACTCGAATCTTGGTGATTATTTATTTATAGAAAAAACAAGTAAGAGAAATGAGAGCAAACATAAAACAACATGCAGAAAATGTGAAATGGCCATAAATTTCTCTCCACTAAATTACCCTTCGTCAGTACGTGAAGCTGCTAAAACAAGTCTTTTAGAATGTGTCACATGTATATGAAAGTAAAGTAAAGTAACTTAACTCCCAATGCCGTCTTCCACGGGTTTGGGTCCCAATACCATCTTCGACGGTGTATGGGGGAGGTTGATATGTAAACAGCCTTACCCCTACCAAAGGTAGAGAGGCTGCTTCCAGGTTCTACCATAGGTTGAAAAGGACCTCCAGCCTTGCTGGGCATGAGGATCGAACCCATGACCTCTGTTTACAGAAGCATGAGCTCTAACCACTGATCCAACCCAGTTGGTTTTAATTAAAAGAAAAAAATATTATTATTGTATATGCATTTGTTTAGTTGTCTACTATAACAGATTTAATTAAAAGAAAAAACATTATTATTATTTTTTTTTTAAAAAAAACATCTTATTATATCTACTAAAAGAGAAATACTAGAGAAAAATAATAAACATACGTATAAACGGATGAGGTTTTTCTTGTTTGAGTTGCCGTGGTCGTTCCTAACCAATTCCCTAACCACCCCAAAGTTATTTGTCAAAGTAGTATTTGGATTTGAGACCTCTTATAAAGGAACAAATCTTTTTTATATTTATCACTATAGTATTTGGTGATGATTTATTGATAAACAGACTAGGTAATGTTCAAATATCATTGTTAACGCATATGTAATACTTTAGCTTGTTAAAGATATTACAATTATTTTAAAGTCAAATTCACAAAATATTTTAAAGTTAATTTAATTTAAAATAAAATAAAGATATGTATAACTTAATTAGGCTTTTTCTCACATGTATCATGTATGATATCTAGAGGAGTCGATATATAGACCATTTCCCATCTTTGTCTCTCTTATCATGATTTTAAATCGATGCATTATTCTTTAATTACATAAATTATGTAGAAATTATTTCATATAATATCAATAATACTTTAAATAAAATTTTAGACAAAAATTTGCAGCTCATACTTTATATATCCAGATTTCAATGATAATTTCTGAATGTGATATAAATAATATATTTTAAAATGTGATATGCATCGTCGTCTAGGTTTAGAATAATAGCCGTTGGAATACACGATGGTTGTTGGTTTCTCAAAAATATTTATATTATGGCGTGTAAATCAAATTTAAAATGAAATTCATAAACTTCCATTAGTACATGTAGATATATTAATGGTGGTCTGTTATCGATTTCGTCTCAATCATTGACGGTGTATGGGGAGTTAAGATAGTGAGACTATTTTAGGTTCCATATAAGATATAAAAGGACTTACAGTTACAGTCTGGCAAGACATGAGAATAGAACTCTTGATCTATGTCTATAGGGTCAAAAATGTTGACTACTTATCCAGCCTTGTTGGTTCTTCCAATCATTGAAACATATGTGTATATTATTATGTTTTTTATTTGTTCGTAACATAATAAACATGAAAATTATTAAGCAACATTTTTTTTTAAGAGTAATGACATGTCTCTTTATATACCCAACTACAATTACAGAAAAAACTTATTCTAGGAATTTGAGCATTTTGCTCACATCAATATTTAAACTTAAGACCTCTAAATCTAATTAGGCTTCTATCATTTAGAGAGTGTTAACGTAATATCAAGGCTTTTAAAATAATAAAAAAATTAGAATATGTCCTCACATGTTTTATAATCTAATCGAGATATTACATTAGGATGGTGGCAATGGAGCTAGACATGGGCTAGGCATGGTCATGCCTAACGGCAAACACTACCGCTACACTTTAGACATGAGCTGCGCATGGAGCTTTTAGGCAACTTTTGCCGCTCAGGCATGGAAGAGAGAAAGAAAGAAGGATAATGATTGAATTGATGAGGGATAAGAGAAAAAGTGAGTATGATTGGAGGAAAATAATAAGGAATGGTGAGACATGATTGTTATAGGTTAGACATAACTAGATCTGAGTTTGACATAAAATGATGTGACATAACTAGGCATGTGAGGCATGGCTGTCATTAAGGCTGGCGTAACAGGTCACACAAAACTTGTTAAGCCACGAACCTGTTAAGGTGAAACACGAACACGACCTATTAACTAATCGTGTCAATTTTTTCAAACACGAACACAACACAAAAATTAACAGGTGCACCTGTTAAGACCTGTTAACATATATTTTTATAGAATTCTTGAGTAATATTAAAAAAACCTAAACGATACAAAAATTCTTACAATTCTCAACTATTATATAGCAATAATAATCCTACATTACAAAAGTTCATGAACATTTACCTCATAAAAATCATATATCATATCATAATATCAATTCGAAGTATTTTATATATACGCGAGTAAGTACCCGCGCGTTGCAGCGGTGAGATGGTGGGGGTGATAGCTATGTCATAGAGTGTGATAGGTCATAGGAGTTAATATGTCATAGAGTATGATAATCAAATGCCTTAGCCGTACGAGTTCCGCCTCAGATTTAAAATTTGTCAAAAGTATATTAAATGACATCTCTAATGGAGGAGCATGAAATTCTAAGAACACCCATATAATTCTTATAATTTATCGATGTATGGTTTTTGAGATAAAATATTTTGAATGAATTGGAGGAATAAATGATTTATGGAGGAGAGAGAAAAAAAATGATTGGTTGGGATTTGAGGAAAGAGAAAAGGGTATTATAGTTATTTTAGGTAATTATAGAATAGATAGGAGAGACATTTTGGAGAAATACTTAAAATCAATATTGAAAATTTAAGTTCAATGTTGAAAATCTAGGGTCTTTTTGCTTTATAATATTGTATAGATGTACCCCGTATAATCTTAACAGGTCTTAACAGGACCTAACATGTCCGGATCTGTTAAGACACGAATCTTAGCAGGTCTGGATCTGTTAAAACACAAACCTATTAAGATCAAACATGAAACCTGTTAAAAACAAGTCGTGTCGTGTTAACATGTTCCGTGTCAAAATTGTCAGCCTTAGTCGTCATCATCCTTAGAGATACAAACTCAAATGTTATTTCTTATAAAAAAAAATATAAATAAAAGATATACTCTTAAAGTCAACAAATTTTTTTGAATACTAAACGAATAAATAATAAATAATACCAAATAAGACATCTATCTACGAAAGTTCTCATATGCATTTATTATCATTTATTGCTACATATTTTATATTTATGCATTAAAGAAATCATATGCTTCTCTAATATTTATTACCATGTAATTTTATTAACTTCTAGTTAACTTATTAACTTCTAGTTAATTGCGTCATATTTATCAACTTCTAGTTAATCTATTAACTATTATATCTCATTTAATTGTTATAGCTTACAGTTTAATTATTATTATAAATAATATTATTGTTAATAAAACTCATGAAGATTTAATAAAATAAAATACATAGATGAAAAATAACGTACGTAATTTATTACATTGTTCTTTTTGAAACGTGTTATAAAGTACCGTCATAGTGCAGAATGATACTAGTTAACAAATCCTTTTTGTGTTATAAAAAGTTTCATATAACACTTTTCATTAATAAATAATATTGTTAGTGGATTGGTGATCAATTGATAAGGTCTTAAACCTTGAAAAAATCCACAAGTGTTCGAATTCCATTTCGTATGAGTGGATTATTATAGCGTGTTTTCGATAGATGTTATTGTGGTGTATCAAAAACTAATTAGTAATTACTAATTCGTTGTTTAAAAAAACAAAAAGAATATTATAAATATTAAATAATAATTAACGAAAATTAAATAATAATATCTAGTCAAACGTGATTACATATTACCTTTTTTTCTCTGACGTCAGTAAAATAAAAAGAATATAATAATTCACATACATTTTCGTATTATCTTTTTCCAATATTACGGAGTACATAATATTTCCTCTACAAACATTTCCGTTTTTTTTTTTCTTACATTAGTAAAGTAATAAGAATTTTGTAATTCACAAAATTAGAAGTTCATCAGTCCATATAAGTCAAGTTTTTATATTCAAAGTTTTGACAGAACATTATTTATACTTTTTAAAGCAAGCAATGAAAGAAAAAAAAAATTCATTTGGATATCTAAAAACTAGACCTTTACTACAAATATGGATTTTAAATAAATATCAGTATAAATATTCAAAAATAAAAAGAGTTAAAAACAATTAATAGTGATGACATATACATGACTTACTATAGAGAAAAAGTTCAAAAAAACAAATGATATTTAACCTTTAATTAACCTCACGTAATATAGCACACTAATTAACTTCACATACTACTTGCACACAATAGTCACTTATACCACCTTTCACACCATCACCTTCCGTTCTTCTTCGACATTCATCCTCCCTACGTCGATCATGGCTTCCAACTCTCCTCCAATCTCCGATGACGACATCGTTTGTTCTCTTTCTCTTCATTAGTTTTTTATATATATTAATAGTTGTTAATATTATGTGTGCACCTATCTACGAATCTCCACTCTTGATACATCTTAATAACAAAAGAACGTATTAATGTGCTTGTTTATGTAAAGTTTGTGAATTTGTGTGTGTTGATATAATTTAACTTACTATATGTAACGTTTTTAATGTAGTGCTTTTCATTACATGATTTAAAAGAATTCTTTATTGGATAGGGCATTTGTAATTATTGGATTTGTGTTCTTGTTAGAAATATCTGAAATATTTCATTCTCTTTAGTCTTTAGGATCATTTTGGATTGGATGCGAAAAAATTATAACTTTTCTTTGAAATCTATGGCTATAAATAAATGAAAAAAACTCTCGTTATAATTTATGAGAATTAGACTCCAATCTTGTGTTCTAATAAAATTCTGTCTGTCTAAAAAAATATTGATACTCATAAAAAATATAAATTACTATGTTTATTAATTTAGTGCATATATATATATATATATATATATATATATATTGTTAGTATAAGTTGAACAAGTCATATAAGATTCAAAGTTTTGTGGAATTAATATTTTTGATCAATAAATCCTTATAAACATTTATGAAAGATAACATATATACTATTCTAGTTATTTCAAATTTATATGAGCAATTGATATTTTTAATAAGTATATAATGAATTTATAAAACTTATAAAAAGTAAAATAAGATCAATTTGCGTAAGTTAAAATGATTTTTACATTATATATTGAAACTTCTTTATATATCATTTTTATTTACTTTATTCAAAGGACTTGTATTTTTTTATTCTTTTTCTTCTGCATTGGCAATTTGAATATATTTTTTTTTAATAAAAAAATTATTCTAGGAATTTTTTTTTACTTATTGAAAATGTTGTTTTGCCTTCTTTTTTTTGTTTAAAAAAATGAGATAAAAAAAATTTATTAAAAAGTTTAGTTATATTAAAAACTCACAGAAAAAAAATATTAAATAAATAAAACCTACATTGGTTATATCATTTAAAACTTTAGATTAACAATTGGGAACGTACAAATCCATATCAAACGTTTACACCTGAATTTTATTTTATGATAAGTGTACAATTATTTAATTAAGTAATAAACACTTCAATTTATTTGATGCCTAAATTATCATTTTCTTATGATACAATTAAGTTGTGATTATGACACATTGTATATTGTAAATAAAAAAAAAGAAAAAAGAAAGCAAACTCACGTACAGTTAATTTTCATAAAAGAAAGGGATTAGTACCCCATAATGTAAACAACTTTACACGAATTGTTATAGTGTATATCGAACTTCAATCTTATATATTGTATGTAATGAACTTTCAAACTTGTGCATTGTATGTATTCAACTAATCAAAACTTGACAAGTGACAACTTATATGGTTGCCACATATACTCGGATACATACAATGCACAAGATTTGAAAATTTATTACATCCAATACACGTGATTGAAGTTCGATACATACTATAACTATTTGTGTAAAATTGTTTACATTCTAAAATACTAATCCCTAAAAAAACTCCACAAGACCTAGAGAGAATTTAAACTCCGTAGTCCGTACTAGTTGTAAGATGACTCGATTGGTTTACCAATTTTATCTTTGGATGACTTATATGTTTTAAAACTTTTTAGCATAAGTATAGGGGACTGAACCATGATTCTCTTCCCAAAGATACAGAAGTCTCTAATCCCCACCACCCAGCAAAAGTTTTCACATATTTAAAAATTATTGTATGTATTCCATAACAAAGAGAGCTTTATAAGTCTACGGATAAATAGTACCTTTTAATCTAATAAAAAAATACATTGTTTAATCTAAATAGTACCTTCAATGATTATTCTTCGAAACAACGTTATTGGCTCATGATTCATCATTTTTAATCTAAGATACTACTCCGTATATAACATAAATCAATTCTTTAATCATCTTTTTATGATACTATGGACTGTTAGTATAACTTCAAAGGCATCATTAAGCTTTCGCAAACCACCTTCTATAGTCCTTTCATTTACAAAGCAATTACCGCAATTATGATAACACTTGACAATAACGATATCCGAAACAAAATTTCGAGATCGTTAGCGACCGTTAATTTTTCTACTATTCCTCGTCCTTTTAACTTGAAGTTATGGTAAGTAGTCTAAAATGTTGAAGCCCTAAAGGATTTATTTCCTGTATGGACTTCACAGCTAGACACTTGCTAATATCCTTCACTGCATATCTTACATGTGAAGGAAATCTAGAACGAATACGAGTTTATACTTGAAATAATGAGCTCAATCTCTCCATATAATCTACCGAATTCATGTCTCCATGTTTCTCTATTCTAATAGTTAAGTGTATCTCTAATTTTGGAATAGTAGGAAATGCATTTTGTTTTCTAAAAATGGTATACAACTATATTTAAGAGCTTTATCTAAACAGTCACCTGTACTATTAAAAAAATAATAATAAAAAACAAAAAAAAAAATCTTCAAATTATGTTTTGCTTTGTCTTAGATTGTTCACCTTTTGTTCTAGCTAAACATAATAATTTACGGATTACACTTGTATAATACTCGTTGAATCGCTATTCCCTTTTCTCCATAATGACAGGAATTGCAAGGAGAACAAATGGAGGCCGATTTAGCAGAGGTTGAAACCGAAATCGGTCAACAGAAAGAACATGTTGAAGAAGAAAGGGTTGCTAGTGTTCAAGTGAGTTGATCCCTTGTTTTAGAGTAGTTTGTTGTATGTCATCTAGATGTGCAAATGACCATCAAAAATACCTATTGAACAGGAAAGAATCATGAAGAACAAGATGACGGTAGAGAGGAATGTGGCTCATCACGCTGCGTTAGCAATGTCAAGAGCTGAAGATTCGTCTAAGAGCAAGAGTGGCTCGGGAAACATGCTTTTATATAGGATGAAAAATCCCGTTGGCATAATACGATCACCTATGGATCAAGGACCAACCATCCATGTAACAGCTACACTTCCAAAGGTTGAGAAGATACCTCGTTATACTACTTGGGTATTTTCGGACAGGTGCTTTATTTCATATTACATTTTCCCCACCTTATTAGTCCTTTTATATGTGATATGTGACTTTCTGTCACATTCTTTAATTGTCTTTGATTAAGATATTCTTTTCAACATGGTACAGAAACCGCAAAATGGCTGAAGATCAATCAGTCATAGGGAAACGCCGTATAGTTCATGACAAATTTGGTGGTAAGGCTGTGGTCGTCAATGATGATAATGAAGAGACTAATACACCAGTCGAAACAAAACATGAATTCTCTGATGGAGAAATGCTTATTATAAGGTAAAATCACCTAAGACAAAAATGGAAACAAAATGAACAAGGTTATAACTTCTTTTCTTGACTATATTTGTATTTTGTTGTTATTTGTTCAAGTTAGCTGTACAACTTTCAAATTTGGCACAATATTAAACAAAGATTTTACTTGCTTATTTTCTTACCTTGAATATATGGTTATATCTGATACATACTATCATCAGTCCAAAAACAAATCTTTGGCTTTAAATGTTATCATATTTGCAGAAAGGTTAGCCAAAAATACGAACCAAGCGATGAAGTTATTAAAACCTTGCAAAAGCACATCGGCGGAACTGCTTCTGAGATCTATGTAAATACGTTGCTCCTCTATATTTTAGTTAGAGACTCGATTTTCTATCATCAAATTCAAATTTTTACTATATTCTCTAGGATTGCATTAGAATATTCTTTCCCTATGATGCAGGAGGCTTTTATGATGCTCAAGGAACAGGATGAAGAAGCACTAAACTCAAATGTGCCTGCTCCCCCAGAGGATAGAGATGACAAGGGCAAGCTTCTGGATAAAAGCCTTGACGGTTGCTTAGATACCTTTAATGCTTTGTTCTGCCGACGATGTTTGGTACTTGTAGTTATTTGTTTTCTCATCTCAGGACTGTTTTACTAGATTTGGCTAACCATATAATCACTCTTTGTAGATATTTGATTGCCGTATTCATGGCATTCACCAGCCTGTAATCACTCCCGTAAGAATTTCCTCCTTTAGAATTGTTAGGAGTGTATATTACTGTTGCTACAGGCTGCACTTGCTAATGTTCATTAGCATCATTGGCAGGCTGAACGATTAAAGCGTCACGTTGAACCTCTGGAAGAAGAAAATGAGGAACCATGCGAAAATCAGTGTTACAAGATAGTATGGCATCTCATTAGACTATTTGATTTTTATTTCCTGTATTAGTGAGTAAGACACACATTTTGCCTGATTTATTTTGGTAGCTAATATATATGCCTAAGGTAAATCAGAAATGGAAAAATCTAAAATAGGGCAGAGTTGCTATGTTGATTATTGCTTGATAATAGTGATGAATGATTATATATATACACACACATATATATATAGGAATGAGTTCAGAAGCAAAGGGTCCATCAAGTGCCAAATGCACCTAGTTTTTATACTTTCACTTTTGCACCTGAGGCACTTACTACATGTGCATCAAAGAGTAAACCAAGGAGCACCAGACTGCAAAAAGTGCAACATCCTTCGCACTTTCTGTGTCACACTTTAACTAGTACCTATATATATCCATTATATCATCGTCTTGTACTCCAAAATATTGTTTTATTTCTTCAAATGATTATTTTATCATAATTCTTCTGACTTGGGTACAGGCAACAGCGAAGTATCCGGAAAGAGGTGGTTCAAGTAACACTAAAACTTCAAACGAAGGTCCATATGAGGGTTTCTCCACTGGCACTGATTTAGGTGAGATTGACGGCATTTTTCAAAGAATACATGGGAATACATGTTTCTTACGATGTTGATTAAAATGCCAAATATGACTATGAGTCTGATGCAGTTGTTCTTTTCTCCTGTGTATTAACAGATTCAGTCAAGGAAAGTAGCAAGCAAGATGTCGTTTGGAGGCATCTTGAGAAAGATCTATACTTGAAGGGACTGGAAATGTATGGAAGAAACAGGTAAATTTCAAGTCTGCTGCCCTTCATTTGTCGTTAAAAGACAAACTATTATGTATAACTTTTTTTTATAAAACGTTATGACTTGCAGTTGCCTTATAACAAGGAACTTAATGAATGGATTGAAATCCTGCATAGAAGTATACAACTATATGAATGAGGGAGGAGCAGAGGTGTCTTCAACTGAAGTTAATCATAAGGTTTTTTATTCAAGTTTGTGTTGGTTGAAGATTCTGGAAACCCATTCACCTCTATATTTATTAGATGTATTTCATAAACTCCGCATATATTAAAATATATATATACCAAAGTCAATTTTTTGTTCCTTGTTCTGTGCTATTTCAGGAGTCAGAAATTATGTCAACGTTAGAATCACTTCAGAAGAAGAATAAAGGAAAGAAAAAATTGTCTCCTGAACATCTACATAAGCAATACAATCCATGTGAATGCAAGTCGGTGTGTGGAAAGGATTGTCCCTGCCTAAGTAATTCTATTTGCTGTGAGAAGTATTGCGGGTATGTAGCAGAATAACTTTATTGATCAAATAAAGTCTAGGATATACATAAATAACACACATATTGGTCCAAAACGATTACTGATTCTGGTGCATAATATGATCTTGTAGATGCCCAAAAGGCTGCAAGAATCGGCATAGGGGATGCTATTGTTTAAAGAATCAGTGCAGAAACAAGCAATGCCCTTGCTTTGCTGCAGAGCGTGAATGTGACCCAGATGTATGTCGAAATTGTTGTGTGAGGTAATATATATGGTTTCCATAAAAGACGGTTCTTAAAGTGTTCTTACCGAATACCCTATTATATAGGAAACTTGTGGAGAACCTTTTCTTGTGTTAGCACAAACCTATTACATTAATAATGCCTTAAATGCACCGTACATTTTGCTTTGGACACTTCTGCACCTTCTAACTCATATATGTTTATTATGTTATCGTTGATTGGCTTTATTTTCATTTACTACATGTGTTACAAAGGATAGAAAGAGAACAAAGAAAACGTCAACTTTGAGATTCATTATTAAGTTTTATGGTCATGGGTGAGCACTAAGTTAAAAAGTATAACAAAGTTGAGTTGTTATCAGCTATGTGATAGTCCCTACGGCTCAATTTGTAAGTAGGCATGGAATGTCAAAGTAACAAACTAATGGGGATTAACGAAAAACTAGAATGACATTGAGATAGAAAAGGTTAATACTTAATAGTAATACCATCTAAAATCAGGTTAGTTAGGGTAGAGTTCCTTAAGAAAGCACTTAAGGGGGCGAAACCAAACAGCTCAAGAGATTAACTATAATTAGTGTCTGTTATGTTTAGGTACGGTGTAATTAAGTCTATACGAAACTCTTCCAAAAGGCTTGTCGTACCCTTAATATTGGAAGCTCGGGAATTGGATGGATATAAATCGAGACTTTTCAAGCTTGAACTCATGAACGAATCATCACTTATAAGCTAGAGATGACTCAACATATTGTCTTTTAAATAATTATAATTATATCAATCAAGTGAAATATTAATGCAAGTAATACCTTTTAGTTTGGCTCAATTATGGGTAACTAAATATACATACACATACATAGAGTAAATATAAGAGATAATACATTTCTAATTTGAATGGTAGGGGTAAAAGTAAGAGTATTTGAATAAAGGAACTCAACTCATAACTTTACTTAAATACCTAAGCTTGAGGTCAAGATTGAGCTTGAGCTTAATTTGACTTGAAAAAATATATGAGAAAATGATACCTAGTTATTGATTCAAGGGATAAGTGCGCCATAATTTAACTAACTATGCACGAAATGTTATAGTGTGCACGAACTAACAAGAACCTCTATTTTATGCACGAGCTTAGCAAATATGTTCAGACGATGTAGCATGGTATACGTGGTAACGTGGCACCCCATATGAGCCGTCATGTGCAGGTTTTTGATTGGTCAACCATAGTTAGCTACATGATTTGAACATATTTATTAAGTTTGTGCATACAATAGAGATCTGGTTAGTTCGTGCACACTATAACACTTCGTGCTTAGTTAGTTACATTATGGTGCGCACTTAACCCTCGATTTAATAATAATGATGTTTATGTACATGTTTCTTACAAGTCATGTTTGCACTTAATATACAAATAAATATCTTATATTAATAATAGACAGCATATAGCATGTAAATATGTGATTTATTATGATATTGTAATTTATATTGCGAAATTCTCAAGCAACTTGTGTAAATAATCCAGCATTTAAGTTTAACCGGTCTAGAACAAAAACAAAGTAGTCATGGTTAAGTAGGTATAGAGAATACATATGGATGTATATGTACAAATGGTGCCTAATAGGTTACATGTGTGGAACAATCTTAGCAAAACCTTTTAGAATCGGGCATTAAACCGAACTCCGGCCTTCGTTATTTATGTCTCTAAATTGGTGCAATATGTGCTTTGTTTAAAAGCTTACTACTTAAAGACAATGGTTCATATAACAACATCACTTATATAATATAAGTTATAACCAAACACATGGGCCACAAAAAAAATCCTTAACCATGTTGCTTAAAAAGTAATATCAAAGGTGTAAACATACATTATGTGCACCAAAGGAAAGAAAATGTATTGTCACTTGCAAATAAGTCATGTAGAGCTAGGAAAAATATAAAATAATAATAAGTGTGTACTTTTAACACCTTAACTTTCTCATATAAACTAAAAAAACATCACCCTGCTTAAACTTATGTTCTTACTACGGTTAAACATATAAGATTTTTTTTGTCAAAGTTATCCGGGAAAAACGAGTCTTTTGACTCAAATGTATGTGGCCTAGCCAGAATTCTCCGGTATCCAATGACTATTTCCTAACCCTTTTCACTAGCCATCCAAAGAAGTTACATAATGAGGACAAACCTAAGACCACTTATGCAAAAATCATGTCATCGGTCCACTAAGCCACCTTAAAAGTGGTCATGTATCTTATGGGTTGTTTATATAGCTACTAATATACTTCGTTGTCACTATAAAGGTTAACTGCTAACTGAGCCACCGGTAAATGCCAAGATAAGTATAGGATTAGTTTTAGGTTTTTGAACTAGCCACAAATTAGGTTGTGTTTATCATGATATCAAACTTAATCGTTATGCCCCTTTAGCATATGCATGTATAAGTTATAAATAGTCACATGTATGAAATTAACTTGACACATGAGTCACTATGTGTGTGTGTGTGTGTGTTTCATGTTGCTTGAAATGTCATATATTTAGCAGACAAGGTTTCAGTTTTATATATATACACAAATATGTTAAGATAACAACGTTCAAATATTTAGATTTTTTATGCATAGTGATATTTTATGCATGCAACATGCATATACATCCTTCAATCTTACTCTCCATCTTCAATCAGCTATGATATCTTAAGAATGAAATAAAAATGTTGTGTACCTATACTATATTCAATCTTATTTTATCTTATATAAATTAAATTTTTAAGATTTTATAGAGTTTCTTTAGATAGGAAAGTTCAACTTTAGGTAACCTAGGCTTAGATTAAATTTAATATATTGTAGTGAGTTTTAGAGATGAAAGTACGATATAGGTAACCTATGCTTCTCAATTGAAAAACTTAGCAATGAGATTGGACAATTGAATATTAAAACAACTATGTTTTATTAATATTAAGATAGTCAAGTAAAGTTACAATCAAAAATCATTTAAGTGTACTAAAAAATAGATAAAAAAAAAAGTTGGTAATTTGTGTATAAAACCAAGCCCCTTTCCTTTTTCAAGTAGCTTTTCGGACTTGAAGCTTTCTTATTGAAAGAAAACCTATGTTTGGGTATGGTGTTCACAAAGGAAAAAAAAGCTTAGCTCCCAAAAGCTTGAAAAACCTCTAAAAATAAGTATGAATCTTGAAAAAGAAAGCCTCTATTGCTAGCTCCAGCTCAAACAACTTTGTCCAAACACGCCCTTAGAGAGCATAAATGTTTCAATATGTATTCATCTTTAATTGAAAGTCTATTGTATATATCTAATTTAAATCATTGATTGTATGAAACTTTCAATACTTGTATCGAATGATATATTTGCGATGTTTTTGCTCACGTGATATATAAGTTACCGTCTAGACATGTTATCACATCAGCCAGAAGGTGAAAAGGGGGGGGGGGGGGGGTGTCCAATAAACAGGAAATTTACCTATTGAATGGAATCATTTTTTTTAAAAAAGGAGTGATTTTGGTGTGGTGTTGATATGTGGATGTTGTCTATTTTACACCTTGATGGAATGGTAATTGCTCCACTAGTAATTGTTAGAGCACGCTTTAAAAAGATGCATCAAGGTGTAAAAAAGTGTCACTTACAACATCCTTCACCTCCTAAATCTCGCCCATGTTAGACATATGTATCAATCATGCCACTTCTCTTAACACGGGTTACGGCTTTCTCCGACATCAAGGTAGATGAATTCGACATATTGGTTCTTGTACATTTCTGTAATCCGTCAAGTACCATTAATTATATGGTCTGGCCTTAATACAGGAACGCATTGGCATCTGAGACATTGCTCAAGGCTAGAATATATCATAATATACAATACATGTTTATTTCTTAGCATAGAATTCCTAATTGGCCTGCAGATTACTATTTACTTCTTGACTACTCATCATTTCCCCTATTTTTGGCTTTGAGATTTGTCATATATTAACTGTAATAATATCTTTTGCATATACATCTACATATGCTTTCAGTTTTGGTAGTGGTGAAGAAGAAGATCAATGTGGTAACATGAGGATTCTTCAAGGACAACATAAAAGAGTGAGGAATATCAACACTCTATTTCCTCAACATTCCTATTTTCCCTTTATAACACTATATTATAGAAAGTTCCATCATGATGTATTTTGTCGTACTCAGATTCTACTGGGAATATCTAGTGTTGCTGGTTGGGGAGCTTTTACATGGGTACTACAAATACGAGCCTCTCTTTTTCTATCTTGTTGAGTTTATCTTGATCTCTTTAAACAAAAGTTTTAACAATTTCTTGTCTATAGGACAACGTCGAGAAAGATGACTATCTGGGAGAGTATACTGGCGAACTCATCTCGCATGAAGAAGCAGATTGGCGAGGCAAACAATATGATCGCAACAACTCATCTTTCCTATTCAACTTGAATGATGAGGCGAGCAATTTTATTTGTTTGTTCATTTGGTTCTGTTTGCAATAGCCTTATTAGTCGATACACATATATTGAAGGTTCTGTTTGCTGCCTACATTTCCTATTGGAAGTTCACGAGTTACTAAACTTAAGATTTGAATCTCACAGTAACTTGTTTATGTGATGCAGTATGTCATTGACGCTAGTCGCATAGGAAACAAACTAAAATTTGCCAACCACTCAGCAAAACCTAACTGTGAACCCAAGGTATACATGTTCTTTCTTTGGTCATAATACACCCAGCTCCAATCTATTTGGTATCTGAAAAAGTCGGTATGTGCAGATAATCAAGGTGAGAGGTGATCATCACGTTGGCATATTTGCCAAACAGCGTATACAAGCTGGTTCAGAGCTCTTCTATGACTACCGTTACCAACCTGAACAAGCACCCTTATGGGCTCGCAACCTCAATGATGCCGATAAAGGCCCTTCCGTTCCTCCTAGCGCTCACTCGAAAAAGCCAGAACCCAATGATCCAGAAGAAGGCCCTTCTGTTCCTCTTCGTGCTTGCTCAAAAAAGCCAGAACCTAATGATCCAGAAAAAGGCCCTTTGGTTCAAGCTCGGTCCAAAAAGCCACCACCTCACCCATAGACACTCTTTTCTTTCTTAGTTTGAGGTCATCTTAGGTTAGGTTGAACTAGTTATCAGTTTGAGAAAGTGTACGCTTTCTTGGATAATTATATTCTTTACTGTTTTTGAGACTACAGTGATACAAGGAACAAAATTGAGTTCTTGTCATTTGCAAGATCTGTACCCTTGTTATCAGCGTATAACTGGCCATTTTAGCTATCAAATGTTTGACATTGAATAATTCTGAGCTAATTATAACTTGCTACATGAGACCAGTCCTACTTGTTCAAAAAAAATGACTATACAGATTGCACCGATTACTAGAGTTACAAACAAAAGATGTAATCATACGTTAAAATGAAAGAAAAAGAGTCATTGTACATACCTGTTTCCAGCTTTACACTGCAGATGAATATACAAGAGCTGATTCCAGATATCTGGAACTCCAGGTAGGCACCAATGGCTGCAATCTTCACCTTTCAAAGCACTACTGCCTTTTCTTCCATAAATTGATGGGTGACCATCAATTCTGTATTCTGATAAAGAAGTTATATTTAATAACTTGACAGGAGTTCTCATTTGCTTAATGATTTCTTCAACAATGAGATTTTTTTCGGGATAGTTATTGATTGTTGCCGTTTGGTTGAGAGGTCTGGAAGCTTCTTTGCAGTGACCACCAGCGTTCCACTCACCTCCTCGGAAATGGGATGGAGCGGAGCTTCTAAACACAACTTGCGTTTTTCTTGGATTAATGTACTTATCGACCCATGATGCCCATGTTAGCATAGATTTCTTGAAAGCCATTGATGCTTCAAGATGAGGCAAAACATTATTTCCTTCCTGATAGTAATTCAACCTGCCACAGTACATGTAGACATTAGAATGTGCTGCAAGGTCTTTGGCAACATAAAGAGAGTGATGAACTCGGTAATATCAACATTCAAATTTATCTAACTTAATGGTTAGATGAAATGATACTAACAAAAGAGATGAGTTGAATGATGTAAACATCATATCATTGTATTCTATGATACATATATAATCATCGAAGTGGAGTAATTGTGTATTAGCTTTGTCTAATTTTCAAAATTTACTTCTTAAAGGTGTTTAAGCGCCTCAAAAGCAACTAAGAAATCCAGTTATAAACAACCTTAAGCATGCTGCAGAACCATGAGAGTTGATCCTACACTAGCGAAGGTGGCATAAATAACCTAAAACTTGGTGTCCGCTTAACCAGAGAGATACACCAGTGGGAACTGGGCTCTTCATTTATTTGCTTATTGTTGGTGATTTTAGTAATTATTTATGTAGTTGTTATTTACCTGAGACCGGGGAGATTTTAAGTTAAGCTCTAATACAGGTAAGGAGGTTCGGATTGAAAACTATATAAGCTGATTTAATTGGCGAGTCAACGAAAAGAAACCTTATGGGCGGTGGTGGGGCAGCAACACGACTCCAAAATGGTATGTATAGATAGAACCAACGAATTTTCCACACCAAAATGCCAAAGGTAATGCCGTAGTGAACATATTGTTTCGCATCAAAAGACACATTGTTTACCAATGGTTGTAAAACGTGCAGCTGTTCATGTTTTATATGTACATAATTTTGGTCTCTAAAAAACACAATTTCTAAATAATTTGTCTATGTGCTCTAGTTTTTCTTGCCAAAAACTTGAGCCTGATTCAGTCTTGTCCGATCGTACATTTCGTGTAACCCTTCGCAAGTGTTGGGTGACTGGGTCGAAAAACTATTATTAAACCCTCTAAAAGTGCATCTAACAAGATTCAGAACTCCATCCAAAACTCCTTAACTCTAACGTATATATTACTATATTAGCAGCTAAATTTTACAACAGTTATGTCTAGGGAAAGAAGGGATATATATATATATATAAAGAGTATAGGATGAAGCTAAGGTTTACACCAAATAAAAAAGAAGAAGATGTGGATTGTCAAGCGAAGAGCACAATCCTTTGTTGCAAGTAAATCAAGGTAAACACCGTACCACCCAAAATACTGATTTGTATTCAACTCATGCATGTTGATTATCAAGACTTAAGAAACAAAGTTATGATTAGATTGTTCAACTCATGTATGAAGATGATATGAGATACACTAACATTTGATCAACGTAATCATCAACAGCTAGAATCATCCGACTTCCATGAAATTTGAAAGCAAGCCTTTTCTTAGGTAGTCCATGAGGGATAACACTTATAGAGGTTTCCAAACAGAAATAGGAACTTGAAATACGAAGGACTCTTAATCACAACAGTCAGGTTACTGGTTGAAAATCACTCTACTCAACATGGATGAAATGCTTGAGGTAAACATGGATTGGTTCATTACAATAGAAAGTTGATAAGCATACTAAGACAATCAAGGGTGGCAGTATATGGAGTTAACACAGGTAATGCCAACTGAACTATTATGGGGTGGAGACAATCGAGCTGTATCTACCGTGGCTAAAAAACAAGACAAGAGTTTTACGCATTACTTGAGACTTCAAGTGAGGAATGAATGTTAAAACCTTCTGAACATGTTTAATATGATGCAATAAACATGTTTTATTAGTAGAATGTCAAATATAAGGAGTTGTGGTTGCTATCTGTGTATTTTGGAAGTGTTTAGTCTTGTAAGGGCATTCAAAATAAGCATAAGCACTTCCAAAATACGCACCTTTGGTGATACTTAAAAAAGTGCCTATTTCAGTGTAGAACAAGCAAAGACTCACATATTTCCTTTCCATCCAAATACTCATAAAGTGCTTACAGCATTTTTTTAACACAATAATCTATAAGCACTTTAAAAAATGCAATCTGATATTTGAGGATTAGCAGGAAGCTTGAAAATGAAGTTTCTACCACAACTTCATATCAAGAATATTGTCGTATAGTTTAATTAAATATGATGATTCCAATGTGTAACACGATTAAGGAAAGAATAAGTATGGTAGGAAAAATGAGACTTCTATGTCAGGTTTAATAAAACTTTAATGCACTTTGAAAAATTTAAGTGAAAACTGTTTATAGGATGAAAAAACCTGTTTCAAAAGTTGAATTACTTGAATCTGACATAAGTCATCTTATAAATGTTTAGTTAGGGCAGAAAATTCATGAAAACTGATATTACGCTCAAACTAGATTTTGTTAGAAGCATAAGATATTGTCATACTGCAGACAATTAAGAGTAATGTAAAGAAACAAAACTCGGAAAGCATCGGAAAAAGTGGAAAGGGAGTTAAAGAGATAACATAACCAGATATGCCATCATAAAGTATCCCTTACTATTGTTTTCTATATTCACAACATTGGTAAACGGTTACTTGCAGCTAGTGCATTATACACACAGTCCTGGCTTGGGTAAAACATGAGATGCATTCTAGAAGGCTATTACTTTGCATATGCCTGTGTATTAGATATATTGCTTACAGATGGCCCTTCGTAACAATGGCCTGTTTGGAACTTCCTAAACTGTCAGATTCAGTTTGCAGTATCATGGTCAAAAAAGACATTTAGGCTGGATCATATATATCTTGTGTATATTTAGTTTAATATATATGTGACGCCATGACGGTGATTTTGATTGCACATGGAGATACAAGTAAAGATTTGAGCCATGCAAATGCGTTATCTTGACCTTTAATTTTTACTTTATTTAGAAATATCCTTCAGTGTTTTTATTCCCGCCCATCATGTACGTTGCATATTATGTAAAAGTAAAACCCCAATCAGAAACACTTCCCACTTCCTTCGTTGACATTAAACGGCGTTTCCTCCTCCCGAACCTCTGGTCACTTCCTTGCAACGCCGAATTCCAAATCATTGATATTCTTACTCACCCTTAGTTAGTAACTCAACGCAAGAGAGCATGCTAATTTACATCAATCTAATAATTTTCATCTTTAAATGGAGTTGTGATATTTAACTATTTTTATCTTAGATGCATAAGTATATGCTACATTTTCTTCAAGTTGGGGACTTTTTAAGTCCATATAATTTTATCTTCATGGATTATGTAATTATTTCTTTAGATAATGTTTTACATTAAAAATTTATAAAATTAAAAAAAATGGACCAAACGGCCAATTCTACTATATAGAATCATTAATATCTTCTAGTCTTTTTTATCTTCATCCTCATTTCATAGGTAGTATCTTATGCTAGAAGTCAAACTGATATGACCTTTCCAGAAATCACTTAAGAATCGAAGAAAGAAACTAATCAACTTGTTGATTATTCTTAAGTGATTCCTGGAAAGATCATCTCACAAACCCAGATCAGAAAGTATCTTCTTACTCTCTTGGTTGACAATTAACGATGTTCCTTCCTCCCACAATCTCTTCCTTGCCGCCGGTGCCTGTCTCAAAAGCACTGTTCTTCCTACAATCCTACTCATCCCTCAGATAAAAAGCCAAATGTTACGATTACATCAAATTGATAATGTTTACCATTGTATGGGGTTGTCATAGTTTCTTATCTTTTATCTTAGATGCATAAGTAGTCAGCTACACGTTAGATTTTCATTAAGGTTGCAGAGATTTATCTCCGCATCGTTTTTGTCCCCACATTATGTATATGTTTCTTTCAAATATTTTAATCACCAATAACTTCTATGATAACATATAATGGCTCAGACTGACAAACAAACCATCTCAGGTTGATCTGGCTGGTTTTTCGAGCATAAACTCAGGCGGTTTGATTAGAAAAATGTCAAACCGAGGTTACTTATTTAAAAGTAAACCAAACCATCCATATTCCTAACAATGTATCTTAGTTTCTACGTGTACATCTAATGAGTCATGAGGTTGATCGAAGCCTCGAAGGGATACGTAATAGGTAAAACAGGACTGGAGGATAATTTACTACAAGACTCGAATGAACTTTTGTTTTTTGTTTACATTAAGCTCTTTGTTTTCGAAGTAGTCGAGACTTTACTAATGCCTCTGTTGTTGCTCTAAACTATGTGATGTGATGACGTATACCAGGGGCTTTACATCCCCTAGAAATCATTTATAGAAATACCCTAACTTCAAACAAATATAGAAACCGAATCTCTCATAACAAATTACTATTACGAGGTTTTAGACAGTGTGAGCTCACCCAGATTTTGTTTTGTAATGGCTCCACCAATGTGCGGTGTTAAAGATTAAAACATCAGCTCCTCTCCATCTAGATGAACCCCTGTCGACAGTATCAATTCTCAAGGTCTGCAAGCGTTTCCTACCCACTCTTGCCTTGCCCTCATGAACCAAAAAATGGGACACGTAAAACTCAACTGTACACTTATAATCCTGAAATTAAAAATCCAAATAGCACAGAACTAGTATCAAAATCACATGTCAAACTCATAAAATTAACAACAAAAAAATTTATTATATCATAAAACAATTACCAAAAATTTGAAGCAATAGTTTCCCTTCTCTTTAGTGATACGCCGGCCATGTGTCTCATAGACCCTCTTTGGATCTTTAATGCCACTCATTAACAAACATAGCATGGACTCCCATTGATTCCTATTGATTGAATCACCAACAAATACTAGTCTCTTTCCTCTAATCAATTCCAACATGCTTGTGGCATTAAATCTATACATATACAACCAACTCATTCAATCAATCAATACTTCAACTATAGTACTCATTCATAATCAATATAATCATTTCAAGTCAAAAAGACTAAAAGGACTAAACATTGAATTAAAAGTATAAATAAAATTTATATGCATATATAATTACAAATAGTACCTAGGGATGTCACAATCATGAGGCTTCCACCTCCACTTCATATAATCTTTATCCAATCTACCATTAGCTTCACAATTAAAACCTTCATCTATAAAAGGACATGAAAAAGCAGTATACAAAGGATAGCTATCATCATATATCCATTCCCCTTTTGTCACATCACACACCTTTTCACCAACTTTTTTTCCATTTGTTTTCTTTAAATCAGATTTATTCACATAATTTGCAACTGAACTATTATTAACATCAAGAACCAAAAAGCTTGTGCCTTTTACAACATCAACATTTTTTGAATCAAGATTTTGAATCTTTTTTTCAAAATCATAAGAAAGTTTGTGCCTTTTTGATGAATTTAAGGATTTGGTAAAATGGGTTTGACTTATGTTGACTTTTTGTACAAAACTAAGAGAGGTGGATTCAATTTGAGTGAACTGAAAACGGGTGTCTTGATTTATGATAAATGGGTCAGACTTGAATACCCAGATGGAAAAAACTGTTAGAAAAATTATTGACAGTGAAATTGTTAATGAAAAAATGAAGAATTTTGTGGGCTTGTAAGAGAAGCTTTTTTGTTTCTCTATAGACATTTTTGGTGAGAGCTTCAAGAAATGAAAGATTACAGAGATAGTTTTTTTCTCTCTCTTTTTGAACGGCAAGATTAAAGAGATAGTGACAGTGAAGAGCAACATAAAAATTTAAGAGGAGTGGTTACATTTTGGGGTTTTTTTTTTAATGAGAAATGATATTCAATATTTATACATCTATAAAAAAATCGGCATTATTTAGTTGTTTCCTGTGAATTAAAATTTATACTTTTGTTGTAGATAGTTAAATACTGTTGTATAAATATCGTTTTCTTTTTTAATTGTTGATTCGTGGGGACACATGTTAAAGTCTTCTTGTTCTTTGCTAAATGATTTTTTTATATTTTTGTTTACTTTTGTTTTCACGACTAATAGTTGAAAGGATCAAGGATCAAGTGAACTTTATAGGTGAAGTTGATAAGATCTTAACCTTTAAATTTAAATCAAGGGTTAAGATTTAAATATAACATTTGAATCTTATGTGTTGTTTGGTACAATGGAATTGAGGCATGAGAAAGGGAAATAGAATCACTTCCTTTGTTTGTTTGAAAAAGAGAATGGAAATACAAGTATACTGTAGCTTTCTCTTTCTCTGTTTTCCTTTCCTTACAAAAAATAAAGAAACAGGGAGAATAGATAGTTTACAAAGCCTGATTCTCTTCTCCTTTTCTAATGTGAATTCAATAAAAGGGATATATATCTAAAAAAAAATATCACCCTCTTCATAACACAATCTATAACCCCATATCAGCATCTTCATAACACAATCTATAACCCCTGGTGAGTTTCTTTTCTTCATCAGTCTTATGATTGCTTTCATCCACAACTATAGTAATTTTTTGCTTATTTTTTCTCTATTTTATTTTAATCTGAAATCTCAAACCCTAAGAAAACCTAATTAATATATTCTTTTCAATTATTAATTTTCAATGCATATTTATATTTTTTTTGTGTTCAAATTGCTATTATATGTGGTGGTTTATATAATTACTACTTGTATTAATATATGTTTAATGATTTTCATATCTTCTCGCCTAATATTGAGCATTTAGATAATGTTTTTCATTACAAGTGATCTCTACGCTGGAAACTTGTTTTAGAAGCCCACTAAGTTGGTTATCCACAAGGAATGATATTTTTATTTTGAGGTGACCGTATATAGTTTTACAACTCGAGGAAATTATCATATTATTCCCTCAATTGATATATATGTTCTTGCATAAGTACTGATGTGAGTTGTTTCTGTTTGCTCCCAGCTTGATGTTTAGTAGTAGCACCCGTTAATACATATGTATATATATCTTATTAAACTTGAATAATCTCTAGATGACAAGAATGCCATTGTCTCAACGGAAAGTCCGAACTAGACACTCTGTTATACTCGCTGCATTAGGAACAACTCAAGTTATGTATTTTGTTGCTCGTTGGTTTCTTCAGTGTGCTCATGCCATGAATCACATCATAGAGTCAAGAACATTGCGTGAGAGGTACTTTGTTAGTTATTACGATAGAGATAAAAATATGAGAAAGATGGTATATCAAAGCGATACAACGAGTATCACAAATATAAGAATGAATATATACGCCTTTAGAAAGCTTTGTGGAATTCTTGAAAGTAGAGGGGGATTAAGTAATAGTAAAAACATAAAAGTGGATGAACAAGTTGCTATGTTCTTACACACACTTGCGCATAATGAAAAAAATAGGATTATTATCAATAGGTTTGAAAGGTCCGGTGAAACTATAAGTCGATATTTCCATATTGTCTTAAATGCGGTTTGTCGACTACATAAAGAGTTCTACAAAACGCCAGTGCCAGTACCAAACGATGAATTAGATGAAAGGTGGAAATGGTTTAAGGTTAGTTAACTATAATCACGTTTTAATAACAATATTGAGTTATCTACGTACTAATATATATATAATTTATATGTGAAGGGTTGCCTAGGAGCATTAGATGGAACATATATACAAGTTAAGGTACCTGCTGCTGATAGAAAACCTTATCGAACACGAAAGGGTGAAATATGTACTAATGTACTTGGTGTTTGTACAAGAGGCCTTCTGTTTACATACGTCTTGGCGGGATGGGAGGGTTCTGCAGCGGATAGTCGAGTGCTTCGAGATGCTATTAGTAGACCAAACGGTCTTAAAGTCACAGAAGGAACCTATTACCTTTGTGATGCCGGTTATATGAATGGAAATGGTTTTTTAAGTCCTTACAGGGGTCAAAGATATCATCTTAATGATTGGAATCGTCCACCTACTACAGCGAAAGAATTATATAATATGCGACACGCGTCGGCAAGAAATGTAATCGAAAGATGTTTTGGGATGATTAAGAATAGATGGAAAATTTTGCGTGATTGTCATTTCCATCCGATAGACTCTATGCCATGAATAATCATCGCTTGTTGTTTGATGCACAATTTTATTCGTACAACCATGGATGAGGACCCTGCTGATTGTGAAGTACCAAGCAATCATGTAGAACCAGCAAAAACTCACGATGATGTTATTAGCACAGTCGAGACTACACACGCATGGAGTGATCACAGAGATAATCTTGCTAATGAGATGTTTAACGAGTGGAATGCAAGACGTGCTCATTTAGCTCAATAGATTCACGTCTTAGATGATAATCTTTTGTATATCTAAGCTATTCCTTGCTGGTTTATGTGTTTTAGTAGTTAATATATATGTAATGATGTATGCATTTTGGCTAAACTAGAATCTTTTGTAAATCTATACTATTCTTTGCTGGTTAATATGATCATATATGGTGCAACCTTTTTTGAAAGTAGATCTTCTTTAGATACTTGTTGTACCCTTTTTTTGTAATGTAGGCATGGCTGAACAAACTATAGTTAAAGGTGCTGGAAGGAACAAAAGACCTTGGACAGTAGAGGAAGATGCAAAGCTGATTGATGCACTTATGGAGTTACATGTATCTGGAAAGTATTCAGGGGCTGATAATGGCTTCAAGCCGGGATATCTTAAAGCTGTACAAAGCCTGTTGGATGTATCTCTTCCTAATGCGGGATTAAAGGCAGACCCTCATATTAAGTCAAGGATGAAGACGTTGAAGTCAAATTTCAGCACTGTGCACGACATGTTAGTCGGCACCAACACAAGTGGCTTCGGTTGGAATTCCAAAACATGTTGTATTGATGCGGAAGACCAAGTCTGGGATGAATATATCAAGGTATACCTTGCTGTAACTCTCCTTCCTATAATTCCTTAGACTCAACTAGCCGACCCACGTTAGAGGTATAAGAAAACTATCATGTTATATACTGATCCAGTACATAAGTTTGTATATATAAGGTGACCATCAGGTTATATTATAACCTGATCCAGAACATTAGAGCTACTGATGCATATACGACCCAAAAACTCATTCATAACAATCCTATTTTAGTTAAATTTACTTAACGAGCTAGTTTAAAAGGTAGCATTTACAGCCACTCTCATACATATATACATATATATGACACATCAGTAGCTCTATAAAATAGGTGAGACTTGTACAACCTACTTGGAGTTTCCTGCAGTCACTAACTACTATAACAGAATGTATATTATATGTAGCTAAGAAATTAGAAATCATGAGTCATGTATCATTTAACCTACTGATTGAAGGAACATATTTAGACACTCTTAGAATTTCCTGCAGTCACTTCTTTACCCACATTGTACCTGTACCTAATGACCCATTTGGACAGTCCTCAAGTCGACTCAAATTGGCTCAACCGATTTCATGGTATAGTAAGTCTAACATTATTATACATATTACTACCAGATTAACCTCCCTTACGATAGCTAAATATATATCACAAGACTAGTATACTCGGCTTGTCAACTACTCTGATTATAACAGAAAGTGATCTGATGTTTATTTGAAACCCCAAACTATGATTTATAACCATTACCAGTACTGTTCCCGGTTATTCATATACGAAACTAAAACTAAGATTATTGAGAATACATGATTAATAGACCAGAGCTGATCACTCCTTCCTCTCTATTCTTTTATTTTTTTTGTCACTTATTTTATAAATAACATTATATTATTATACTAATTTCACGGGTTATTATAGTTAATAATAGAAATTTATTAATTTCTTGTAGTACCACAAAACTGCTGCTTATTTTCGAGGCAAGCCTTTACCATTCTATGAGAAACTTTGTAGCATCTTTGGCAAAGATAGAGCTACGGGATCTCGTGCTGAGGATCTTGGAGATGAAGATATTGGAGATGAGGCATAAGAGACTCCCACTGCAGTTGATTTGGAAGTTCCCATGTCTGGTGGAGATCCAAGTAGCACCGGTAGTAAGCGAAAAAGAAGCAAAAGTGACGACTTTGGTGAAACTTTTAAGGAATGTTCGAGTAACTTGACAGAAAGAATGGAACACTCTTTAGGTATGTTGGGTGACAAACTTGTTGCTAGTGCTGATCAAGCTAATCAAGATATTGCTAATGATATATTGGACGATGTTATTACCGAGATACAAAACTTACAAGGCATTACTACACATCAACGTCTTAGGGGGATGCATGTTATCGGTCGTAATGCAAGTAAAGCTCGTATATTTCTTAGGTCTTCTGAAGGAGATAGGATTACCTATATTCAGATGCTCGGGGATGGGCCTCTTGACTAGGTTAATGTGTTATGGATGCTTCTTTTGAACTAGTTTTTTTTTAACTTAACGGGGTTTATTTCTCTAGTAACTATATAATTTTTTTGGCTATATATAATGTATAGTTGTAAGTAATATAAGTAATGTAGGGATCTTCATGTTATCTAGATGTGCTTTCGTACTATATGACTATGTATTTTGTGGTTGACCAAGCATCATCAAATGGAACAATGTTGGTATTAGTTTGTTTTTTTTTTTTTGCTGTGAAATAATTGTTTGGCTTCATATAACTCATTTCTTACTTGTGTTTGTTGTTTTTAATTTTCTAGAGCAGATAGTTTTTGTTGTTGGTTTATTGCTTGTTTTGTTGGTCACATTTTGGCTACTTGTGTTAATGTTTTGTTGGTCTATACACTAATATATGGGTGAAGTTATGTATAGGTTTATCTTGTTATATGGTATTTTGTCTCTTTTTTCTTCTTTTTTTATCGAACATTTATCAAAAAGTTGAAATATTATGTCGTCGTAGCATACTATCATAGTATCATGTATAATGGATATTTTGAGATAGTAAAAGTGTTAAATTTCTACAAAATAATTTTTTTAAAAAAAAAAATTAATCCATTCACTTGACATAACAAACAAGAGAATCATTCTCTGTTATATTTCTCAAGTTCGATTCTCTGTTCACACCAAACAAGATAATGAACTACACATTTCCATGTTAATTCTCATTCTCTCCTTTTCTATTCTCTATTACATTTTCATCCTCTTTGATTCTCTCCTACCAAACAGCACCTTAAACTTTTATTTCAATCTAAAGGTTCAAAGTTGTTCAACTTCACCTATGAAGTTGATCTAACTTTAGAGGATCTTAATCTAAAAATCCTCTTAAAACATTAAAAATGTTACATGTTATCCACTAATTCACTTTTTTAATTTTGTCCCATGATTTTTACACATGTCATCATCTCATGGTTAAGAGAATTTTTAAGCTATTTAGTTAGAGGATTAATCATTTCTCATTCTCAGGAAGTTTTCTCTAATGCGGGCCCAAACAAGACAATGAATGTTAAACCCTCTTTTGCGAGTAGTCTACACCTTTAAGAAAAGAAAATAATAATAAAAAAAAGATAGATTCTAGTAACATCTTAATTTTTATTTATTTTTAGAGTTAATTGTAAGATTAGTTCATGTGGTTACAATATGGTCCCTTTTTTAGTTCAGTAGCAATGAAAGTCGTTTTCGAGTACACTACATGGTTGGAGATATGAAGATATATATGCTTATAGTGTATTTAATGATAAGAATGAGTATTATCATTTGATGAAAGCGATATAAATACCATTATTCTTTTAGATTTTATATTCATAGTATTAAAGGTTTTACGGTCATTGTACAAGCCATCAATGTGACACGAGGAATGTATAACAACAATAATATGATACTTAGAGGTTGTTCGAGGTTGCTTTTGGAAAGTGATTCTTAAATTATTTCGTTTTAAATTCGTAAATAATCTGTTTTAGGCATTTGGCTAAACATCAATAAAAATCAATTATTTGCGTTTATCTGATCATAAAACGCCAATATAAAAAAAGCAACTCATACCTTAACAAAATGTGAAAACCAAAATACAAGATTTACTTTGTTATTTTACAAAAATACCCTTAAATAAAGTCATAGATGTCTAAAATCAAACACATCGTAGTTTCACAAATTTTTTAATGTTACCTTAATTTGCTTAACATTCTCTCTCTATATCTCATATAACTAAAACATAAGGTTGGGGTACGTTTGACACCCCTTATAATCTTGAAATTATATTTTTCCTTTATAACACTTTACACCTCTTATAAATAAGCTAAAATTGTTTTCTCTATTTCAATCTTTATCTTTTCAAAAGTAAACTTTATTATTAACAAATTATCAAAAGTCTAACTATTACATTTTATAATCACTAAAATTATTTTCTCTATTGCTTGAATTCTTTTTTGTTTTATATCTGTAAAATCACTATCAATATTATTTTTGTATAAATCTACTAAAACAAGTTCATTCTTTTAATATATGAATTTTTTTAAAATTTTAGTAATTATCTAATATCTAAATATTGTAATCATTTTTTTCGTACAAAAAACTATATATTGTGAAAAGTAAAATCCGGCTATAAAACGATTATGATTATAATTCAGATAAAGTTTATTCTTATATATATTTCGATTGTGTTTTAAATTTTTGATATTCATTTTATTATATATGTATGAAAGTGACATTCTTTCATGTATAATCGTATAAGGTTTTTTTTTTCAAAAATGATAATTTATTTATTGATCTGATTTGTTTATGTAGTATAAACAAAACTAAAATTTTAATATAACTAAAAGATGAGGTTGAGGGTACACTTGACACCCTTTATAACCCTTTGAAGTTATATTTTTCCCTTATAACACTTGCACCCCTTATAAATTAACTAAGAAATATTTTTTTCTATTTTCATCTTTATCTTTTTAATAATAAACTTTATTATTAACAAATTATCTAAAGTCCAATCTATTACATTTTATAATCATTAAAAATATTTTTTCTACCGCTTATTATTTTGGTATAAATCTACTAAAACAAGTTAATTTTTTTAATATGATTTTTTCTTAAATTTTAGCAATTATCTAATATCTAAATATTGTAATCATTATTTTCGTACAAAAAACTATATATTATGAAAAGTAAAACCGGCTATAAAACAATTATGGTTATAATTCAGGTAAAGTTTATTCCTATATATATTTTGATTGTGTTTTAAGTTTTTGATATTCATTTTATTATATATGTTTAAAAGTGACATTTTTTCATGTATAATCGTATAAGATTTTTTTCAAGAATGATAATTTATTTATCGATCTGATTTGTTTATGTAGTATAAGCAAAGCTGACATTTTAGTTATTTATGTAATCTTGATAACATTTGCTTTTAGCTATAACTTCAAATTATGCTTTATATTTGATTTTTTTAGATACACATATACTATTTGATTAAATATAAATTTTTACACACATAATTTATATTTATATATATATATATATAGTAATGAGAACCAAGAAGAGGTCGAGAACCGTGAGAACCAAATTTTAGTTAAATGTCATAGGGATAGAATGGTAATTTGATAAATAAGTTGGTAATTTACAAAAAAATAAATAAACATCAACTCCCATTATTTCTCCCCCTGAATCGCTCACCCCTTCATCCATTGAATCTCTCTTCTAGTTCCCACGAGTTACAAGATTTCCCCTCTTTGATATCCATGATTTCATTAATTCACCTACACGATTTATCAGATGTTTTATTTTCGGTATTCTTAAATAAATAAAAAAAGTCAAAATGGATTAAAATAATAATGATATCATAATTCATAGGGAAGAAGATGATTGCTTCGATTCAATGTATGAATCAATTGTTGGTGTTCAAAGCCATGAGATAATTGAAGGTTTTTGCTAATTTTAAATATTCTTTATATTTGTTTTTAAGCCGTATTCATTCATATTTACTATAATGATTTAGTATATTATCATTTTGCACGCTTTCCAAATAATGATATCGATGATGTAGATGACTATAGGTAAGGAAAGGTAAACATTAGGGAGTGTTTGGATATGCTTAATTAAATTATATGTGGTATTGAATAGTCTGAACCAAGTCATCGGCTATGATGAAAAGGATAATAGGATGTGTATTTGCTATTTGAACCAAATCATAATCAGATAATAAGATATTTGAGTGTTTGGCATTTCTCATTAGTTATGTACGAGACTAGGTTTACAGAATTTTCATCGATATCATCATCTGGACACATGTTTTTTTTTTCTTCCTGTTGTTTTTGAACGCTTAAGATTGATATATCATATCCCCTGAACCTATTGAAAATTTTAGGTTAGATACATATGTGTTTATAAGAATTTGTTATAATTATATACAAATATTTTTATTGAGTTTGGGTTTTTCTTATAAGTCGTTATCATACACATGTATTTGAGCCAAAACTTGTTTTAATATATCATAGGACTAAAAGACCCCCTAATTAAAAGTAGAAACTTAATCAGCCATTTTCCGTCCAAATGGTTTGAGGTGTTTGCTAGTTTTTTTTAATTCTAAGTCATCTCATTTGCTTAAATTCACATGCTTAGGGTAACCGTACCCAAGAATTTATGTGACGTGTTTGCTCCCAAAGATGTTAACACCAAAGGTTCAGGAAGCAACACCAAAGGTTCGGGAAGCAATAGTGGCAAAAGATTTATCGGTCCAGATGAGAAGCATGTCAATAAACGTAAATGCCTGATGCACAAGTGCACATATTGTAAAGAGGTTCAAGACAATCACGACATACGTAACTGTGAAGTCAACAAAAGAGATGAAGCTGAAGCCTGGGCTGCAACAAAGAGGGCAAAACAAGGGTAAGGCACACATGTGAATTCGTCATGTAACTTTCATTCACACCTGCTTTCATGCTATTTTGGTTTTATTTTTAAGTTCACGAATTTTGTTTAATTCTTAGTTATAATCTTGTTAAACTAAAACAACTTCCGAGATGCTTCCATTTTATTCACGTCTATTTCATACTCTTGATTTTTGTTTCAGCTTTTGATTTTGTTTCATGATACTCTGATATTTATTATAACTGCTACTTTGACAATATACACGTGTATTTAAAAATCCCAATGTTTGTGTTCCCTTTACTATTATTTCAACCATTTGCATTTACTTTAATCAAATTGAACACAAATACGTACACACTATGTCCATATCTCACTAAAATCTAATCATTTTACAACACTGATTTTTAAAGTGCTACAAACATGTTTAATTCTCAATAAAAACCCAAACTATAAATATCACCATAGTAAATATACAAATGCCAAATATAAATAATGATACAAAAAAAAACGGCAAGTACAACAAAGAGCATAGGCACATAGCAATTGCTACCATCCAATACAGCCCATGTCAAAAACAGCATGAGCCCTCCATGTCCGCACCTGACATGATGCATACGAACCCAATAAACATATGTTTGCAAAGTCAAAAATGTGTTCAGAAAGACATGAATGTACGGTGAACATGTACCTAAGAAAAAACATATGTCCAGATCCGGATGTTGTTTACCAAAAAACTTTTGTAAAGGAAACATGTGTACAATCGGCAAGAAAAAAACATGCGTACTAACTGTGAAGGAAACAAGAATATACTTTTGTTAAGGAAACATGAATATACTAGATGACTTAAGGAAAACATAAAAATAACAGGCGCACAATAACATGGTTGCTATATTTCCATATTTAATGTGTACTAACGGTGAGGAAATAATAATAACATAATATGTTTTTTGCGAATCGACACATATCTACTCATGAAGACAAGAAAAACATGTGTCCATTACATGAAAATACTAAATGACTTCAGGAAAACAAAAAACAGCCCCACAATAAAGTAGGAGATGGATGATAACTTAGCAAAGTTTACTTCTTGTCTTTAGCAAATTGCAAAATCATCTCCAGGCAGGTATTGTATTCCGACAACAACAATTTAAGTGCATACTTCTTTCACAACGTAACTTGGACAACTTTGTTTTCTGTGTTCTCCCTTCAACATCTACTCCACAATCCCACTTTTTGTTGGGAAGCTTAGCAAACTTTGGTAACTTAACTCTAAATGTTATTATTAATTATTATTATACCTTTTACCAAAGACTAGTTTGCATATATATAATAAGCAAATGTATATGGTAATTAATTATTTAGAAAGTATTTGCTGTGATTAGAAAAACCGACTCTAATAAAAGTCATTCTCTATATTCGGGTATAAATACAAATACAATGGGAAGCCCTGAAAGTAGGTTTTTGTGAAAGTCGATCAGTCCAGAGCGGGGACAACATCGTACGTCGTGGTGATCAAGGTATTCGAAAATTTTAATACTACACGTAAAATATACATGGATGATTACTGTAAGAGGAGGAGGGGGATTTGTATGATAAGCATGCTTCCCGATGATTGTTTGTTTCTGGTTTTTGGAAAATTAAAAACCAAAGCCGATCGTGATTCCTTTGGCTTGACATGTCACCGTTTTCTTGATGTCCAAAATTCAAGTCGTAGATGCTTGAGAACTAGTGATAAATGTGAAATATCATCCTCTATGATTGCTAAATTGCTAAACCGTTTTACCCGGTTACAATATCTGGGTGTGTCCACCGGTTGTCGTGACTTTTCAAATTTGATCATAACCAATAAATTGCCAATACACGGTTCTCGCCTGCGCTCTCTTGATCTTTCTAATTGTTTCGATTTCTCCCACTTTGACTTAGTCGATCGTTCTTACAGTTCGATTATAAACGACGCTGTGGTTGCATCCGTTGCTTCTAGTTGTCCTAGCCTGTCTACTATCCGTCTTCATTACTCTTGTGTTACCGATGAAGGAATCAATCATTTGGCGACCAAATTGGGGCGTTCCCTCAAATGGGTGGATATTCTTGGGTGCTCTCAAATAACTGACCTTGGGATTTCTCACCTCACCCGCAACTGTCATCAACTTAGAGCACTCAGAATCACTCAATGCCATAAAATTGCGGGTGCAAGCATCCTTGGGTTACCTCCAACGTTGGTTGCTTTACATGCTGGAGAGTGCGCGTTTGATGCCACGCTTGTTTCTGGAGTACTTGTAAGAAGAAGCGGAGGAGGAGGTTGTTCTCTCGAGTATCTAGATGTTTCTTTTCCTTGGTACAGACATCAAGCCGCAAGCCTTGCTTTTGGATTTCCAGCAACTCTTAAAGTCCTCAATCTCATGTTGTGCTCCCCTGTCACGGATGCCGATGTAATCAACATCTCAAAAGGTTGCCCGTTGTTACAAGAGTGGAACTTATCGGGTTGTAATTTGATTACGCTTCTCGGATGGAAGTCAATCGCATCACGTTGTTGAAATCTGGAAACACTTCACGTCGAATATTGCAAAGGATTTAGAGACGAATCGTTGCTAGCTTTGGGTAAGGGTTGCAGCAGCTGCTTAACCGTGATATACTTGGCAACCGCATTCATCGGAATCAGAGGACTTCGATCTTTTAAGAAACAAAGACCAGATGTGAAGATCATAGATGAAAAATATCCCCGTGGCTTTCGTTTAAAAAATACCAAACGATATATATGATCATACTCGATCATGCACCTCCTTGATGATGTTATCAGGTTTATGGTATTTATTAAACGAAAAATCAAGTTCATGCGCGCACCTCCTAGCTAGCTTGATATATATATATATATATATATATATGAAAAATGTCTCATGCGGCTTTTCAATGGTATGATCATCTTGAATTATATTTATGAAATTATTGTTTTCCATCATCAAACTCTTCTGTTTACAAATGTTTAATATATACTTGGGTACGTATTGATGATGTTAATTAGTTATCAAGTTTTCGATCTGCATTTGTATTCACCCGGTTGTATACTTTTTACCACTTACTCTTGATCGGGTTGATGACTCATTGATAAGGTCTTTAACCTTAAGAAATTCACATGGGTTCGAGTTTTGTTTCTCACATTTGTGATACTGTATTATTGGGGGGGTTCCCGAACTCCTAGATTGCATCCTAGGCACTCGTGTAGTTTACAAGTAAGATTAAAAAAGAAAAAAGTTATACTTGTTACCAAACATAGTGATTACTTTTTTCAACAAGTGATTACTTCAAGGTTAAAGATCCATACTATTGGTTTCATTTGGAACCATACTATCAATTGCAAGTTTTAGATGTTACATGCATGGTCTAGAACCGAACCATACTTTTCGGCATTTCAGGGTTTGATGACTATAGTGACCGTAACATATTGTTATGTGCTGTAAGTGAGGCCATGTTCACCATTGGAATGAGGTGGTATGGGCACATTAGAGGTATGTGATAAGAAAGTGTGATTGAAAGTCATGCATAAACTTAGTCGCTAATATTTCCAAAATTGCTAAATATTTGGAAGTACATTATGACACTATATACTTTCAATCGGCTTAGTCTGGAAAGTTTTTTCCAACCCGGACACTCAAGTGGTATTTTTAATGGGAAAGAGAATTGGTTATATAGTGTTGGTATTTGTAGAGTTTTGGCAAATTGGTTATATAGTGTTGCAACCTAGTCACGGATGCAGATATAATCAACATCTCAAAAGGTTGTCCGTTGTTACAAGAGTGGAACTTATCAGGTTGTGGTAGGATTACGTTTCTCAGATGGAAGTCAATCGCAGCTGCTTAACCTTGATATACTTGGCAACCCGTTACATTGGAATCAGAGGATTTCGATCTTTTAAGAAACGAAGACCAGATGTGAAGATCATACGAAGTTGGCATTCGAGACCCATTCGCAATTCTTCACTATATATATATGATACTTACATATATCATGCACCTCCTAGCTAGCTTGTACAATGTCTCATGTGGCTTTTCACTATATATATTGAATGAGTATTATTATTATTATTATTTTTGCCGTTCAAAAAATTTTTTATTATTATTATTATTATTAGAAATTCATAGAAATTACAGTCACACCACAGTGACATGCAATTAGGCAGTATGTGGAGAGTTTGAGATGAAACATATATGACTGTAATTGTTTTTCTAACATTTTCGATTAATGAACTTTACAAATCATCAAACCAACCCACAATTATACTATAATCTTTTTCTTTTTGTTAAGTATATCGTGTTATCTAAATTCGAATAAATATATTTAGACTTGCTATTGTTTTCCAGGTCCCTATAACATTATTCTTAACAGGGAGAGGGGTGCAATTACGATTGTTTGAGTGTATGGCAGTGATGACCTTCCCCCAAAGGCTGTTGGGGTCATCTCGAAAACGCCACCGCCACTTCGATAGAAGTGATAGGTTTTTTTCAGATAAATTACCCTACCCGATGCAACTGGAGCATTGACAGTTTCCAAAGCAATCCAAGGCACTTTCCTGTTGCTAGAGTTCCCTCCCCAAAAAAAGGATCTACGTATTGATTCGAGTTTAAAGATTACACTAACCGGGCTTTGTACAACGAGAAGTAGTAGGTTGGGAGGCTATCGAGCACAGAGCGTATGAGGGTAATTCGCCCACCAAGCGACAGTGAGGAAGCTTTCCATTGTGAAAGGCGGTGTTCAAAAGTTTGGATTACGGGTGTCCAGTTCTTGATTAAGTTCATGTGCGAGCCTACTGTAAGGCCGAGATAGGTCATGGGGAAGTGGCCGTGTTGGCAGTTCAGAAGGCTAGTGGAGGCTGTGATGGCATCAGGAACCAAGTTTAGACCATAGAAGCTAGTATGACTTTTGGAAGCCAGATGCGAGATGAAAGAATCTAAGTATCTTGGAGATATTTCCTATATACGTGAGTAATCGACCAGGTTCCAAGCAAAATAGCATCGTCGGCGTATAAAAAGTGTGAAACTCGTGGCCCAAGATTTGGCAGTTGGATTCCCGATATGAGGCCGATGTTTGAGGCCAGTTGGAGAAGGCTTCCGTGTGATCAATGATCATGAGTAACATTGAATGCCTCATAGTGGTGTCCCATACGATGGTACGTGGGTTATGATCATTGACTTTCAATGGACCAATCATGTACAAAATTTCTTGGACTGAGTTTATATATCAGAAATTTCGTTGGATTGTTTGAAACTGTACAAGGAACTGTATTATACCTACTCCTTTTTGTTTAAAGAAAATATATACTCGAATGGCATTGAAAATTCTATTTACTCGAACTTTTGTAATTCTTTTACACTCGTATAAAGATAAGATAATGTATTAAATGTGTCTTGTTTATATGTATTGATTCATTCATATATCAAGAGGATATGGTTAACTCTAACAGACCTTTTAGCGATTTTTTTTTTTTTTTGACAAAATGGATTGCAAAAACTTCCATTGGTCCAAAAGCCCATATAAATTTTGGGTTGGACCGTACTAACCTAGCCTTTAGGACTTAAACCTTAGATTTATATTATATTATTGTTATTTTTACATTTCTTACCGAGTTTTAGGTATGTTAACTAGCTGATTGTTGGTAGCTCGGAAGTCGGAACTAAAGCTAGTAGCTGGGACTAAACTAATATTTAATTATACAATGTGTTGGGCAAAATAACTAAAACTTAAAGCAATAGCGCATGCATATAATTGTAAACTAACAGAAATAATCAATGAAAAGCGAGTTCATTGTTATTCCATATCATTCTCATTAGTCATTCCTATATATGAATTAACCAAATATCTAGTCTTCCATTTGGTCTTCCAGAAAAGAATATTAAACTAACTCGTAGATGTGGTCATTGACTTCTTGCGCCTTTTCTTGGTTAATAAAGTAATTAAGCAACTACCTCCATTATGACAAGTTCTTAGCGGAAAAAAATAGCATATATTTTGGGTCCCCTTTTGAGATAGTTAATGCCTTCGAGATTAATTGTAGAGATGTTGGGATGGGTTGGGTATCATGTTTGGGATGACACTTGAAACGGGTGGGTTATGTTGGATTGGGCTCACATACAAGATATATAGAGTTGATTACAAGTTCATCTTTATTTTATTTTCTATAAATTAATAGTTTTGACCCAATAGTCAACAATAATTTGATCTAAAAGTCAACACTTTTGATGAAAGGGTTAACATTTTTTGGATAAAATTAACTGTAGATGGGTCCAAAGTTAAGGATCTTTTATTATACTAAAGTACAGTTGCTCTAATAACTTATCGACTAATCATAGCTCTCGATTTCTTAATGTTGACTTTTGTTTTCAATTTTGACTTTAATTTACATTTTTTTGTTTTTCATCACAAATTTATACTTTTTACCCAATAATTTTAATATAATAAATAAATAATAATATCTAATATATATCTGATAAAATAATATCTAATATTATCCAATAAAATAATAACTAATATATATCCAATAATATGTTCTATTATATATATATATATATATATCAAGATCTTAATAGTAATTGACTAATTGTAATATTTTAATATTAATAGAGACAATTGAACTTATGACTTATTAGTCAATTATATCGCTCGATTTCATCAAAATGACTCTCGATAATGTCACCATTTAGTTTTTTACATAATTTTATTTAATTAATAAAAAATAAATAACTAAAATAATTATTTTACAAGTTATTAAAATTGGTTTCTATCTACAAAGTCCAGCTTTCACACAAGAATAATTATACATCGCAGTATCTCGAGTTAAGTCGAGAAGGGGCTCTAAGGTGTTAATATGTGACAAAGATGAGAAAAGAAAAGACATTACAATAAATTTCGTCTATAAAAAAGTTTTTCAACTGCCGAATGAAGGTATATGCTTCCAATATTATTTTTTACATTAGTTTTCTTTCTATTAGCTTAACATTCTTGACATTTGAATTAAGCACATAAAATCTACATATATCTTCAACTTTGAACTTATAAGCTTTTATGAGTTACATGTATTAATATCTATTTTTAATAATGTCGTAAGTCTCGTGTCCAGTGTTGGACACGGGTCTAAAATTTAGTTAAAATCTTAATTTAAGAAGATCTTTGTAATTAGCTCAAATACTATTATTATTTTTTTTTATTATTTTGTCATTTTTTTCAAACTTACTTTAAATAATAGACAAATTGCCTAGAAAGATAAGTAAATAACCAACTTTGAATTAAGTTTTATTTTCTAGTAATTTAAGAGAGAGAGAGAGAGAGAGAAGTCGTTAAATTGTTTTTGTCTAACTTTGTAACAGATTTTATTTGGAAAATTTGAGTTCGGCCCCTAACACATTAACTGATTTGATACATAAAACTATAAAAGATAAAACTAGAAACTTTTCATCGACCAACATTACAAAATCTATTGTTCATGATAAGTAGCACAACTTTTCTTCTAGACGTTAAAATAGAAAACGGATACAACATTTTGTGTCGCCCAAATTAGCGGCAAATAGCCGTTCAAAAATATGTGTCACATCAGTGGTGAAAAAGAATTGGCAAATAGGACGTGTAACAAATGTTCTTGTTCTTGCAAAAAACTTGGACATACCAAAGCCACGTGTCAAAACAAGAAATATTGCGACGTGAAAAACGTTTTTTTAAATATGCCACAAACCAAAAAAATAAAAATTAATAGCACGCGACAAACTCCGTTTTTACTTTGAAGTAGTAGGGCCACCGATATTGTGATATCCCTTTATCTATTTCGAAAATTACAAACATTTGAATAACACATGTTTATTTTGGTTTTTTATTTCATGTCCATCTTTATATACGTGCTAAATTGTTAATATCGTAAGTAATATAATATACGTTAGGCTTTTAATATAAGTTGTAGACTGGAGTATTTGAGATTTGCCAATGAATTGCATTATAATTGCTTCAGTGTATGTATAATTAATAGGCATTTGAATGGCAAAGTGGAGCCCTCATATACAAAACCTAGAAGTTTAAATCACCAAGGTAGTTATCAAATTGATAATTGAATGTTTGAAATTAACAGGAGCAACCAGATATTGACTTTGTTAGATAAATACATGTAACATCATTGTTTGATTCTGAATTATTTATAAAGCAATAAATCTTTTATAAACAATCTATAAGTTTGAGGTTGGTCCAATTAACTAACTAACAAATGTGATATAAAGTCCACTTTTATGTTTTTCTTTGAACATTAGTCCACTTTTATGCTACTCAATTATATATTTCGGCTATATCAAGAAAAAGTAAATTAAAAATAGAACGAAATGCATTTTTGGTCCTTGTGTTATCACATCATTTGCAATTTTGGTCCAAATATTTGCACGATTCTGGTGTCACAAATGGAAAAGTTTCGCAATTTTGGTCTTTGTTCAACTTTCCGTTTCTTTTTCACCGTTAGTGACTATATGTGCCAGGCATGTGATGGGTTATTATGTCTTTTTACATGTACATGGATCATTCTTGCAATTATCTTTTTCACTAGTTGAAACATTATTAAAAATAAACTTAAAAACAAAAATAAATAATAAATATTTGCCAGATTTTTCATCAATCATGAATCACCCAAAACTATACCTATTTACCAGATATATACCTCTATACAAGATGTAAATAACATCATCATCATCATTTATGTAGATAACATCATCATCTTAATTTAAAACATATATTTATACCTCATCAAATTTTATAACAGATCTTTCTCCTAAAATCTAGCAGTTATTCAAAAACAAATAGAAAAAAACTATACAAAAATACATTAATTAATACTTAATGGTGGAGAGTAATACTACTCTTACAACAAAGATGCACCATCACTTCCGATTTCCACCATCGCCGCAGTCTCCCTTCGAATCCGCCGTTGTTGTCGTCAGATTCGCCGTTGGTGCCATCGACCTTCAGTTTCGTCATCGCGACAACATTTACCGCCACCATCGTCGCCTTTCAGATTTGCCACCGTAGATCTGTTGAACCATGAAGGCTTCCATCTACTCCAATCACCATCGCCGACCGCCACACGAACCACCATCACAACCTCCATAAAAAAGGCTATGTTAATTATATGAAGATTGTTGGTGTTGGGAGGCGTAGAGGATAAGCCAAAAAAAGGGGACTAAGCCCTTTTTGTTTTTTCTCTCTTTAATATACGAGAGCATGAAGAGAGAGTGGGGTGTGATGATGATTAACGACGAATGGAATTCAAGGAGTGGGCTGGTGAGTATTATATATCTATACACATATACTAGATCATTCATGTTGATGATGAAGAATGAAAAGTAATAGGATGAAGATAATATGAAGATGACAAAACTTGGGAGATTTATGTCAAGAAAAATGATTGTATAAGTAATACCCAAATAATTATAATTTAAATTTATATATAGAATATATATATATTACACAGATTTGTATATATCTATCTGTGATTTTTCAGGATTTTGAATCAAAAGTTGTTTGGGATTTGTCTGCATCATAAGTTCTTTTGATTTAACTGCTTACGTATGCGATTGAAAAAAAAATAGGTTAAGATAATTGGGGGAAAAGGGTATATAAAGGGGTGAGGTTTATGTTATTAGTTGCAGATCTGGTCCAAAATTATTAAATGGACGAATCTACCCTGCACGTGACACGCACGTGGGTCGACAAACGGAGACATATGAATGGAAAGTTAAAAAAAAAGGACCAAAATTGCGAAACTTTTCCATTTGTGGCACCAGAATAGCCACTTTGCAAATGTTTGGACCAAAATTGCAATTGGTGTGATAACACGGGGGCCAAAAATGCATTTCGTTCTTAAAAATATTGAGATATATTAGTGTAAATAGATAATTGCCTAAATAAAAAAAAAGGTAAAATAGTAACTAGAATGAAAAAGAAAAATTAATAATATTAATTGTGTTTTATATAAGGAAATAATAGAGAACAATTAATTTTTATTATGTGCCTAGAAGGCACATGGTAGAAATCTGTCCCTACTTTATACTTATTGTAATCCGTACTCATCAATTAACTACTATTTTATTGTTTTGATTATATTAGATATAAAACCTCCGTAAATATGCTTTTAGTATACGTTTTCCCTTAAATTAATATGCTTTTAGTATAACTTTTCTCCTGTGAATAAATTAGCTTATGAATTGAAAGTTTTAAATAATGTTGGGGTTATAGTAGATTCCTATTTTTCTCAAACCTATTAAATTAAGTTGTTTATTTTTGTTAAAGGGTACTCATATATAGTCTTCATATAATAAATAAATAAAAAATTAAATCAATAATAACAGTATTTAAATTTAAACTTTGATATATGTTGCATATTGATTATCCTTAACTACGTTTTCATGCATTTAATCCCTAATAAGCATCTTTAATCTTTTTTGTTGAAAGGTTATTCACTTTTTTTTGAAAGGTGAATTTCGTTGGAAACTTCGTGTCGCGATTCGACAGCAGAAGGTCTAACATATGTTGTCTTAACCGGGTCCGCGCTAGAGAGTTCCCTCGAAGTAGAAATGCCTATTTCAAATACTCGATGGAGGAAAACCCCCTACTAATCCGCCCGAAGGCACGACAATCAATAGGGGTAAATCATGTCTCCTCAGACTTGAACATAGGTATACCCAAGTTAAGCTTCCTTATGTCCTCTCCAAGGCTTGAACTCAAGACCTAATGGATAAGGGGATGGTATTTCAACCAAATGCTAAAGTACAAAAGTTATTCACTTAATCAGCTTTAATCTTACTAGATATATAAACAACGTGACCTGAATATCCTTAATTTTTTACCTTAGTTTTCTTATAAAGCGACAATAATAGCAAAATCAATGTAAACAACCATCAGGTAACAATTAATACTCAACCAAAATAAAGAAATATATAGTAGTTCGCTATCTATACGTCACATACTTTAATATCATAATTGTAATTAATTAATTATCAATTTTGTATGAATATAACCGATCAATATGTTACGAAAAGCAGCTACTGGATGGTCGAGTTGTGTGGTTAGATTGTTAGGTTACATGATACATAAAAACTGGACATGTGTACGCCATTGTTAATAGATATTATGATATGCATGTGTGGGTGGAATCTATTTAACTATAAACCATTCAATAAACAAATATATAATGTTACCATAATTAAACCTAATAAATTCGACATTTGTCATACTTTGTAATCACGTTGGGAGATATATAGAAAGAACACTTAAAATCAAAATCAAAATGACAAAAGTAACAATATAATATATAACTTTCGGAATTTAGGCAAAATGAACTGTTAGTTCACAAGTTTGAACCTATATTTCTCATGACATAAATTTCTTTCCTTATGGTATCATTCTTCCAAAGCATATATATCTATACTATATTATAAAGCAAATTTTTCTTAGATTTTCAATATTAATTTTTAAGTACTTTCCCAAAATGTCCATCCTATTTATTCTATATTTATCTAAAATAACTATATATCATTTCTCTTTCCTCAAATCTCAACCAATCATCTTTTTTCTCTCACCTCCATAAATCATTTATTCCTCTAATTCATTCAAAATCTTTTATCTCAAAAACCGTACATCGATAAATTATAAAAATTGTATGGGTGTTCTTAAAATTTCATGCTCTTTCATTAGAGATGTCATTCGATATACTTTCGAAAAATTTTTAAATCCGAGGGCAGAGCCTGTACGGCCAAAGCATTTGACTGTCATACTCTATGACATATCAACTTCTATAACCTATCATACTCTATGACCTATATATCACCCCATCATCTCTCCGCCACAATGCACGGATACTTGCTCTTGTTTTAATAAAAGTTATGAAAGACTTTGTAAGAAATTGGTAACAGTTTCGAATCTATTCTTGTTACATTCTGTACGTGGTATATATCAAAATTAAGTAAACATCGTATGTACATTATTGGTATTCGAGAAAAAGTTCAGCGGAGGTAAAAAAAATTGTAAAAATATGGTTTATGGAATTATGGGTAGATAAAGTAACAAATTAGTACTAGTAACTTTTATAGCAAACTTTTTCATATGAAAAAGTATAAACCCAAAGTTAATATACAGTAACTATTTGCTAACAAAATATCATTATTTTTGAACAAAAAGATTATGACTATATGAGTATGCTTGATTTTTATTATAATGTGCTTATATCCCAAGCTAGGGTCCATTAAAAATATCAAGAAGTAGCGGCACATATGCTAAGAAAGAAAGAAAAATTCTAGAATGACAAACAAATATTTATAAATAAACTTTATAAACTTATGTGGGCTAATTAAACAAGGAGAGAGAATGAAGAAATAAAAATAAAGATAATTCTATTTGTTTTGACTGATCACATGAGTTTGTAAATTGTTTGTAAGTCTAAAGCTTCTCAAGAAAGAATATGAGAAGGGACATTTATATGCATAGGTGCATAATTACATATTCACGTATTTAACAATTGACTCTCTCATTATCCATGGACCTACACACAATCAAATTAATTTTTGGTTCAAAGTCTAGAAAATGAGCCGCCACATATACATACATGCATCATTCTTTTTTTTTTTTGTCTCCAAGGTTTTTAATAATCAAAATACTTTTTCTACTTATAGTATAAGGTCCATGTGGTTTGGGTCAAATTTTGTCGATTGTCCCTAATTTTGTAGGTAACTTTGTCTCTAAAAGTAAAACAAGTTTCAAAATTAGAGATTGTCCATCTTGGTGTATTAGTAAGTTTTATACAGTAGTATAATTCGAGTTTTAACTTTATTTAGCTCTGTAAGGAAAATGATATATATACTTCCAAAACAATTTTTATAACAATACAATCATGACGGTTGATAAAATCAATGATGATATTAGATGAAATAATTAGTGGATTATATGTTAGGAAGATATATCATTTTCTGCTAAGTAATTATTAGGTATGTTATATTGCAAAGTGAAATCGACTTTATTACACAGTAGAAGTCGAAAACCAACTTGGACTATTGCTTTGGCAGCTGGACTAATGAAATAAGTGATAACCAGGAAAGTATGTATGTATAGTTGCTAAAAGTTAGGCAAAGGGTCAATAGCAAAATGGACATCGCCTCTACGTGACCAAAGTCCAGGTGTCACTAACTAATTGACCCTTTCAGTTAATTTCTATGTCTAAAAGAAAAACTGTTCCAATTGTGTGGTCTTGACGCGTTTACCATTTCAAGTACTTTTTCATCTATAAATACCAACTCGTCTCTCCTCATTTCTCATCAAAAACTTACATACCTCAAGCCATATCTTTCGAGACTGATTGAAAGACGAAAAATTTGCTTATTCTCGAAGGTTTTTTAGCTTCAGCTTCTAAAACGTATATGGAAGAAATGGCTCGTCCTTTCTCTAGTGCCAACCTTATCTCGTCGTTCCTTGTTGATCAACTCGTTGGTGTTGCAACTTTGCAAGGTATTTTAGCTCAACTTGTGAATTATGTTATACTCCATTTTTAGGTACTTGTATATATATTGTGACTTACTTGCGACAAGTGGTACTTGAACCACAACCTATCGTATATTGGGTAACGGGCTAAATTCATTTTTGTATTATGGAACAGTATATGTTTTTTGATAGTGATTGATTTTTTTCATTTATAAGGCGTGGATACACGACTGCATCAACTGGAAGTGTAAAGGGGAAGTGGTGTCGCAATGATGAAGAAAGCAAGTGAGGAATCTAAGAAATCGACTCCATGGGTTCCAGATCCTGTCACAGGCTACCGTAAACCCGAGGGCCAAACTAACCAGATTGATGGAGCTGATCAGCTACGTGAACTAATTTTGAAACAGAAAACCCGTCGAAGCTAAATCATTTGGAATTTATTTTTTTATATATAAAAACAAAAGGAGAACATGGAGTAGAACAATACCAAGGCCATCAGTCACGACACATAGAGTGATCATAAAGGGAAAAAGTTATACGATGTTTTGTTGCTTTGTTAGTTTTTGTGTATCATTGCATGTTACTATCTATGAATGATCATTGTATTATTACAACGCTTAGGTTATTGATATAACGATATTTTTAATTATGGTTAGCCTTTTGTTAAAAGTAAAGATTATAATGCTATAATCATTTCATAACTTTCTTGGAATCCTTGGTTCTACTAAAGAGGCAGTTTTAGTTTTGTGCAATATAGCACTAAGTGACCCGGCCCATTCAAAACAACACCCGAACCCTTTCGGTCTAATTCCATTTCAGTCTATTATCTTTGACTGCCTTGGCTAACATGAGTGAAGAAAAATAGTCTAAACAATGCAAGACCTGAAGACCTACATATGTTATGATTTGCATCATCTTTAACAAAACTAGCTTTCGACCCACAACGCTGTTTAGGGTGCAAGTTCTCAAGTACTTAGAGGACTGTCGATTGATTCAAAATAAGAATTTAAGGGATCTAACATATCGCAATCCCATACCGAATGAGACTACATTTTGGCTTCCAGATACCCTGTCTGCTTGCTGTAATGTAATGTAACACCATGCCAGTATCAAAAGTAACTGGTAATTTTCTGGACAATTCCTTCCATAATGAACAAAAACGGAAGAAAAAAAAAAAACTTTACAGAAATAGTATGAAACATCCAAAAGTGGCAATAGCCTAAACTATTGTGCAAACTCCTAAAAAAAAACTTCACAATGAAGTATGAGAGATTCAGCCTACATGCTCAAATCACCATTGCTATTCAGATGCATTCAATCTGAGTATCTCCAACGCCATCCTCCTCCGGAAATATGGCATATCTTTCTGCATTAAAAGATTATCACAACTATTTAGTCCGTGTTTAATGTCAAAATCATTTAAAAGCCATCACAAATGAGACAGTTCTATTTAAGACATACACTGACACCATTTAGAAGAAAAAAAAAGAAACTTAAACAAAAAGAAAAAAACCGGCCTAACGACTCACCTGGCCAAACAAGTGGTCACTCTTTCTGCTATAAAAGTCTGCGTACTTCATTATGAACACGCCACAGTCATAACTGTCAAGAAACAGATTAGGACTAGTGAGAAACGCATAACGGTATACTAACTTGACAAAAGTCACACAAAACAGTCTCTTTTTCTCTTTTTCTTTTTCATAATGACTAGGAAGCCTAATGGTTGTGTCTATAATAAATTTCAGTATTTGTTGTAGGTCGAGATTTCCATACTTTCAACACACCCAAACCTTGTCATTATCAGTTATAATAAGAGAAGTTATTTTCTTTAAGTAGAAAAACTTTGAATCAACACACCTGTTCTCCTGTTTCGGAATGTTCTTGACAAATTCTCTCTCCCAATCAGAGACATCAATGCGTTGGTTTTTCTTGGCTGCAACCTCATCAACGATGTACTTGGCCTGAAGAAGCCATAAACAACAGTCATATTTAGTTCCTGTTAACCAAACCCGTCAGAATATGCTTCTGATTTAACAAGTAGTTTTCATATTCACATCTATGTCATGAAAAATAGGCAAGGCATACCAACACTTTCATAACTTGACTATCGCTGCCTCCAAGGGAGTCAAAATACTGAAACTTTTTGTCCTTATTGTTTATAACAGCCAAGCACCAGTGCGATATTTTATAAACAGGGACAAACACCTGCATAGTGAGAATACCGCAACAGAAAACTGAGAGTTCGCATTAAGGATGTAGGAGAGACAGAAGGCCTTAAAAAAAAGTAGCAATCTTTACTTTATCGTACTCCTGCAGACCGCATTCCAAACGGGGCGTCCAGTTTTTAACTAGCTTGAAATCGTAACCATCACTTTCTATTAACTATATGACAAAAGGATTAAGATTAAAATTCATAAAAGATGCCACAAGTTATCAACATAAAGTCCCACAAACGACGACTTAAACTTGATAACGCTGAAACCAATAGAACATAACTAGAGCTTCAATTATGCTACGAGTAATATCTATAAAGAAGTTCCAATATAAATTATCCCCTCGAGAATTCTTAACATGCATTGGAAATTCTAAGAATTCTCCTGCTAAGAATTGGAAATTACGACATATGGAGTAGGTAAATAAAGCCAGTAAAAAAGACGGCAACTTGAGAGATTAAGTATTATTGTAAATGTATAGATAGATATATAGGCAACGTTAGCAAGGGAAAAGGGGGCGGGCTAACTTAAAGCGTTCAAATTAAAAAAAGACCCGGCTTGAACCGGAAGTCAAAATAATAAATTTTGTTCGAGTCATCAATAATAAGTGGAAATATAAATAAAAAAGGTTTAAATCGAAAAAAAAAAAATTGTATATCGTAGTAGATCATGATGGTGGTGTGTAACTTACGAAATTCAATGGTCCTTTTTTGGACTTTTTTTAGTTGGTCTCAAATTATCTTTCCCATATGTATATATATATATATATTTCTGGGTTCCATCTCCATTCCATTTCAAAAATCAATGGTCATACTTGGTCCTAAAATAAGAGGTGGTCTTAAAATATTTCACCCATATATATATATATATATATTGGTGTTTTGTATATAGACATGACTTGGAATTTCTATGTAATCCATAAATGAAATTAAATAAAAGAGAAATTACATTCAAAACACTTTTTGACCGGCTACTTACACGAGACCCCACAATAGTAATTTTAGTCGTTTTCATACACTCAAATATAACTTTTTTTGTTGGAGCCTCAGAAAAGGTTTCTGTGACAAGTTGAAGGACTTTTCAAGTAATTAGCCATATTTTTAACTGGCTACTTGTATGGAACCCCATAAAAGATATTTTAGCCGTTTTTCTTCCCCCGAATAGAACTTTTTTTTGTTCGAGCCCAGAAAAGGTTTCAATGACAAGTTGAAAGACTTTCCAAGTAATTAGCCCATAAAAGTAATGATATCGTATAAAATAAATATGTATAATATAGGCGATATCAAAAATCGAATTTGAAGAAAAGTTCCAAGGAAAAAAAAAAAACAAAATTAGATATTATACCTTTACTACGTGCTTCAAACCATCTCTATTTTTCAGATCCATAGTCTTTTTGGTATGAAAACTTAACAGATCTCAGGTGGAAATGATCTTAAAAATTTAAGATCTATTAGGATCTTGGATGGATTCACTGTGCGTGGATGGATTCATCGTGTTATCTAATATGGAATTTAACAATTGTTTACATTGTGATATGTTGAAACATGGAAGCTAGGAAGAGGTGGAAATACAAAATAAGCCCAAGAAGTGGAAGTTGAAACACGTGACCTATATGATATGAGGAGGTCTTTTACCTATCTTATCTATATGAGTGCAAGTTGTCGGACCTTCTTTTTGGGCGTATATGTTTATATAAAAGTCTATTTACGCTATAAAAAAAGCCGATTCATGACAAAAGTTCGTGTAATATACGAATGAACATATACAATTAATGACATGTTATCGTTTCATGAGATCGTAAATCGGCAAACATAAATTAAAGATGTAGGTTAATTAGTATCATAATGCAAAAGATGTAAATTACTATCGTGCTAAAATTAGGGGTGTCAAAACTATCCGTATCCAAACCTCTTATCCGAAAATCTGATTCGATTTTATCCGAAAATCGAATATTAAATAGTGAGTTTTGAGAATTTCAGATATTTCGAAAGGAAATGATAAGAAACGAAAAAGAAACAAAACAAAAATGGCATTCTTGGGTTTTTATTTTTTAAATGAAAAGAAAGAAGATGACGGGAAAATTAAGCATTTTTGGATCCCAAATTTTTCAGCCAAAAGTAGGCTGATTTGGGAAGAAAAGTTTCTAGTCTTTATGAAGTTACTTATTTGCCCTCTCAATTAAACCAACATTTCTTCTCCAGTTAAGGGTATAATTGTAAAATTATTTTTTTTTTTCTTTTCTTTTCCTTTCTTATAAACTCAAGAATTAAATTAAATTTCTAATTTCTTTTCTTTTTTTTAATTTTCATTTCAACTCAAAAATGCATTTTTTTTCTATATAATTTCTTATCCTTTCATTTCGTGTCCAATTCTCTTTTTTCTTTTCTTTTATAAAAAACTGGAGAATGTAGAGTTAAAATCACGATGCATATATTTCATGAATCCAACAAAACAAAGTCATATCAATCTATCAAATTTGCATAAAATCCCATTTCACCTTTAACAACAATCATATCACCTATACCTGCAATTGTTCAATTCTCGACACCCCCACCTATTTCTGCTGCTACTGCTCCATCATCTTCCACTGTCATCACCATAAGCAGATTCCTTACTACCTATGCTTAAACTTTGATTCATCATATCTGATAATGATGATGAATGCTTATTTGGGTACCATTTCTTCAATTGCTTGCCTGGTTGGTTTTTAAGATTTTGTAGTAATAAACACCTCCCATTTCTTGGGTTTGTATGATATATAATATATATACAAGATATATGGGAAAATAAAAAGTCAGATCATATACTATTTTTTTTGTTGTTGATGAATGAGCAAAATCATATACGTACAGGATAGGGGTGTACTTTTTGGTGAAGAAAAAGAGCTAAATCTATTTGGTGAGGAAAAAGAAATTTTATTTTAAAGAAAGATATCATCGAATTCGTATGCTTCACCAAACAAAAAACAGTACGCTGTTACTTTTTCCAAATGAGTCCTTCAAATGGAAGTAATTCTTATAACAGAAAATATAAGTCCTTATATAGTGATATGTTTGTAGAAATAGTAGAGATAGAAGTGCATATATGAATATTAAGTTCATATTTTTCTCATGTACATATCTACCATTTCATATTTTTCGCATGATACATTTAAGGCATGATATTTACTAAATGCATGATACATTAGTTTGTTGCATGACTAATGTAAGTAATCTCAAGAATTATGGAAGTAATTCTTATTTAAATTTGATTGTTATTTTCATTTGTATTTACTACATGTTAAATCAGGGTTGGCTATTTTCATTTGTATTTACATTAGTGATTGTCCGCCCGTATCGATGTATAGCTAGTTGTCCCGTGACACGAACTAGGGGTGAGCAAAAACCAAACCGAAAACCAAAAATACCATGAAAACCGAAAACCGAAAAAACCAAAAGTTGTGGTTCGGTTTTGGTTTCTAATAATAAACCAAACCATAAAAACCGAACTGAACCAAATATATATATATATATCTTTACTTTATTTTATATTTATATCATTTTATTATTAATTTTTGATAAATATGTTATTATATTTGCATTTTTAGGTGTATATAATAATATCATTTATATGTTTTAAGTAAAAATACACAACAAAATTAATTTGTTTTAATAATTGTATAATTAAACAACACGTAAATGATATAAATAGTTATATATAAAATTTGTTTAAAGTTTGTACAACTTACTTTAATGGATTTGTTGTCATTGTTGTAGTGTTATTGTTACTAACATTGTTTTGAAAACTTGTTGAAATTAATTAAGGTGTAATTATAGGGTATAAACTTATAAACTTTTGAAGCTCAATTTGACCCAAACCACAAGTGGTTAAAAACCGACTAAAACCGAAAAAGACCAAAACCGAAAAAACCGAAACCTAATGGTTTTAGTTTTCAAAAACCGAATTATAACGGTTTGGTTTCGGTTTTAGTCAAAAATCAAACCAAACCGAATCGTACTCACCCCTAACACGAACGTTAAAAAGAAAATCATTATAAAGGAATAACAAAGCCATGGTGGATTTCCATAATTATGCTTGATTTCTATGTGAATTTGAAAAAGCCATAAAAGCGGAAAAAACCTTCAATTGAGTCGAGTTGCATAATAACAAGAATGTCCTGAGCCTTCTATGTCCCGACTTTTGAACATAACAAATGAGGGGATTAGAACATGACTTGTAGAAACTCATAGAAAATTGTTTGAAATTCATAAAAGCTATATATATATATAATATATGATCTGAATTTTTTTTACATGTCTTTCATGAATTTTGAAGGATTGATGACGATGTTTATAGATTTACAGGTAATAGAATAAAAGAAAGACAAACGTTTAGTCATTTAGTGATAAAAATGACACAAGTATCCTCACGTGTTCAACACATGAGAGAGTTAACAAATGGAAGATGACAAACGTTAATACAAGGGACTAGACGTGATCCTTATCCTCTTACAAAGAATTGTTAACGTCTTTTGCAATAGATAAGAATGAAATTTGACTTTTGGGTAAATCACAAGGATGATTTCGGTTGTTAACTCCAGAAATAAAAATTAAAATTTATCATTGCTACAAGTAGGCCTGACATAACATGTCACACGAAATCTGTTAAGATACGAACCTGTGAAAACACGAACTTAGCAAGGTCAAACATGAACATAGCAAGGTCAAATACGAACAAGAACTGTTAACTAATCGTGTCATTTTTTCAACCACGAACACGACACGAAAATTAACATGTGCACATGTTAAGACCTTACCTAATAACATGTATTTTATATAATTCTTGACTAATACTTAAAAAAATCTTAAAGATACAAAAACTCTAACAACTATCAATTAATACATACCGATAATAATCTACACATTTCAAAATTTTATAGACATCTTAACTAATAAAAATCATAATATCAATTTTTAGTATTTTATATATATGTATAACCAGGTCTTAACAAGTTCTAACATATTTGAATTTATGAAGACATAAATGTTAACAGGTCTTATAGGTCCAGACTTGTTAAGACATAAAACCTACTAAAAACAAATCTTGTCGTGTTAACACAATTTTACCAGCACTAGCTATAAATGTACAACGATTTTTCCAAAATCAAAACTCCTTCGGCCCAAAAGTCCAAAACTAAACAGACATAGTTTCGTTTCTCAAAAGGCTAAATACAATTTCGTACTACAATTTACAATTCTCTTTTTACACCTCTCTCTATATATATATATATATTCAGAGATAAAAAAAAATTCACAACACATCCTCAAAACACAAACACTTTCAACAAGACAAACTCGAAATACAAAATACAAACCTTCAAATCCACATAAATTTTTTATAAATCTTTTTACCTGTTAACATGTATTTTATAAACTTCTTAACTAATATTTAAAAAAATCTTAACAATACAAAAACTCTAACAACTCTCAATTAATACATAACGATAATAAATCTTACAAAAATTTTCATAGACATCTTAACTAATACAAATCATAATATCAATTTTTAGTATCTTATATATATGTATAACCTTAATAGGTATTAACAGATTCTAAAAGATTTGGATTAACTGGTTTTAAAAGATCTGGATCTGTTAAGACACAAATCTTAATAGGTATTACAGGTTTGTTAAGACATTAAACCTATTAAAAGCAAATAATGTCGTGTTAATAAGTTTCGTATCAAAATTACCAGCCCTAGCTACAAGTGTACAACGATTTTTCCAAAATCAAAACCCCATCGGCCCAAAAGTCCAAAACTAAACAAACAAAAACAAGCATATACGAGTAGTTTCGTTTTTTATAAGGCTAAAATCAATCTTTTATTACACTAAAGCACATTTGCTCTAATAACTTATCGACCAATCACAACTCTCGATTTTTTTAAGTTGACCATTATTTTCAATTTTGACTTTAATTTACACTTTTTTTGTTTTCCATCACAAATTTACACTTTTACCCAATAATTTTAATATATTAAATAAATAATAATTATCAATATATATCTAATAAAATAATAGTTAATATTTATTCAATAAAATAAAAACTTATATGTATCCAATTGAATAATAACTAATATATATCCAATAGATAGTTCTATTATATAAACATAAAATTAATTAATTAAAAATAAATAAAATTTGATGTAAATATATTAACATTTTAAGAACAACTTCGATGAATATATTTAAAAAAAATTTTTAATATAAAACTTAAAGTGTTGATATATCGATCAATTTTTATTACTCAAAATAGTATATTATGTTTTAAGTTATAATAAAAAAACATCTAATATTGATAATATCGTAAGCCCCGTATATTAGACACGAGCCTAAAACAGTTCAACTAATGACTTATTGACCAATTGCATCGTTCAATTTCGTCAAATTGATTCTCGCTTATGTCATTATAATCCTAATAATCATTATTATATTTCTAGCAAAAGTCTCACTAATTTACACTTTTTTGTTTTCTATCAATAATTTATATTTTTTAGCCCTAAATACTTAATTTATACTTTTTATAATATTTAGTCCCATCAACTTCAGAATAATTTTTATGATATTTCATTATTTAATTAATTTGTTTATCGACTAATAACAACTCTCGATTTTTTTTTTAATTTTTCACAAGTATGTTTAATATCACATTATGAGTATAACTGATTTTAAAAATTTTTATAATATAGAAAATATTGTAACATTTGGCTTGTTGAGTGACTTATGGCAAACAAATCCATCAATATTTCTCATGTAATTATTGTATTATAACTTGTAAAGTATAACACTTGAAATCGTATATCTACAAAATTATAAGCTTTTATGACTTAAATAGTTAATTGTACGAAGATCTGGTGTAATATCGTAATAGTTTCTTACTACAACTCTCTTTGACCTCTATGTTCAGGAAAAGAAATTCACAACACAAACACATCCTCAAAACACAAATACTTTCAACAAGACAAACTCCAAATACAAAATACAAACCTTAAAAAATTTGTTGGTCAAACCAACAACACGACCTCTTCTTCTTTGATCATCTAATCAACCCAACAACAATAAAACACTCTTAAAGGTACAATTACGCCAGATCTTTTTTTTTTTTAATTTAATTATTAATTTGTGTAACATTTGCTGTAAATTTCCACTTATAACTGAAATGTATCCTTGCCCAGATTTTTTTACAATTTTTTGTAATTTTTTATTGTTAATTTGATGTAAGGCTAATTGGGTGCCCAATTTTTTATCTAGTTTTTAGATAAAGTTTACATTTTTATGTGTAGTTTGTTGGTGGGTCTATTATCTAAACCCTAAAGCTTTGATTTTTAAGTAACCCGGAACCTTGGTATCGAAATCTTGTGATATTTTTAGCACCTGTGAATTTTTAGGTATATTTAGGGTTATCTTTAGTTGCAAATCGGGTACTCGATATCTTTACAGCATTTACTTTAGGGATAGTGCATTTATATGTTTTTGAAAGTAGGATGTCTGGCGCCGTATCTTGAAAGTGATTATCTGGTATTGAGTTTTTGAGGCCGTAAAAATTAGTATCATAACATTAGTTTGACCTATCCAGAAAAAAATGTAATGTGGTTTTGAATTTTTAACCCATCTGGCCTGTTTTGTTATAGTTACTTATCTGATTTTAATTGTCATATATCACTTAATGATTCTTAATACGTAATGCCAATGTACTTATTCTTGTCCATTTCTGTTGGTAGACAATGATAGTAACTAATTTCCTTAAACTCTACACTTTTTAGTTTATTGAACAAATTTTTTTCCCTTTGAAGTATCTTTCCCTACGATCCTACATAATAGTTTTGTCATCGGAGTTTTGAAGCATAATATATGTTAATGTTCAATATTTGTTTAGTTGAACATGTGATACATGTGGTTCTTATCATGCTGGCTCAGGTGGTAGGTATATATGCGTATATATACATGGAGTCGGGACATCATACATCTTTTGATAAAGCTTCCTCCGCAGCTACGCAACATTTGGGCTTTATAGATAGACTGTCTACAAAGTCTCATAATCAACCCGAAAGTGAACCGGGTCATGATGTTGCAGCAGATATAGATGTAGACTTGAGAGAAATATACTTTTTAGTGATGCATTTTCTATCTGCCAGCCCATGTGAAAAGACTTTTACACAATTCTGTAATGAACTTATGGAATATCAGCTTTTACCAAAGAGATACCATGCATGGTACTCAAGGTACGGTACAGCTTCAGAAGAGGAAACTGGTGATGGTGTTTCTTTCCCTTTAAGCTATGAAAGCGTTACACAAAGGTATTTGTTATCATGCTATCTAAATGATTTATATATGGTTTGTCAAGCAGTTATTTTAGTTAGATTTTCACAATTAATATTACTTTCTCTTATCTAAATCATTCATGAGAGATGCTTAAGGTTGTAATGGAATGAGAACCTGTTTGATACTCTTTTACAAGGCCTGTAGTGATGAGAATTGAGGATTTTAGGGGCAACCTTGCAAATACCTAGGGTTTTTCGCTGCTTGAAGTTGTAATAATTAAATAATCAGAGACAAATCTAGACTTTCTGAGTTAAAGCATAACGGACTTTTGTAAAATAAGAACAGTTCATCAATATAGGCAAGCAGGTAATTTTACTTTGCCCTGAGATCACTAACTGATTATTCGATCATTTATAATCAGAAGCAAAGATAATCTGTATCTATATCCGGACATTAAAAACTAATGAAGTTTGATAGATATGCTTGAAATGTGTGCCCAAAGATGTGCTTAACAACTAGAAGAAAGTATGTGTTGAATTCAATGGAGAAGATGAGTGAGAAAATGTATACGTCATTGCCAACCATTGAAATTATTAAGCATAATTTTTGGCGTGTGTTTCAGATTGATGTATCATTACTTAAAATCTAGTTATTGAGACTTCAAAATCAGCTGTAAAACGCACATCCAAAAATTTCATGCTCTAATAGGAAGCTGTATTGCCAATGGGGTTGGTGGCCCATTGGAAAGTTCTTTGACCTTGAGAGGATCCACCTGGGTTCGAGTCCCACTTCCCACATTTATGGGGGTGGATCAATAGGGTTTTTTTTCGAGAGACCTGGGTTATATCTCAGGCATTCTTGTAATGTAGGAGTAGAAGTAGAATAATATGCCGTTCAAAAATAAAAATAAAAATAAGAAGCTGTATTGTCTTTTGACGATACACGGTTAAGGAGCTTGTAAATGATCATAGTTTATGAAGCTATGTATCAGCTGAGTCATTTGTGACCCCAGCGTTATTTTAATGAATAATTCCATAAATGCTTAGGTAACCCTTCTTCGTATATGGAAAATTGGAAAATAAGCTTTTTAATAAAATGAATTCTGCAAAAAGGATATGCCTTTGTTTGTGTAGATGTTTTTCTCTTTTGTTTTTGCACTTTGTATACTTCACTTGTAACTTGTATTTGTAACTCAATGTAGGGATGTCAATATTGACGAGGGCCATTTACCATTAATATATTATTGTGACTCCAAACTCTGACACTTTAGGCTGACGTAAAACTGTTAAGCGTAGGTATTCTCATATTGAAAAGGACCACTTGGTAAAATTGCTGAAACAATTAATACTGCACGTGGCTCCGTCAAGGGGTATATTTGGAAGAACACCTCCTACTGCTGCTGATGTTCCTACTCTTCTTGGAATTGGCCCGTTTTCACTCCTTGGATGTAAGTCTTTCTTATAATTTTTCCAAATACATTATGAAATGAAGCGGATGCATTTCTAATTGTTGTATCATGTTATTTAGCGACCCAAAATGAAACGGTGCCACCTGTTAAGGCTCTGCCAGCATATCTTCGTTGGCCTCACATGCAGGCTGATCAGGTTCACGGGATTGGGTTGAGGGAAATTGGAGGTGGTTTTCCAAAACACCATCGCGCGCCATCCATTCGGTTTGCATGTTATGCTATAGCTAAACCGTCAACCATGGTGCAAAAGATGCAAAATATAAAGAAGTTAAGAGGACACCGAGATGCCGTTTACTGTGGTACGAGTATGATAACTTTCATTTCTGAATTTTGCTCGGTTGATGTATGTATTTATATAGTATATGATTTACTCGCTTGTACTGATATACAGCAATATTCGATCGGAGTGGGAGATATGTGATTACTGGATCAGATGATCGTTTGGTGAAAATTTGGTCGATGGAAACTGCGTTTTGCCTTGCCAGTTGTAGAGGACATGAGGTATGTTAGATTTTTCAACAAAGCTGATGATGTTCTGTCTGTAATTGTATCACCATGTTTGTTCCTATGATGTAGGGTGACATTACCGACTTAGCTGTAAATATAAATAATAGCGTAGTGGCATCTGCATCAAATGATTATAATATTCGTGTTGTAAGTATTTTTTTCATCAACCTAAACATATTCGTTTTTTTTTTCCTTTACATTGTTGGGCCTGTTCTGAGTTAAAATTCTTCCGTGTTGTAGTGGCATTTGCCCAACGGAAAGCCTCTTTCAGTTTTGAGAGGACATACCGCTGCCGTTACTGCCATTGCATTTAGTCCAAGACACCCATTCCAGCTTTTATCGTAAGCATTTTAATATTCACAGAGTATAATAGTAAATATCTGATTATTTTATTTTCTTGGACATATACAGGTCATCTGATGATGGGACTTGTAGGATCTGGGAAGCTAGGTCTTCCCAGTGTCGTGAACACGTTTATGTTCCGAGGCAGACCCAAGATGTTGCTGGTCAGTGATAGAGTAGTCGTGATATTATTCACTTTGGCAATTTTGACCTAAAAACTTTTGATATGATCAATATGGAATGAGTTTGATCTCAAACGGGTCAAAATCTGACAATAGTTCATTTTTCATGTTTCTATATAATAATTTATATGGTTATTTCACTAAAGTAGTGTTGGTAATCATGATCAGATATTCATTATAAAAGAAAAAAAGAAATGGACAAATTTGTGCTGGCAGGTCAAGCCAACTTGGCTCAGCCCGTTTTAACCCCACTTAGATTGGACCATCATAAACCCAAACTCATTGCACAACTGCATGATCCACTCATCCTGTCACCTCACTTTATTGATACTTAACTCATTGGCACAATGGATATTTGTAGGGAGTAACAATGGTCCTTCATCAGGTGCTAATCCTCAAAGCAATCAAATACTATGCTGTGCTTATAATGCTAATGGATCAATTTTTGTTACTGGTAGCTCTGATACATTTGCTAGGGTACATGTTATATACTCTCATTTTATTATACCCGTTCAAAGAATACGATAGATCTTCTTTCTAAGAGGGAAGTATTTGCAGGTTTGGGTTGCTTGTAAACCAAATACAGACGCTTCACAGCAACCAATACATGAATTTGATGTATTGGCGGGTCATGAGAATGATGTGAATTACGTACAATTCAGGTTAGTTTGTACCCATATTGTCAATATGTCTCGGATAATATATTCACGTGGTTCGTTCTGCAGTGGTTGTGCCGTGGCTTCAAGGTCTTCAACTTCAGATACCGTGACAGATGAGAAAGTACCAAAATTTAAAACTTCATGGTCAGCTAATTACTTTTTTTCCCCCTTCTGACATGGTTATATTCTGACATTGTAATGATTATACATGTTGATTACATACAAACTTGAGCAGGTTTAGCCATGATTACATTGTTACGTGTTCCCGTGATGGCAGTGCAATTATTTGGATTCCAAAACGCAAATCTCACGTAAGTTTCACGATATATGCAATTCTAGTTTCACATTTTATCGCTTGTAGATCATATATGTTGAGCTTGACTCAAGATTCACAAGTTTTATTGCTCAAACTGTCCAAACAATTTGAACCCTCTCTGCTGTCAGCTCTATGTATGAGCGGAATAATAGAGATGAGTTCTTTAGCAATGATAGTAAGGTATCACCTGCCATAATTATACCAATCAAACATATGAGTTTAGGCTGTTAAATATAGTAATTGAGTTGTTTCAGGGAAGAAGTGGACGGTGGACACGGGCATATCATCTCAAAGTCCCTCCACCACCAATGCCACCTCAGCCACGCCGTGGAGGTCCACGGCAGAGATTTCTTCCAACCCCGCGTGGGGTCAATATGATTGTATGGAGTCTTGATGATCGTTTTGTGCTTGCTGCCATCATGGGTAATCCACTTTCATCATTAAGGATTAAATTTAAATTGGTTTGGTATTTGACTTATTTATGGTTCAGATTGCAGGATATGTGTTTGGAATGCTAGTGATGGTCGCTTGGTACATTCCTTGACTGGCCATAGTGAATCTGTAAGTATTTGACTCTATTTCATTTAGGTCAAGATTCAAGAAACATTGCTTGAGTGCATATTTTAACACTCGTGAATTTATGCTCTTGAAATTTGTTTTATCTTAAAAGCTTAAGTTATATGTTCCATCTTTTGCATGCAGACCTATGTTTTGGATGTTCATCCTTTTAATCCCCGTATTGCAATGAGTTCTGGGTACGACGGGAAGACGATAATTTGGGATGTAAGTTTTTATATTGTAGGGGTAATTGCATACAAAAATATCCAGTTTTCGTTCTGGTATGGGTAATAATGTAGTATTTTCTCATGTGTTTAAAGGTACAAAATTTTATAAGGGAAATGGAATTTTCTGTTCTTCCATATTTGGTATCCATCTTTAAGATTTTTTGTTAATAATACTTTGTTTAGGAAGATGTTGCCAAAAATACCCAATTTCACATATACGTTTAAATTACTACTCACATGCGTTAAGTTTACCAGTGACTCCCCGAAACATAAAAGCATATGGAAGTTTGTCCATTTTTATGAGCGAGAAAATACTATAATCCCCATAACAGTCAGATGAGGAAAGTTGGTTACCATTTTATGCACAGTAAGTTTGTTTTTTATAATGATTTGACCTTTATATCCGTGTGATGTTCCATTCTGTCGTGTTACCTTTTCTCACATTTCTAGATTTGGGAAGGCGTACCAATCCGCATATATGAAATTGGACGTTTTAAATTGGTTGATGGAAAATTTTCACCGTAAGTCATTGCATGTTACTTGGTATATTTTCTTGGTTTTACTATTTATGTATATGTATATTGACTTGGAAAATTTATGTATTGTTCAACGTGTATTATTATGGTAAATACAGGGATGGGACATCTGTTGTACTCTCAGATGATGTTGGGCAAATCTACTTGCTGAATACAGGGCAGGGTGAGTCCCAAAAGGATTCAATGTATGACCAGTTTTTCCTTGGTGATTACCGGCCTCTTGCAAGGGACGCTCATGGAAATGCCATTGATCAGGTCAGTTCCCGATAGAGCTGGCAACTTTTGACCATCTATGGGTAAATGGTTCGAACAATAGATTTTTAAGGAAAGGTTATAGTGGAAATGAGTCCAGTGGGTCAGATATTAAGTCACCCAAAATGTATTCAAACTTCAAAGTAAACAGAACCCCCTAAATCATTTATTTTAAATTAATATTGTCATTGTAGTCTTGTAGTTCTTCAATCATATGTTTAAAAATAGTTCTTTTCCTATGTTTAACGTCAGTTATTTGTAAATTTCAAGAATAAAAGGCGAATCTTGCCCCATAATATTACGTGTATTGACCCAATACTTAAGCTGCCCTACCCACCCATTTTCCACCTCTAGTTTATCGAGGATGTGTTGGTTGTTGTTAGTCCAAGTCTAGAAATTTATAGTTTATCTGATGTTAGAGACATGTCTTGTGTAGGAGACTCAACTTCAGCCCTACCAAAGGAATATGCAAGATGCTCTTTGCGACTCAAGTATGCCAATGACTCGCTTATTCCTCATTTTCTGAAAGGGTTTATTGTAAAATAGGATCATGTTTTGTCACTTTCGTGAATACGACACCGTACTTAGGCAAATATCAAAATAACAACATACTTTCATTTCTTTTGTGGATCATAGCAACCATGAGGCAAAAAACATTGCTATTATCTGTAAGAAAATGAAATATGTTTATCTGAGTGGTAAAGAATGGAAGTATGTTGCTATAGTTGGTGAACTATGAATGTCTAATTTCTGTGATCAATAAAAATGATGCTACGTTACGATTAATTTTCAAAAATGATATTATTGGTACAAGTGTGAAAGTATGTAGCTAGTCTCTACAATTTTCCTTTTAAAAGATCTATTGATTCATATTCTGCTAGATTATATTCCGACATCTAATGATTATTTGTTATTGATGAAAATACGTTAGGCATGCTTCCATATCCTGAACCATATCAGAGTAATTACCAGAGACGTCGGTTGGGTGCATTGAATATGGAGTGGCGACCTCCATCTCGAAATTTTGCTATTGGCACAGATATTGGGTTGGGTCAAGAATATCAAATGTTACCTTTGGCTGACTTAGATGTAGTTGCTGAGCCGCTACCAGAGTTCCTAGATGCCATGTTCTGGGAGCCAGAAAATGATGTCATCATTGACAGTACTGATTCAGAGTACAATGTTACTGATGATGATTCTAGTGGAGATGAGCAAGCAAGTTTAGGTAAAAGCTCTGTTGATGCAGCAGAAAGCAGTGGTGGAAATAATATTGATGACAGGAGCCGGAGATGGTTAAAAAGAAAGAAACTGAAGGACGTAAGTGCTTTATCTCTTAAAGAGTGAAATGGGTTAAAGTTAGAAAAAAATGGGTAGTTTGGGAATGGGTAGAATGGGTCTAACTCACAAAAATGAATTCAAATTATATAAGTTGTAAATCTGCTCATTTCAGACTTAGTCATTTAAATTATACGGTTTGTCAATCATACATCAAAATGTCTTTTTACATGATTACGTCAGAAGATGACCAGTTTTGCTCAAGTTGTACGAACTCTCTGTTTAATATTTTCCACAATAGAAAGTCGAGTATAATTGGCTATCTTTTTTATGTAATTAGTTCTTAAAACATTATTTATTAAGGAAAGAAAAGGAAAAAATTGTCAGTGGGACTGCCCAAATTTTGACCTGTTGGCCAATCTGCCTGACCCACTCATTCACCCATCTTCGCTTTAAGTCCGTCTTCACTTCATGGCCTAGTTCCCACCTTTCAACTATTTAAACTCTGATCTTTTAGTTAGAATGGGAGTCTTCGTCTGGACGGCGTGTTAAAACAAGGAACTCTGACGATCATGAAGGGACATCATCCAGATGTAAAGGATCGAAGAAATCAAAAAACAACCGTAACTCGAAGGCTACACCATCTAGACCTCAGCGTACTGCTGCAAGGAATGGTAAAAAGTTATCATCACAAGATTTTGGAAGTGAGAAGGATGACGATGACTTGTCAGAAGATGATTCGTCAGAAAGTGAGCCGTGTGTTGAAGAGGAGGACAAACCAACAGTTCTGATTGGAGTCTCGTCAACTGTGAATGCAGCACCACCACCTGAATCGAGACATAAATTAGTATTGAAGCTCCCAATCACAAAAAAATCACCAGTTTTTGAAACTATCCCTATTCAATGTCATGACCCTTCAACATCTTTGAGACACAAAGAAGAAAACTCGAAACATGTTAGTGGGGACCATGAGACAACGGCAAATATGGAAGAGAATGGTAGAACAGAAGATCGCAAGCCTACCAAAATCATATTTAAATCAAAGACGGGGCTCAATTCTGATGCAAAATCGTTGGGAGAGTGCTCTCAAACAAACAACGAGGCAGATGATACTGTATCTCAAAAGAAAAACCTTATCAAGTTAAAGTTGAGTAATCCGAAGGCGAAAAATAATGATAATTTGACCGAAGTTGATTCATCTGAGGATGCAATTCCTAGAATAAAACCATTGAGAATCAAACTTGGTTTTCGTGAATCAGATGATGCACCTCAAAATCACAATAATGAAGCGCATATGATCCCGTACGATAGTTCTATGAATGGTGCTTCCGGAAGCAAGATAAATGGTCAATGTAGCAAAACCAATTGGCTTTTGTTGGCAGATCAAGATGAGGGGTGTCGTTACATCCCTCAGTTAGGTGATGAGGTAGCATACCTAAGACAGGTATGTACATTTCACTATTTTAGTTTATTACTGCAATACTGTATTTGTGATTTAGCAATGTGGATAAGCTTGTCTGTTTTTTTTTTACAGGGTCATCAAGAGTACTCAGAATTACAAGCCTTGACTGAACATGTGCCATGGATTCAATTTGGGGAAAAGATAAGAGACGTGGAAATTTGTTCTGTAGATGCCGTAAATTATGTTCAACTTGTAGGTTCAGGGGAGAGTGGTTGTAAAATTAAGCTTAGATTTATTGATCCTTCTTCTAAAGTGAAAGATAAGACATTTCAGTTAACGTTACCAGAGTTGGTTAACTTTCCTGATTTCTTAGTTGAGAGAACATGTTATGAAGCTTCACTCGAAAGAAACTGGCATCCAGGAGATAGATGCTCGGTATGGTGGCGAGATCAAGGGGGCGGTGGGCAGTTGTGGGAGGGTGTGGTTGTTTCAATCAGTGATAAATCACCTGACTTTCCGGGTAGCCCATGGGAGAAATTTTCCGTTACGTATTCAGGTGATGAGGTTGAGCTGACTCGTCACAGTCCTTGGGAATTACTTGATAAAGATATCCGGGGGGAGCAGCCTGGGATTGATCCCAATATTAGAAAGATGATGATTTCTTTGCTTTCTAAGCTAGAGCAGTCAACTAGGGGCAATCAGGTAACTTTTATTTGTGGGGTTCGTGTCAAAAGGTACAAGGGACAAACTCTACAGCTGATGCTTGTGTGTGAAGTCTTAACTATAGTGTAGAGTAGAGGCGGCACACTGGGCAGCTTTGGTTGGGTTAACACCCAAAAAAATTTGTCCAAATCTTCTGATTTTCTAATGTATAATAATCAAATATGATTTCAAAACTATAATCTCAATAAAGAAGATTTGAAGTTTTGAAATAACATGATTATGAGGTTTTATATATAAAAAATATAAAAAAGTTATATTTTTATCTTTCAAAAACTATAACTATAACATACATTTTTTTTACCTTTTAAAACAAATGTATAAAAAATTTGTTGCCCAACACTCTGATCATATCGGTTTCCTCTGAAAAACTAAATCAAGTCAACCAAATCATAACTAGATGGGTCGACGTTGCCAGATTTGAAAGTGTGGGGCAACCCTTGTGATTCTTATATACTCTTCCATCATATTCTAACTGTATTGAAAATGCACAAAATATTGCAGGATAAATATGGCATCATGAAGTTAAAACGGGCTTCCGAGAAGCCAGAATTCATAAATAGGTAAAGCTTCGAGTTTTGATTGAGTAAAATCTAGATGCTCCGACAAAGCTTTTCCCACAATTATATGAACTTTTAATTGAGACACTAAATCTTTTCAGGTTTCCAGTTCCATTGACTCTTGATATCATTGATCAAAGGGTAAAGAAGTTCTATTACAGAAGTTTTGAAGCGCTGAAGCATGATATCACAGTGATGCTATCAAACGGTCAAGCCTTTTTTCTTAATCATGCAAACATGTCAGCAAAACTGCAGCATCTTTCAGAGTGGTTTGATAGAAAATTGTCGACGTTAAGATGAAAACAGGAAATATTTTGTACCTTAGGAACATATTTTAAACCGTCAAAAATATAGACATGTAACACCATCATAGATAGGTATACATCCATTTTTTTAGGCTGAATCTGCCTTACGCTCAGTTTTTAACTTTGCCGAAAGCAAACAAAATGTATTCCACCAGTACAAACTAATCAATATTAATCTACAGTTTTCATTATTGGCTGTGGAGATCTTTAACCACTTCCTGTATCTTGTGCTCGTTTAATGGTTTGGATATGTGCATATCGGTTCCTGCTGCAAAAAATGTGTTTAATTCTTCACCTTCTGCATGAGCTGTTAACCCAATGATAGGGATGTAGACACCATAATCTTTCTCCAGTAGTCTTATCTGCCTTGTTGCTTCACAACCATCCATCACTGGCATCTATAAGATCATAAGTTTGATCATTCTATAATCTAAAAACTATATAAGTTTTGGCAAAATGGTCGTGTCGAGCAGATTGGGTAATGGGTTTGGTTTGAGATATATCACCTTAGAGGCTTAGTGGCAAAATGACAAGGTTGAGCTCATGGTGTCAAAACAATTTGGGTTAAAACTTGTCACTGTTTAGTAAGTTAATACACGGAAACTAATGTTGGGTTGACTTGCTAACATGTATCCAGTTATTCAACAAGTTTTAAGAATGATTAGTGCATTGATTACGATTAAAAACAATATCACCGTGATTGTGTTTTATCCGCTACCTGTTTAGGCAACCCCATTTGAAGTAAAACAAAATCTGAGATCGACCAATAAGAGATTACCTGACAATCCATGAAGATATAGTCATAAGGTAGAACATATGAAGCACCAAGATCTCTTTGATCATTTAAGCTCTTGGAGACCAAAATCAATGCTTCTTTCCCATTTGTGCATGTGTCAATTACCATACCATGCTTCAAAAGACTCTTCTTAGCTATCATCAGTTGCAATTTGTCATCCTCAACCAGCAACACTTTTTTTCCTCTCAAAGGACTACTACTACTTGGCGAAATCCTAGAGATTTCTTGTATTTCATCTTGTCTTCTTGGCTTACGCCGATTCCCCTGGGGTGGTGTGCATGAGATCACACTTCCAAGTTCTGGGAGAAGATCGATCAATGAGTATAAACGTGACCCATGAAGTGGCATGGGTAAGATGATATCCGATGGTGGGAGTTGCTTCTCGTCCAAACCATGGACTTTCATGCACCTGGATCCTAACCAAACAACTCTAGAACTAGCATTCTTACAGGTTTTTCTGAATTCTGCCACCACCTTGCATAACTCATGAAAATTAGCCCGCGTTGTGTCAAATCACAAGCAATATGAAACCTGAAACAGTTGGCCGATTAGTCCTTCTGGCCGGTGACACATCAGTCCCATCCAATGCACTTAAAGGAACATTCCTTGGGCTCGAATCTCTAGATGTGGAACGTGTCAGATACCCAGAACTTAAGTTTAGACCGGGTCTTAAAGAGCATATGCTATTCTGTTCTTGTCTGAATCCCCTGAGAGTTTCTGAAAGTAGTTGTATGTTTTTCACTGCTAACACGTTAATCCCTTGGGCTCGTAGAAACCTTTGTGTCATTCTTCGTCTTGCGTCACTGCTAATGAAAAGAACTGTAGAAGAACTGGAATCTTGACGTATGGGACTACAGAAAGGAGTGTTTGACACCGGTGACAAGTTGCCAAGAGATGGTGTCTTTTCATCTTCACTATTGCTACATAGATTCGAACGAGAAACCTTAAACACAACATTAAATCTGAAACAGGTCCCCCTTTCACAGACCTTGTCAACTATGCTTATCTCTCCTCCCATCAAGCGTACCTATATACGAATAGAAATCAAATCCTAATATCTGTGGTGTTCAAACGACCTAAAAGCGAAAGGGCCAAATTGTTGCATAAAGAAGTAACGTACTTTAGCCTAATTTAGGTTGTAAAATCTTACTAATATTGTAGGTAAGCAGGTTTAAATACCATATCAGGTCGAGAAAAATGAGTCAACATGGGTAAATTTACTATCAGATACTCATATCAGCGGCACATTATCATTTTCACCAACTGATCGGGTTAAATTACCTTGGATCAATACTTTGGAAATCAAAAGTTTGTTCTTTCAGGTATACTTGAGAAAAATAAGTACGTTATATCTTTATGCAATTCAACCAAAACTCACAAAATAATTAAAAGATAGGTTACCAGAGATTGGACAATCGCGAGTCCTAATCCAGTGCCTTCAACTTTATGAGCCATTTCTTTAACCTGAACATATTGTTCAAAAACTGAACCTTGTTTCTCTTTTGGAATACCCTTTCCAGTATCATTTATTTCAAATACAAATTCCATCCAATTATGATCACGATGATCTTCATCTATTCCTTCTAAGTTAGCACACTTTTCACTGGTTTTGTAAAAGAATCTTGATAGGTATGTTGTGGACTGATCATGATTAGAATTAAATGTTGGGCTTTGTAGTTGATGTTTCATGGCACGAGCTCGAACTGAGACATAGCCATCTGAGGTAAATTTGATGGCATTGCTTAACAAGTTAGATAATATATGTCTAAGCCTGCGTTCGTCACCTATAACTTGAGAAAACTTGGTCAACGAACCATCTTGGAGATCCAATATCACATCCACTTCCTTATTCAGACCTACCGGATAGAACAAGTCAACTACACCCTCGACTAATTCTACTATATCGAATGGGTTTTCTTCCATCTGTATCATTCCGGCTTCTATTTTACTTGTGTCAAGAATAGAGTTCAATATACCTGAAATAACAAGCTTTTGATATAAGGTCTTCCTGTATGAATCATTTTCCCAACAAAAATTATTGAAATTCCAAAATTATGTTGGTTACTAAAAACAGAAATGTGACCTAGCCACGCTTGGGTTAACACACTTACTCTGAAGATGATTGGAACATTCTTGCATAAGTCTAAAGTTTTTGGCTAACTCTGATCCTTGACAAACGTCGTTGATTGACATCTCTATCAATCCATCAAAGCCTGCTAGTGAAGCACGAATGTCATGGCTTGCAGAAACAAATGCAAGATTTTGATTCTTGCTTTTTCTTTCTGCTTGTTGTGTTGCTTCCTTTTGTTTAATAAGGAAAGCTCTTAAGCACATTTCTGTGCTTGCTTTTCTCACCATAAGCACAACGAAACTGAAGATAGAGACGATGGTCATAATAAATGTTACCAATACAAGAATGAACACAAACATGATATTATGATGCATCCTGTTTTGTACTCCATATGGTAATGCCAATACAAATACCGATTGTGTTCTAGTGAGGTTGAGAGGGGAAGAGTATAAGATATACTTTGTTCCTAAAATGTCTACAATATATGATTTTGCAACCTCATAATTGAGTTGTAATGATATTTTATGATCATTACCAACTCGATATCCATTTTCTGTTTGTATCTTGATAGATATTGTAGTATTTCCATCAAGAAAGATGCGAGTGTTAGGAACCTCGTCACTTAGTATCTTTCCGTCTTTTGTAGCCAAATACAAGCCTCCACCGGAAGGTTTAATACCAGAAAACACATCCATTAACGATTTGAGCTCAAACCCAAGTGAGATAACTCCATTTTCACTCACACGGGATGTATTTAGGACCAGAAGGTTATTGACATCATTCCATGAATTCCCTAATGAAGCATATCCGTTTGTAGATTTCATGGCTTGTTGTAACCAACTTTCATTAACCAAAACCTGAGGACTAAACACAACTGATTCTCCATATAACTTTCCTGTATCAGAATCTATGGGTTGAGTATACCATAAAGAGTTGTTTCCAATTCTCTTGGCCTTTGAAAGTGAAGTATTGGAGAAAATAGCAAAATATGTTGGTGGCCTTGAGTCAGTTGAGTGTATAATGCAAAGAACAGGCCATCTTTTCCGATATATGATATCTGTGACACGTGTGGGATCGTTAAAAGAGCTTGGAAGAGTAAAGGAGCCATCTTTGAACATAGGAAGAAACAGATTTATTTGTTAGTAACCGTTTCTTGGATATCATTTGAACCAAGTAATCTAACAATGGAATTTCCAAAAAGAAAATGGAAGAATGCAAACCTTAGCTTTGATGTTATCTAATGTGATGTCTGTTTTACCAAGAGAATGGGCCACAATTTTGGCTAAATTGGTTGCTGATGAACTCCTTGGAAGCAATACCGCGTTAGTTGCATTTTCTACGACTGACCATATTTCTTGATGGGACTTATTGGTGATCAAGTCGATGTCGTTTTCAACTTGTTTGATATGTGATATGCATAAGGAGATCAATAAGCCAGGAAGCACCAGCCATATCAGAGCCTGCAAATTCCATAAAAAGGTATTCTTTTTACTCCACCTATTTAAGTTTAGTCTATTAAAAGGATTTCATTTTTAAAAATTTCTCAGAAAAGGTAATATCGTTAGTTTTTACCGTTAGTCACCCGTTAAGTGACATTTCAGCATGCCACATCATTGAAGAAGCCCACATCAGATCCAAATTACAGATTTATATAATTAGAACTACCTCTTACGACTTAGAGTGCATCATAATGAGAAGAAAAAAAGAAGACGACAAGGATGATCATGATGAAAGCTATAATGGGTAGATGGTGACAAATAAGAGATACAAACATCATAAGAAGAAAACGGGATTGTAGCTGAAGACAAAGGGCTTCAAACTCATCTTCATCAATGTATCGGGTCAAACAACTACCAGATTTTGATTCACATAAATCCCTTCCCTTTCTCTATAATCCCATCAATAAAGATGCCAAAGAAAATGGTTCAATGTTAGCTGGAGTTAAAATCGCTAGGTGGATGGTGGCGGTGATCAGAGAGTAGTCTGGATTACCTTTTTTAGGAATTTTGGTGGCGGTAAAATAAAGATTACCTTTTTATGGATTTTTCCATAAGATATACTATATGAATGCAAAAATGTACACTAATGATACTGTCACACTTTATAAGTGTATAAAAATGACTTAAGCTTATAAATCTCAGGGAATATTTAAAGCTCCACACTCATGAGTCTAAAACCGTAGAAAATAAGATTTGGAATTTGTTCACATTTACATATTTTTGAGGATAAACTTTAGATTTAACTCGTCATGACATATTTTGCGTCCATGTTTGCGTCTCTACTATACATTGTTCAACGCGTGGAATTCAAATATTGCCCGCTTCATGTTTTGCAGTAATGGGTATCGTTGACATCGACATTTACACTAAAAAAGAAACATAATAGCATGTAAAATCATTATCAGAGAGGAACTAAATTACCAACAGAATGACGAAATAAAATATGCTTGGTGTGTCCATTTTGTTGATCTTCATGCAAACTTTCAAGATATGTAAGAATACTAAATTGGGGATGAAAAACCAACTGTAAATAGTTTTGAATTCTATATAATCAAACTTTGAACTCTTGTGAAGTTCGTTGTTAAGCTCATAGCGATTCTCAAACTTCCTTTTTTTCTTCTTGATTGTAAAAATATATTTTACAAAGATTTTTTGGTAATAAATCTTGATTTTAATTAGAAGATCATCCTTTCAATATTAAAGTGCTATCGAATTCAAATATTTCAAGGCACTTATAGAAATACTTTATATAAAATTTGCATTTATTTTTAAAATTTGCAATTTAATTAGTATTTGGCAAGTAATATTACTTTATATGATGTAATTGTTGGTGGGAGTGGTTCGTTTTTTTGGGGCCTCCTCTTTGTGTTTTGAATGAAAGCTTTTTTTCCAAAAAAAAAAAAAAAAAAGGTAATATTACTTTATTATTATATTATTATTACAACTACTATATTAAAACGTTGTTTTTTTCTCACCAAACTAAAAATGTCAAACAAGTAAATAAAACAAAAATTGTTATGATTGAAGATTGATGGTATAGTTTCCATCTTGGTGTTGATTATTTTTAGTAAATTCACTTGCCAAGTTCACAAAATCTCCTACAATAAAGTTTCAAAATAAAGAAAAATCAAAGAAAATAATATAAAAAAAAAAAAAGTTAACTTATCATTTGGCCCATTAGGCATTACAAAGTTAGGCGAAGAGAAAAATCAATGAAAACCTGAAAATCCAAAAACCTAATAATAAGGGGTTTTTATGGTTTTACTTTTAACATTATACAGTATAACCTTTATAAATTAATAATGGCGGGACAAAAGTATTTTATCAATTTAACGACATATTATCATATCGATAAATTAATATTTTATTAATTTAAAGAGGTTTTATGATGTAAGTTGTGGAGAAGACATTCGTGAGCTTAAAAACTTGATTACGAGTATGCATTATCAATACAAAATGGATATGAATCACCTGCTTATTTATCCTAATGTAAATAATGAAGTGTGACATCCATCACCAAAAATCATTATTTTATAATAGTCTCTAACTTGTATTAGAAATCATAATCCTATTAGAACTCTTGATAGATTATATACTATTGTATCCTAATTATATTTAAACTCTTAAACACTTATCTATATGAATATATATAAATTAATTACCCTAAATAAAAATATAACCTCCTTGCTTTGCTTGATGCCGTCTAACAAAAACAAAACACCACAAAATTCAATTCTCTTGATCTTTCAATTATCAAACACTCATCATAGGGAGTTGGATTTTTGGTGAGTTCAAATAATTTTTCATTATTTTTTTTAAAAGGTTTTTATCATATAAAATCTATGGTAAAATTCTTATAAATTATATGTATTTTATATTTGTCAAGGTATCTAAGGAGTGATCATCAATCTTGGGGTAAATTACTTATCTTTTCTTTTCATATATATAACTATATTTTTTTTATTGATCTTTTGTTTATAAGTAGCCTATTTGATGAATATATATTATGGCAAATTTATAATAATGAATTAAAGGGTTTTTTTTAAGGTTAAATCAAAAGCTTGAAGTATAAATCATATTAATGTTAAAACTCTACGTATTTATTGTATCATAATAATTAATGTAATTAAAAAAATCCAATTATGAAGGCATGAAAATCATAATAACAGATGTAAATAGGTGTTGGAAAGATTTGAATGTTTATATATGTATATTAGTTGTAGTAGTCTTTAAAACAGTAAGTTTGAGTTATTTCAGAATCTAGACAGATTCTGTTTGTTAACTTTGAAAGGTCGTATCTTGGTCATGGAAGATGGTTAAGTCACGTTTTTGGTGTCTAAAATTAATTTCAGGAAGTCTACTTTCTAGTGGAAGTGGTTTCGTGTCAAAATATGAAGTTTAAGGTTGTCAAACGAATTTTATAACAAAACTGCGCAAAGCTGAGTTTTCAGAACAGATTTAGGTCGACTTCAAATAGTCATATCTTGGTCGATTTTATGAACTGGAAGATTATTTTTTTCCAGAAACATTTTTAAGATGTTAATAGTGTACAGTAAAAATTTGGATTTTTTTTGAAGCTTCGAAGGCCCTTAACTTTTATAAAACTTTTCTGCGCGCAAACTGTGAATTTATTAACTAGTCTGTAATTATAGAATTTTTAAAAATAGTTAAAGTACAAAATAAATTCTGTAAAAATTCATTTAAGTATCTAACACATAAAAGTTACTGTGGTAAAAATTTAAGGACTTGGTTAGTTTGGGTGATCCAGAATAAAAATTGATAAAGTTACCGACAATTCCAGTGAATATGAGTTTGTAGAATTTAATCATAAATCATCAAGACAAATATTCTATATTAAGTTATATGACTTGTAACTTAATAAAATATGACAAATCATTTTATGAATACTTTGAGTGTAGCCATATGTGTATTTTATCAAATGCGGGTTACAATGGACGGTTATTGACCATGTCCAATAATTGTAACTTGTACATGTATATGTTGTGTAGATTCCAGTGATCTTTTGGACTTTACACAACTGCTTGCTGATTGAGGTGAGTTTCGTGGCCCCTTTTTATATTATTTCTTTGGAGAAAAATGATGCTCAAAACACTTTTCATTTCTTTACTAGTTGTGCCAAAACTTGTTTGTTTTCATGGACAAATACGTGTAATTATGAAATGTGTATGTTAGCTTGCTTTTATTGATTTCTTTGATGCAATAGATGTCTTTTGGTATCTATTGAAGACTATTGGAAAACTATCGACCAACTTTACACTCCAGCTGGTAGTTGTTGGTATTTAAAGCATGATTGAGTTGTTGGCAGGAGTGATGGGGATTGTGTTGCTGGATAACTATGATGGCATTGATCAGTATTTAGTATGCTACTACATGTTTATATTTACACTATTGTCCAAACCTCATATATCATGCACAACAAATTCATTTGTATTCCTTTAAACCTGCGAACTCACCAACATTATGTTGACATTTTCGAGCATTCATTTTCAGGTAATAACAATGCTTAAGGAGACTGAGTATAAGGACTTTAGGAAGACCAGTAAAGAGATCCTTCATAGACTCCTAGATTGCATTTGAACATTCAATACTATTTGCTACTTCTTTTGCTATTTGAGGCGTGTTGTCTAGACTTATCCCGCTTGTAGGAATCACATTTATTTGGATTTCATTTAGTATAACTCTATTATAAATTCCATGTGCTATGTTATTTCTTTTTGTCATATCCTACGATTCCGCTTAAGGTGGGGTGTGATATGAAGGTTATGAGATTCAAAACATTAAAAAATTTATGGTGAAATCATTCAAAATTTGGTTAATGACAAAGTTGATGATGATTTAATAGCTTTAAAAAGAAACATTGTAAACGACAACTATTCACAACTTTTTCTAACAATACAAAAAAACAATGTCGTAACTCTTGAGTACAATGAGAATATTTAAAGATAAGATCAATACAGAGAAAAATAAATAAATGGCTTTTTACTAAGCAATCTTAAAATATAGAAGATTCTAATAATTATTAATTTATTATTTCGTTGGGATCAAAATAAATACACTGGAGATTTCATAAAAGTTTTTATCTTATTATTTTATTGATTGGAGTTCCATTTTGTACTGGTCACAAGTTGGGACCGGACAAATTATTAGTTTTGTAGAGGTTATTAAATTTATCGAGTATCGATTTATAAAGGTCCGAATGTATAAAGAACGTCACCACCGCCTCAAACCCCACCTCGCTGGTCGAACATTAGCCATCTCTGGTGATTGCCAAGTTCACGAAACCTCCTACATGTTGATAGTTAAAGAAATACAAAAAATAGAAAAAGAAAAAAGAAAACCTTAAATTATTGTTTGGCCCATTAAACATTACAAGGTAATGCGAAAAAATATATATATAGAAAAATAAAAACCAGAAAGTCCAAAAACCTAATAATAAGGGTTTTTATGTTTCTACCTTAGTCCTAAAGAACTTCACCATCACCTTAAACCCCACCTTGTTGGCCAGACATCGGCCATCTTCGACGATTGCCAAGTTTGTGAAACCTCCTACAGTCCTACATATCAAATGTTAGCAAAACACCTAAAAGAAAAAAAAAATGGAAAAAAAAACTTAAATTATCATTTGACCCATTAGGAATTACAAAGTCAAGCGAAGAAAAAAATATATATAAAGAAATGAAAACCTAAAAGTCCAAAAACACAATATTTTGAAAACTGAACTGGATATATATTGACATAAACAATATTTAACCAGGTCGGACGGGTAAGTGGTGAAGTTCACTTTCCATATAAATACTATATATATATATATAGGGGTTAAATATTGTAAAACAACTCTTAAAGTAAAACAAATAAAACAAGATCTTGACCCTTATATCATTGATGCACGAAGATTCACGAAGCAATTGATGCATAATAAGTTTCATGATGCACGGTGATCTTCAGAGAAGAGAAACATATTGTTTTATTTGTTTTACTTTAATACTTGTTTTATTTTACCTAAAACCTACATATATAACTACTATAGATGAAAAAAATATATGTAAGTACTCTTTCTCTACCAGATAATGATATGTATACCTAATTCATAGGCCTAAAAATAAGTATACTTTATTCGTTACATGACACGCATTTTTCACTAATTATCTTTTATTATCCTACTTTTGATTTTGTTACATGATTTGATCTTTCTTTAAACATACAAATTAAAGGAGAATGATAAATTTATAACAATATTTAGTTATCTACCACAATGCATTACACAATTCTGTATAATATAATAGATACATTTGTTGTAGATGACTAAAAATTGTTATATATTTATCATTGCCCCAAATTTAATGCATTAATCTTTTTCTTTACCACCAAACTACCCATCTGATTATAATATAACTAAAAGAAAAGTCATTTTCATCTTACACATCTCAAACACTTCATTTTCACTCTACTAGACTCATTTCCTATCTCATATTTTCTCTCATTTGGCAAAAAAAATAAAAAAAAAATAATACTTGCATTTCCAAACTATGAAAACTTAAACGGAAACTTGAAATATATCTTTTTTATTGAAGACTAATAATAGATCCAATGTTTATGACGGCAGATTTGCTTTACCATCGCCTTTTCTGATCAGATTCTAGACGACTTTTCTGGCCAGATCCAATCCACGATGGCTTCACTACATTCTCATCAGATTTCATAACGACGGTAGAGGTTTGACTTTCTCTAATAATAAGTTGCTTTCTACCTTAGCCCTAAGAACTTCACCACTGCCTCAACCCCCCACCTTGCTAGCCGGATCTCAGCCATCTCCGGTGACCTCACAAATCTCATTCTTTTCATTTATCTCCAGCGACCTCGTTTTTCTTTGTACCACCAGCACACTAAAGATAAACACTCACCAACACACAGACAACACCACCAAAAACACACACATCTTAGTTAGCAGATCTGATCAGCGGTGGTTCCGATGATGGATCTTTAGCGGTGAGGTTTACGAGATGCCATTTTTCTCCCCTGGAGTTCGGATCTTCAATGTACAATGTGGGTTAGACTACTTTCATAAAATATTAAACAAAGTAACTTTTTTTTGTTAAGATATGCATCTTTTTTGCTTGTTAATTTATAGATATGGTATATCATGTGATTATATAAAATAGTAAAAGGTGTTGCATTTAGATCTATTTGGTTTATCATGTGGTCATGAACGACAATGCAAAAATTGGTCGTTTAAGTGGAGTATTTAAATGAAAAGAAATCTTTCTCCAATCTATTTTCACAATTACAAATTTCAGTAATTTCACCTAAAAAATCTTTCCACGCTCTAATTTCACCATTACCATTTCAGTATATCACCAAAAGAAATCTTTCCCCAATCAAGTTTCACCATTATCAAATCTTTCCCCATTATTTCATTAATATTAACCATTACTAATTTGAAATTTTGTACCAATTCTTAAATCGGTGTTTTAGATTTCCAACTTTCAACTTCTTGAAAGAAGGATTCTAGGGCTTCTGTATCAAGCTGATTTTCCTTTCTATGTCCGCAAACCGTATGCAGATGAACCATGGGTTCTTGCTGGTATTTTACCTTTTTACTTCTTGCTCATGTGTTGTTCTTTTTCTTTGATTACTGTTCTTTATAATTACTTTTTCTTTATTTTTAAGAGAAATTTTTATCTTTTATAAACATTAGAGAAAAGTTTTACTTTTTTTACAACTTTGACCTTTTTAAAACTTTATCTTGATTACTGTCTTGTTTTTCAAAGAAAAATTGTTTTTGTTTTCAGAGAGAATTTTTACCTTTTTATAAACCTCATATTGTGCTTCTTTATCTTGATTACTGTTCTTGCTCCAGAGGAAAAAAAAAATTTAAACTTTTTTTTTTTTTTTTGTTTTAAGAGAATCTTCAAAAAGGACCAGAAAGATGTTACTATATAATTTCTCTAAGACCCACTCAAGGGATTGGGTGGGGTCTGGTTCGATTGAGTTGTTAAAGGCAAAGGTTGCTTGGCTCATACCGGATCCAAACGGAAGGCCGATGGGGTACCCGTTGTGAAACGATTCTTTTTCTATGAACACGGCTTTATCCACACAGGCCAGATTCGTACGACATGGGAAGTGATGGAGAGCTATCTTTTCGTCTGAATCTTCGAAGGAACAGATGACATTATCTTTATCTTGCTTTCTACAAGTTGAAGTGGGTTGTAGAAAGCAAGATAATATCGCTTGTTCCTTCGAAGATTCGGACGAAAAGATAGTTTCATCACTTTCCATGTCGTACGAATCTTGTACGGATAAAGCCGTGTTCATAGTAAAAGAAGTTTCAAAGTAGGTACCCCATCGGCCTTTTTTTTGGATCCGATATGAGCTCAACGGCCTTTTCCTTTTAACAACTCGATCGAACCGGACCCCTTGAGTGGGTCTTGGAGAAATTATATAGTAAGATCTTGCCGGGCCGGTTTCAAGATTCTCTGCAAAACATAAAAAGTGTAAACTTTGGTGGTGGTGGAGGCGGCGGCGGATGATTCTGATGCAAATTATGATCATGGTACGTTCATGAATGTATTATTATCATAATTATTTTTTGGTATAAACAAGAATGGGTAGGTAGATGATGTGATTAGCAGTGTCGTCTTCGAGAATGTAAAAAGTTTTCGAGGCCTGACTTGAGCATAAAAAGTAGGCCTCCACAAAAACGAGTCAATAATAAAATATACTCGTAATAATAACATAATATTACGATGGTTTCAACAATTTATCGGACGAGGACTATAATTTCTTAAGGTTTTTCTTTTTTCATTTTGTTGATTGCCGGATCTTTAGACATATTTAAAAAAAGTAAAATATACATTCATGGAATTATTGTAATAGAAATAAAGTGTATGACAAAGATATCCAACCATTCAAATATTAATAAATAAAAATGTAAGGTATAGGTTCCTGTAAGTTAATAAATAGTTAGATAAAACTACTATTACATAAGTTAGAAAAAAAAAAAATACAATTGCAGGCGTTTCTTTGACAAAAGAAAAAAAGAAGTTTTAATTAGTTTGTTATATTTTATGAATTGTGAACATGAGTACGTGGCCTTTCAAAAACGTACAGTAGATAAAAATGTTTCAATAACAGTAACTAAAGGTTGTACATAGCGGTTCAGAAGTCTATAACTTATGGGTCTAAACAACTATAGGTGCAGCAGATATTACTAAATTTTTATACAAATTGTGGGCCCTTTTGGAAGAATGAGCCTGGCTCTTTAGCACCCTTTGAGCCTCCCCATAAAGGCTGTAAGAATTCTGTTTTCGTAAGGAGTGTGGGTTTGGTTTCGTTTTCCCTTTGCTCGACTTCAATTAATTAATGCTAGCTACTTCACCAGCAGATTCAAGATGTGCGAGTGTCGGTGGAGAGATATCGAGCTCAACATGAAAGAAGCATGGATATATACCATTTGGTTGATAACAATTTCATCAAGTTTGACCTTTAGTCGTTAAAGCCTTAAAGCTCAAATACATCATCGATTGCTTCAAACGAAATGGGAAACTTGAAGTAATCGAAGATATATTTAGGGTTGAAGGCTATAACGACTGTATAGTAGGGTCTAACTTGATGAAAATTGTACACGCCAATTCCAGCAATGATGGAGAACCATACACATATTAATGATGGGGGCGCGCAAAAACATATCGAACTCTATTGGCACCAAACCTTTGTGTCATGAATAAAGTTATCAAAGATTATTACTGATATCATAACAATCCTTCCTCCATCAATACGTTTATCGTGATAAATACAACTATGAGCTCGATCACAAGGTGACGAGAGGGCATAAAAGACACTGTTAAGGACACAAACATTAGTCATTGCCGATTAGTAGGGCGCCACCTGAAGAACGGTTCTTGTCTGTAGAGTGAAGACAGACGAGTTGTGTATTTAGGTGCATTGTGAAGTATGGGTACACTGATTTACGCAATGAAAAGGAGTCATTTGAAAATATTTTGATTGACGTACACATATATTTAGTGTTGTTTTTTTTTTTTTTGTGGACGATATGTCAAAACACAAAATATGTGTATGAATGTTTAAGAAAGCAAAGTCCACCAGCTTTTCGACATACTTTTGTTAGCATTGATATATTTTCAAGTAGATAATAAACAAGTTTTTCAATACACACATTAAAATCATTCTAACTAGATCAAAACCCGGTCGTTAACCGGGTCAACGCACTAACCCATATGATCTGAAGCCAACCCACTAATCTACCAATTCATCAACTCATATGACTTGAAATCAATTAACCTATTCATTTAACCTGTAAACCCAATTTTTTTAGGTTGGCGGTTGGGTTGGGTTTGGGTTTACGGATTGACAGATTTAAATTGAGATTTCAAACTCAATATTGATATGAGGCCGGGCTCGTGTTGGATTTTATCAATTCATTAACCGAACTCGTCAATCCCAATTAATTATTTTATAATTATACTTATACTTGTCTTAGTTACTATGTTATATAAAGTTATTTACTCGTGCATTAAAATTTTAAATTGACGGTTGATAAAGTTAACCATCATCACCCTCATCCGTTTTCCCAAGTAAAAACTTATGAGCATCATTTTTAAATCTAAATTTAAATTTTTTCGTTATTTATCATTTTACGCATTGCACGGATACTATTCTAGTTTTTGAATAAAATCTTATAAATAACCCATTAAACACTTATTTTAAATTTCTAATTTTGATTGGAAATGTACTATTATGTTTTATTAATGCAATAAATATTTATATATAAATATTATATTAGTCAGTTTAATATCTTCAAACCAAGTTATAATGTATTAAATAACAAAAATTACATATATTTTTCTTTACATTTTATTTTTATTTAAAATATAATTTAAAATGTCCGGGTTAAACCCGGGTTGATTAGCTAGTATATTATTATATTAATATTTATTTTATTTTGTAGAAAAAGTCTCATAATGCACACTTTTTTGTTTTCCATCAATAATTTACATTTTTAACCCTAAATACTTGATTTATATTAATTTTTAACCATCAACTTGAGATTTTTTTTATAAAAAATTTATAATCATTTAATTAGTTAAAAAAAATTCAACATATTAAATATTGTCTATAAAAAATTATTTCAAAACCTAATGACTTAGTAACAAATATTAAATTAGATTTTTATAAATAATAAATATTCATATTTAGTTTAATATTTAATATAAACACAATTTGAACTCTAAATACATATCACAAACATAATAGCAGATGACGATATACAACATCTTTATCCTAAACACAATAGGAATCACTGAATATGAGACGATCACAGAACAAAGCACGATTTATGACAGAGGGTTACTTAAATATTAAATCCAAATCAATATAAATCCATTCAAGATTTATTATATATCTTAATCAAAAAGGTACATCGTTTTCTCCTTTTTTATATATTAGGTTTTAATTAGAATCAAATTTTCAATATGTTTTAATTGGATCTTATACAAACTCTTTTTTTTCTTTTGGATACTTGAATATTAAATCCAAATCAATATAAACCCATTCAAGATTTATTATATATCTTAATCAAAAAGATACATCACTATATTAGGTTTTAATTAGAATCAAATTTTCAATATGTTTTAATTGGATCTTATACAAACTCTTTTTTTTTCTTTTGGATAACATAAATCTATCATGGAGATGCAATTTTTTTTGAACGCCAACTTGATGCACCTTTATTATCTATATTATATTTATTTATTTATAGCTAATAATTGGTTTTTTAATTATGGATTAATGCATTATTGTCATAATTAACCATCAAAGTTGACTTTTAGTTTTAATGGTAGAGATTAACTTATTGGTTTATTTTCAATGGTCTAGATTAAAATATTGTTTATTTTTTTCTCTTTGTAGTGGTAGCCATATATATATATATATATATATAATTTTAATTTTTAACTTTAATCATTTAGATTGGATCTACTGTTTTGTGTTACCATTAAGCTTTATTATTCATGATATTGTATTATATATTAGGGTGCGTTTGGTTCACAATTTTTGTTGAAATGAATGAAATCTTTCAAAAAAAATTAAAATTTGAATTAATGGAATTTGACGGAATGTTTCTTATGTTTAGACTTTAGAAGATTCAATTGACAAACGAAATGAAATCCCCTCATCCCCAAGGAATAGAGATTTTATTAAATGATGTAATGTTTACATTACAACGAAATATAATTTCTTCATCTTTGAGCAACCAAATAAATTAACTAACTAATGGAATTCAATTCCAATTCCACCAGATTCTATCACATTCTGTGAACCGATCGAAAGTGACTGTAATATTTTTTTCCCCTAACAACTAGATTATACTCGTCCGATGAACGAAAATATTATAAATATAAAGTAATTACTAATTATCTATGAGTGTTGTTTTATCAAATGATAAATCATATGTAAGACCAAGTAAATGTAATAATAGATATTAGGATTTAACAATCTAAAAAAGTTGATTGTTTTATTTACGCATAAACTTTACAGTAAGACTAAAAAGGTTCTTAATGATATATTTGTATTATGTATGTAAAATCTTAAAAGAACATAATATATATTCTAGAATCAAAAACAAAAGAAAAGAAGAAGAAAATATAAAAGTGAAAAAAAAAAATTTAAATCGAATATAATAACAAATATCAAAGTAAGAGTATATTGTTATTTTTTTTTATTATGAGAATAAATTACGTTTTTAGTCCTGATGGCAACGAAAAGACCTTTATACCCTCAGTGTGTTTGTCACGTGACCACCAACTTAACATTCGTTTGGGTCGTGGGCAGAACTTGTTGACGAAATTCCAGGCCCAGTGATGAAACATGTAATTTTGTGGTCTCAAGGATGATCTATGAAAGTAGGTATAAACCATAGGGATGAAAAGTGTAATTAGCTCCTTTTTTGTATGGCGATGAAAATGAAGTTTTAATTAATGTTGATGAATGACTGTATTATTTTTGGAGTAACATATAAGTGGGAAACGATAAGGAATGAAGGTAAAAGTAATCAGTGTCTAGGGTAATTGCAAAGATTCACCATTATATGGTGAGATTTCCCTAATGGCGTATACCGATTAAATGTTCAGATCAATATTATATGAATTGTTATTTTAGGGTATAGGGGGTTCTTTATTACCACACCTCCCCACTTTCCTCTCCCGCAACCGATACCTAATAGTCGGAATGGTGATGACCAGTCGGTACCTGCTTGGGACTTGGGTACATCTAGCAGCCTTAAGTCTGTGTTCTCGAGTTTATATGTAAAGGAAGGGGAAAGAAGAGAAGAGGGTTGAATGAAAGCGAAGGAGTGGATTTTCCTTCCTTTCGAATCATCCCAAAAGTGGGATGAAAATATCTTAAACAAACTCTATAAAAATTCTTCTTCCAAATCTTTTCTCTTCTTCTCTTAAATAAAACTCAAGAACCTAAATATTTTTAAAATTCTTCACAATCTTTTCATTTTCCTTCAAAACAAATCTCAAGAACATACCCTAAAAGTAGGTATGTTAATACAAGTCTATGTCAACTTGGTTACATATACCGATGACAAACATATATAAACATTGTTTGGTATTTCTATTTTTCCAATTTTTCGGATACCAAATCATACAAAAATCAAATATATCGAACCTAGAAACAGCCAAACATGAGAACGGATCGTAATTAATACTATGAGGTTTTATTACACATACTAGCTGATATCGGGATTTTGGTATTTTTTTGCTCACCCTTAGCTGTTTGAACATATCATAATTTTTATCTACATAATTTGATTATAGAGTATAGTATTAAATTGAGATTACATAAATTGATTATATAAGGTTTCAAATGTCTTGGTTGTACAATGGGATCAGTAAATTAAAGGTTCAAAGAGATATCGGCCTATCTTTATCGAAGCTTTGATTATGTGAATTTGTAGAAGGAAATACTCCTATTGGATTAGCTAGGTTGTCAGTTATGGGACTAGCAATTAATTTTTTTAGCAATTTTTTTTTTTTAACATTTCATTTATGGTATACTCGTATAACTTATATTAGCTCTAAAATTCCAATTTTATTATACACAGATATTTATCTAGGTAATATTTAATTAAAATAGAAAGCCCTTTTTTTTAATGTGTTGATGATGACCCGTTAATAAGACTTTTAGCATATAGATCTCCCATCCTGATAGAGTAGATGATCAAAGAGATTTTTGAGTAAGAAATACTAATAGTTCATGGTTAAGATGGAAAAATACAAAAAAATTGTGATCCGGGCCGTTGCATACCTGCATACGTCAGGGATCAATGACAAGTAAATTGAGCGTTTGCTATTCCCCCGCGTTCCAAACACTAAAAATGTACGTTTCGCATTACAAGAAAAGTCAACCACGCTAATTATTGGTCAGTCAAATTGCCAGTCAAACTCTATCCCACTTAACACTCCACAAAAACTCACATACTTATCTATATATATAAATTCCACTCATAATTACGAGTGACTCATATCTCATAAAAATCAATAACAAGCTACTTCACAAAAGAAAATAACACAACGACATCACAACAAAAATTAGTCCAACGTACTTTTAAGTTTTAAACAATATATATATCAATGGGAAATCTAACATCTTGTTTCATAGTCAAGCACAAGAAAACCATGCTAATAGATTTGCATGGGAATTATTTACGTGAAATCAAGGTTCCAACCACGGCCGCAGAGATTATGATCCTTGAACAACCGGGACACCTTATTTCGTCAATTGATAGTAATAATCTTTTATCGAGTTTTAGGTTATTAGCTTTGCGTGCTGATGACGTATTGGCTAATGGGAAATTATATTTGTTGATACCTATTGGAAGGTTAAACTCGTTTATTATGGATTCGGAGTTGGAAATGTTGCGAGAAAGTTGCAAGAGTAGAAAGAATGATGTCAGAAGACGTCGTAATTCCAAGGTATTGCCGGCTGAAGAGGGCGAGTATGTTACGAATGAAGTGATCGGTGAGGGTTCAGGAGTCACAGAATTGTCTCTACAATCACATCGCAAAAGGAGTTCTTCAATGTGGACACCCGTGTTAGAACCGATTTATGAATAACAAGAATATTTTTTTTCGCTCGATCAATTGGCCATTTTAGATTTTAATTGTTCATTGTGTTTTATCTTGGTTAAGGGAAAAAAAAAACAGTAGTGTTTAAACTTCAACAAAGTTGAAGATGTGACGTATGTCATATATTCAATATTATTCATATACGTAAAAAATTTGACTTGGACTCGATCAACTAATTATGCTACGTCTTTACTTGTGGAGTCACTATCACTAACTCATGTAAACTAAAAGATTAAGTATATATACAATATGTCTTTAAAACAATATATAAATATACAGTGTGTGTGTGTGTGTTTAAACTTTAAAACAGTAGAAACGAAATAATCTAAAACAATAGAGACAAAACAATCAAACCATTGTGGGGAAAAAAAGTAGAAAACGTTTTTTATTCTAAAGTAATATGATGCAGTAGTAACTAAAAGAGGAGTAAATCATTTTCAAATGATCTAGTGGTAAGGAGTCTTTTCTCACAAGAAGTGAGAGGTTTGACTTTTGAGTATTGCTCTAGATATATTTAGGAGTGAGCACAAGTATTTATATGCGTGAGTTTTCCTCTGATTAAGTGAGCACAAGTATTTATATGCGTGAGTTTTCCTCTTCAGATAATCAGACCGTGATAGAGGTTTCTTATCGAGTGGTTTAGATTAAGGATTTATTTAACGAATGGGTTTTCTAGTATGAATTCAATTAAAACAACGTAAGTTAAACTTTTTTATATTCGTAAGTAATTCACACTTTTAAAAAAAAATTAAAAGAGAAGCAACAGAAAGGATGAAAAAGTTAAGACTAATTAAGTCATATTCACACCATGCACCTATATATGCTTGTTTATGCATCCCTAGTCCCTACACCCAATTGATGAGTTAATTACTAAAAGAAAAGAAATGGTAAAACTAATTTGATTTGATTATTTAATAATTGCAAAACAAAGAGACCAAGTCGTTTATAAAAGGAGTAAACAACGAAAGAGTTTAACTATTTATTCAAGTAATCCGAATAAAGGTCATGTCGTTAATTTAATCGAAGTATCGCTACTACACTTTTTGTCTTGTTTGACTACTCATGATAAACTTCACATCTCTTATAAGTTGTGGGTCCACATCAAAACGTATGATCACTTTACCAAACTATAAGGAAAAAGGTAATTCTATTTTCGTGGCAAATAAAATGACAAGGAATCAAATGAAATGAAATATTACCAAGTTAAATAAAAATGAATATAGATAACCTTGCTTTTGGTTTGGTTCAACATCCCTTAAATAATAACTCCTTTACTAATTTTACATCTCTCAACTATAAAAAGACCTTCGCTTTAGCATTTTCCTAATTTCTTTTAGAACATAGATAACCTTTAATCAAATAATAATATAACTCGAAACCCTTTTGGGTAATAAAATCTCTTACGTTACTTATCTTAATTTATTACGTAGAAACCAATTACTGAGGAAGCTGGATTCGAGCAAAGAAGTAAAGAAGAATTGAAAGACAAACCCAAACAGTAAAAACCTACTTATTTAATTAGTTATCTCATGCTCCAAAAAATTTGACAGAGAACATTACAAAAAATATTAAATTTTAAAACTTTTTTAAAAAATCAATTATATATAGGTGCAATTATAGGGTTTTATTTGCATATCATAGTGATTTTTTTACACTGGTATTGATCTATTGGATCCAAAAAATTTAGATAATGTTGGCTGAAATGTTTTTTTTTTTTACTATAAAAGCAAAACTAAAAGTTTTTATCCATAGTTTTTTTTGTTTTTTTTGAAAACATAGAGCGTTTTTGGCCTTTCTCCACCCAAGTTGTATATATGTTGGATTGGCCAATGGGTAATTAATTTGCCATGACTTTAAAAGAAATTATAAATAATTTATTTTTACGTAAAGTTTTAATTATGTCACTAAATGTAAGTTTTACCCGGGATGCTTTGAAGTCTGAAGTCTAAATTACAACTTTTCATTAACGATGAACTCATTTTTGTTTTGTAACTTAAAAAAAATGAAATATATACGTACGGATTACAATTTAATATAGCAAAAAGAACCATTCTTAAGTACGTATAAATTAATCCAAGAAAAAAAGTGGAAAAAAAGAAGAAGTTAAACAATCGGAATAATTGACTTAAGTATATGTTGTTGGGTTAGGTTAGACCCCATGAACATATATAGGTACTATAGTTGCAACTTAATTAACACGTCAATTAGTAGTTTAGTTATTCACCAAGTCCACTTCTACCGGTCCTAGATGGAGCCGTTTAACTAACACTTACTCAAGATTGACTCACCGGCCCTTTTATAATAACTCGATCTTTTGTAACGCCACCATTTATTCACTTCTTCAATTCAATACATATACAAAACATACACCATCTATAGATCAAATTTAAATAATTTGTCACAATGGGGAACAATAACTCTAATGGCTTAGGAAAGGTCATACTTCCTAATGGAACCATTCAAGAATACACCAAACCAATGACCGTAGCCGAGCTCATGCTAGACCATCCACAACAAGCCGTGGTCGAGTTTGATCAAACGCTTACAAATGGAAAAAGACCAAAACCATTGCCTGCGGACGCAAAGCTAGAGACTAAAAAAGTCTACATGATGGTGCCTAAGAGAAGTGGGAAACCGATAGGGGAAATTTCATTAGAAGAAGCACGTAGGATTCTTTTGAAGGCGAATGTGGTTTTGAACACGGGGTCGTTTGGGTCAGCTTACACGGGGTTTCTTCCTTTGTTCGTGAGGATGTGTCCTGCGGCCGTGGTTAAGAGTAAGAAGAAAGTGAAAGTGGAAGAGAAGTCACAAGTTGTGGTGAAAAAATCAGGGTTGTTTAGGGAGGTGGATTTGGAATCAGAAGTTATGGAGAGTTATTTTTTGAGTAGGCAATTGTCTGGAAAAAATGCATGGAAACCTAGTTTGGATACTATTAAGGAAAAAGGTGTCACGGCTAAAATTCGACATTGGTTGCTTTGAATTATTATTATTATTATTATAGTTTAAAACTATAATAATGAAAATATTTATGTTTTTCTTTCCACTAGTTTCTAATCTATGGGTGTTGTGGGTGTGTGAACTATATATTAAGTGTTCAATCACAATATAGATAACAAATTTACTCTTTAAATACTGTTACTCAATCGAACATGAGTGATTTTGTTTTAGTTTTTAGTACGGATTAATGTGATCTCATGGTAGGTTTAGAAATGATGGCAGGATAAGTCGATAAGACACGTTAGTAGGTTTCCGTCGGAATTTTCTATAGAATGTAAATAGAGGCTCACAAGTTTGAGAACTTATCAGAGCCAACAAGGCAATAAGCAAAATGGTTTGGGTATTGGGCCTAAACCTTCTAGGTTTATGGGCTTTTAAATGGAGCATTTAAACTTTAGATTTGAAATTGCGAACAAAACGGCCCATCAATTTATCTGAGAGGCTATTCAGCTATTCTTGATCCTACATTAAAGAACTTTTTTTTTTCCACCGGTTTCAAACCGATGGTTTAAAAATAACAGCCGCTATTGGACTCGATATCTAACACATCTTTGGATTAATAACTATATCATAACTATATCATTGATAACATTCCATTATGAGATTAAATAATTACTTTTTCATAATCATTTACATTATTAAAGGAACTAATTCGTGATTTTGTAAAACTATATTTTAGTCGCACATTTAACAAACCAATTGGTGTTTGTAGTTTACAATTGTTTAGTCGCAAATTTTAAATCCGGGACGGAGCCCGTACGACTAAGGTATTGGCTATCACACTCTATGACCTATCACCTCCACCATCTAACTGTCACAATGCACGAGTACTTTCTCTCATTTTTTTATAATTAAGTTATCATTCAGTTTCAATAGCTTTTTACATCAAAAGGCCTTCGGTTTTGGAGGTATTTAAATTAAGCTAATTCATCAACCGAGAAGTTTTAATAGTTATTATGTTATTTGATAGCTAATTACTAGATTTTAAACTCTTGTTCAACACTAGACACATGGTTTACGATATTATCAATATTAGATGTTCATACATTTAAGTCATAAAAGCTTAAAATTTGAAGATATACGGTTTCAAGTGTCATACTTTGCAGATTGTAGTACAATAATCACAGGTTCGTCACTATCATTATTAGCCGAGACATATTGATGAGATTGTTTGTCGTAGTTATTTCATAAGGCACATGCTATAATAATTTCTCTATTATATAATTTTTTGAAACCAGTTATACTCATAATGTGATATTATTAATATAAATATACTTGTGATCCTGTACTTGACATTTAAGTATACGTATTTGATCATGACGTGGAACCTTAAAACGAATAGGTTTATTCTCAATCACTTATCCTATGATAATTATTGATGACTAAAAATAAATATTATTTAAGTATTCAGGGCTAAAAAGTGTAAATTATTGATGAAAAACAATTAAGAAGCCGGAGTCAATTTGATGAAATTGATCGATTTGATTGATTAATAAGTCATTAGGTTTTGAAATAATTTTTTGTAGATAATATTTTATATGTTGATAAATTATTGATGGAAAACAAAAAATTGTAAATTAATGAGATTTTTTCTACATTTAATATAAATATTAATATAATAATGTATTTGGATAATGATTATTATGATTTTTAATTAATCTAAATGATGATATACGCGAAAATCAATATGATGAAATTGAGGGATTTGATTGGTTAATAAATCATTAATTCAACTGTCCTATCATATATATTAAAATTAAGATAAGATTAAGATATAAGATTAAAATTAAACGGATGATATTTGCATATTGAGCCAATACCAAATTAACGAAACCATATATGGTGAACGTCTTGTACTCGGTTTATGATATGTGACAAGAGCTGGATATTTTTTTAATATGTATTTAATTTTAAGACATAAATTTATTTTTATATGCTTTCAAATTAATTTTATTTTATCTCAATAATATCTTTCTATTTTTAGCTTAAAAATATAAATGTTATTATTTATACATATGGAAAATATATATTCAAATATCCTAACTGTTAGGATATGAGTCAAGTTCTCTAATTTAAGTATTTAACGTTGTGCCTTCAATAAGCCTCTTGTGCATAATTAGATGCGTTTGTTTGCAACTTGTCAAGAGTGTTTTGTTTGTTACTGATATTGCAAGTTGGGAAGAGGGTCATTATGCATGTTTGCAATCAATAAGTACTGTATTGCAAGTGGATAGATCGATACTCATGTAAACCATGTTTACATTATGGAAAATGAACAATCCTCTTAAATTCTCTTAAAAATTATTTTAAAACCTTCAAATCATGACATGTGTTATACACTAATTTTCTTTCCTAATCTTGCCCTCTGATTTTCCCATATGTCATCATCTCATGATTAGAAGAATCTTTAGACTATTTAGTTAGGAGAATTAATCATTTTCTTTACATTATATACAAAAGAAATGATTAACCCTCCTAAAAACTTTTTAACTACTTTTTGTTACATAAGTTTACCCATTTTCATACCAAAACTCTATGCAATAAAACGTACATTCATATGTCTTGAATCATGTATGCTCTTTGCTTAATATAGTTTGATATAATTTTCCCCACTTCCAATTAAATAGAAATGACTGACGTTTTTATATATAGAATCATGTTAGGTTTAATTCCTATTACTTTTTAACTGGATTATTCGTAACGGGTATCCAACAAAAAAATTTGTGAGTTATGCAAGATGGATAAAAATGTGTTAGATTGATTGAATGAGAAGCAAATGAAGTGAAGTGAAGGTGGTTGGTGACATAATTGTGAATACAACCAACATCTCTTTCAAGTGAAGCCTTTGGCTTTGCGTAACCGATGTTTTTCTTGTTTCCTTAAAATCCATTTCCAATACAACTAAAATAACACTATGGTAATATATTCAACTTTACTCTTAATTTTAGACTTTAGATTATACATTTCATAATTACCTTAACCATGACTTGTAAGAAATCCTAATTCTTTAATGGTTTCTACTTTTCTTCCTTGACTAGAGGGTCTATTAAATACTAATGAAACTTTCAGAATAAATATATTTTTGGGTCTAAATTAAATTCTGTTGTTTTCTTTAAGAATTTTAGGTTATTATTTCGATCTTGTTTTAGTGGAAATCTACAATTACAAAGATCCTAAACTATATTATACTCCGTATATATTAGCTTATTTTTTCTCAAAAGATAAATAAGGACTGAGATTCTAAGTAGAATTCTACGCTTACAAAGATCCGAAACTAGACTAGTTCATTTTATCGATCGAAAAAATAAAAGCATCTAGATTAAGATCTATAGCAACTATGTGGTTCTAAATTTGTCGTAGTTTTTTTCTTCTTTTATTAAAAGATAAATAACAATTATGTGTCTTTTAGTTCTTCATGGTCTTGTCGTCATTGATCTTGGATTAATGGTTTAAGAAGAAGCGAAAAACTTTGCCTCTTTAATAAGTCTCGTCTTCTAACATAGTAACATGAATATTAGTTTAATCACCAACTTAAAGTTTACAGTTGTATTTTGCCTTAATGAAGTTAATTGGCATTAGAAACAAAAAACTAAAAATATACATGCCATCCATATCATGTCTCAATCACTTAATAAATCCCATACGATTTCATGGATACTAATGACCCACCACTAACTTGTCACGCTAGATTTTTAACCCCCATAACATATTTCTATTAATATTTATGTAGAAAATCAAAAAATAACCATAGATAAACATTATCCTATCTATCTTATTTCATACAGCTTGAACACTTTAATTACCTGCTCCCCGTACTCCACTGTTTATGGAGACATGTGGGTCCCACTCGACCTCTTTTATCCACAAACCACGCATTGACACGTGTCATGCATTTCATACATTTATATTCATTGTACGATGCACATTTTCCTTCCCTTTCAATCACCATGTTATGGGTATATGAAAAATATGAAACTCGAAGTCGATCGATCATTCGATTGCTTCTTTTTCTATGTTTCTTGGACACTTCAATATTTCTATTTGGAAAAATACAATTACTAAATTATAGATATTTTATTATATTCCAATATATAGTTAAAGAATCAAATATATCAGAACATAGTAACAAAACTTTAAAACATTATTTTGATACATTAAAAATATATAATATTAACATAATGTATAACTAATTATGATTATTTAAATGTTAACAACACATTAATCCGTTAAAATTGAAAAAATCACATTTTTTGTTTTTTTGCATTCATCTTGGATGCATATTTATCATAATGGATGCACAAAAAAAAATGTGATTTCCTCGATTTTGACTCATCAATGATTCAATGTGTTGTTAAACACTTAAATAATGATAACTAGTTATATACTATGTTAATTTATGAACTTTTATTGCATCAAAATAAAGTTGTTAAGTTTTCTTACCGTGTTCTCATTTTAAAGTTGTTCTCATTGGAAAAACACCCTTAAAGGAAAGTGATAAATCCTCCTAACATATATCTTCCTAAAAATCATCTTAATGTGATCGTGATTGGTTGAATAAAAAATTAAGATTAGACTAGAAAATGAGTGATTTACATCTGTCATATTTTAAAATTTTTAAAAAAATTATTTTTATATTTATTAAAAGGATATATCATTACTCATATGTATGATATTTTTCTCATTCCGATATAAGTGTATACATGAAATTTTTTTTTTTAGGAAATATATAATTATTGCATTTAGCGGTAGCAATAGGACAACCAATTATTCTTCGTTTTACAAAAATTAATAAACGCTGGTGTTCGGAAAAATGAATCAAAGTAAAAAAATGGTAATTGACATATAACTTTTGAAAGTAGACATAAGTCGATCGAACCAACATATTAAAGATAAAAAAATAAAATACATATGTTTAAGGGGAGGGTGCATGAGTGCATGACACACCTACCTTATTTACGAAGTGTCATGATACATCAACTCATAGTTCCATACCATCATTTAATATAAGTTATTAAGGCTTTCAAAGGATTCAATGGTCAAATGTGTGTATGGTCACATTCGATTTGTTAAACTAATTAAACTCACCCAAACCCAGTCCAAACACCAAAATGAAAAAAATGACGTTCAATTTTGATTTTCGTCAAAACTACAAGCAAACTGAGTTGCACACCTTCCTCTTGTTATGTTAGGATGAAGGGAGTATGCGGGATGTATTGATGTATATTGTTTTAAAATGTCGTACATATCACTTAATTTAAATGATATATGTTTGCTTAAACGTTTTAATGTTTGATGCATTAACCGAACAATCAAATTAGTGACACTACTTTGAAAAGTCACTCTACATTAATGGATATATTTGACTTTATGCAATGTTCTTGTTAGGTGGATTTGTTTCACAATGCCTAATTTCATAAGTTTTGTTGTTAGTTTGGTCTCCCTTAGTTTTAGTAAATTAGTAAATGTTAGGTGGTTAATTGATTTCTTTCTACTTTGTACGAGTAGTTTTTTTCAAGCTTGATATAATTAGGCGTTGGGTAACACCACCAGGTCAACGGTCAACCCCACCAGGGTATTAGCGGCGACGTCGCCGCTAATAGTGGGACCCCCGACACATACCGACCAGCTTGCAGACTAACGTGACCGTCGACGTGGCAGTGCCACGTCATCACCATTTGCGGCGACGTCGCCGCTAATGTTGATGACGTGGCACTGCCACGTCGACGGTCACGTAAGCTGGTCGGTATGTGTACATCGGGAATTTAAGTATCGGGAATGGTTTTTTGTATTTGTTTCAGTAAAATGAACACTTGTTTCAATAATATAAACACTTGTTTCAATAATATAAACACTTGTTTCAATAAGATCAACAGATAGTGCATAGGAATTATCGTTGCAACAATTTGAGACTATATATATATGGAATGTCTAATTATCTATCGTATACTTATACTTGACAACCAATATTCATGTAATAATAAGTCATGGTTTTCATACTGAATCTTTGTCTATTTCGGAAAAAAATTTGGATACATAGGAATCATCATTTTCATTACATATTTGTAGTTGTTGTTATTGTGTATCTTTTCCTTTTCAATCTTATTGTTTATATATATATATATGTATTATGAATATAGATATAGATATTATACGTATGTGTAAATATATATATATATACATATATAGGAATCATCGTTTTCATTACATATTTGTAGTTGCTGGTTTGTGTATCTTTTCCTTTTCAAGCTTATTGTTTATATATATATATATGTATTATGAATATAGATATTGATATTTTATGTATGTGTAATATATATACATATATATATATTATGGACATCATTAATAGTTAATGAGGTTGATGTTGATTTGAATTGTTTCAGATGGATAGTTTAGAGGATATTTGGGCAGACCCAGAAAACGTACGTATTGAAGTGCCGGATAATGTGTTTGAGCAACCTGTTGCAGACGGTGAATATGAATGCGAACCTGGGGACTTTGAAACTGATGAGGTGTTCGGTTCCTTTGAAGAATTAACGGAGTGGGCTCAAAGAATAGCAATGGATTTGGGTTATGTTCTAGTTATACGGCGGACGAACAAAAACTCAAAAGAGGTGGTCAATAAAGTGACCCTTATATGTCACCACGGTGGAGCGCGCGATGCAAGGTTAATTGGTCCACCTAAACGGTCAAGTAAGATAGGTTGTCCTTTCACTTTAATAGGCCGCTCTGGGCGTGATGGTGGTTGGAGGTTAAGTGTCCAGGATTGGAGACACAATCATGATCCAACTACTAATCTGCAAGGGAATGCATACGCCAGACGGATGACGGATGAAGAAAAGGAATTTGTGGGAACCCAATCGGATCGCGGTTTGTACCCACATCAGATCCTGGTAAACCTCAAACTTGAATTTCCAGGAAACTTGACTCGCAAAGGAGACATTACGAACTTCCTAAAAGCGAGAAGAAGGTCGGGGCAAGCAGGGCGCACTCCAATGCAGGTACAAACATTAAATATTTTATTGTACTACGTAGTTGGAATTGACTTATTTACTCTATCTTGGTCATTAATCGCAGGTTATGTTTTCATTGTTGCAAGAGAAAAGGTACTTTTACCAGTTCACCACAAATAACAAAAATGAACGCTTGGAGAACCTATTTTTCATTCATCCAACATCAATGACCCTATGGCGCGCATTTCCCTGGGTTATTGAAATCGACTCCACTTACAAAACTAACATCTACAACATGCCGCTAGTTGAGATCGTCGGCGTGACTTCAACGGGGAAGACCTTCAGTTTAGCGTATGCGTTTATCGTAAACGAGCGGGAGGCAAATTATCAATGGGTTTACGATGTCTTCGGTCCACCCTTGATGATAGCTTTGCCGTTCGTGTCGTTCTTACTGACAGGGAGCTGGCCCTGATGAGAGCTTTGAAGGTTGTTATGCCGGATTCGAAACATCTACTGTGTAGGTACCATATATGGCAAAACATAATCAAGCACTGCGAACCGGCATTGCGTATGAAGAAAGATGTTAACATTGACAGGCTTAACGTTTGGTGGAAAAAGTATATCAGTCTCGGACTTCTGCCAGCCTTTGGGACCCACCCCTGCTAGTGAACCAAGTCTTCTTGAATTTGCTTTTTTATCCCTGTAGATCTTCAGGGCATCCTGACGTATCATCCTGGTCACGGCCTCTCGTACGGGTGATTTTCTGGGTGACCTAGATAGGGTTCTAAGTAGAACCGTCTCTGCAATAGTACCAAGTAAAAGTTAGCATCTACCATATTTTTTAAATAAAGTATTTAAAAAGTAAAAAAATTAGTTTATACCATAAGCCAGTCAGTAAGTCCATCCTTGATGGGCTGGGGCACCTGATCCCACGACTCGTAATTATGTGGGACGGTAGCGACATAGGTCCCCAAATAGCTCTTGTACCACTTGGCGTGGTCCCCGATTGCCTGCCACCTACTGAGATCGTTATTTAACATAAGCGAGATTCGGCGTCCCGAATTCTGAAACTCGCGCTCCAGATCGTTGTTAGCAGCAGCAGCTCTCCCTGTGCTAATACCTGCAAAACAAAATAAAATAACAAATATATATACATATGTACCATATATTTATATGCAACGTACATTAATATATACTTACCACCCGTACGCCTACAACCCCATTCGGGATTCCACCCCCAGTTTGGAGGGTCGTTGCCACCATCTCCGCCGTGAAGTGCAGCCATTTTAACCTACATCAGCCGTCTCAATTTATAAATAACATAAACAAACATAAAAGTCATAAAAAAGGTGCGACCTAAATTAACATATTTTCGACACAAAATTGTTTTCCAAAATTATTATACCTAAAATGACCACTTTTTTGCAACTTTTTTTCAAACATTCGTTTATAACATTAATACTAACCTAATAACAACTATATTAACAATTACAATTATACTAAAAAGTGTTTTTCTAACTAAGAATCATACTTTGAACTATAATAAACAATAATTATAACTACAAATGTTTTCCTAAAAATTAATGAATTTCTAAAAATCATATCATTCCTAACTATAATAACATAAGTAATCTTTCCTAACTATAAAACTATAACATTTCTATAACTAATACTTTCTAACATATAATTACTAACACTTGTTCCTAACATATTTTTTATATAACATTAAACTATAACATTTATATAACTAATATTTTCTAACACATATTTTTTCTAACTTTTTTTTTCAACATATATTTTCTAACAAAAATATATAACAATTCTATAACTAATAATTTCTATAAGAAATAAATATTTGATAACATTATTATATATTCAAATAAAAACAAGTATTTAAAAGGTAAATGAGTGTTATCTCGTCTGAAAAATAGTTTACCGGAAAAATATGTATAGCAAAAAACGGACTGTCTGGCTGGCCGGAAAAAATAATAGTCACCGGAAAACTATAAAAATTGTTTTCCCATACGTCAGTGGTGGAAAATACGTTCCCGCAAAACTGGTAGAAAGAATAAATTTTCGCCGGAAAAATGTCGCCGCTAAAAATACGCCTGAAAAACGACTCCGGGAAGCCGGAAAAGGTAGATAGTGTAAAAAGGAATGTTGATAACAATGATGAGGGGATAGATGGCCGGATTTGTGAGTTATAAGAATGGAGTAAAAAGGATTTTCCTGCAGAAAGAATGGAGGAGGACGAAATTTCTTAAGGAGGAGGAGAAGTATTCCGGAGAAGAGGAGGAGAAGAGGAACGAATGGATTGCATTGTTTATATCGAAAATCTGCCAGTGGGGGACCCACTATTAGCGGCGACGTCGCCGCTAATAGTGGGGACCACCACCACGTGATACGGTCAAACGTTACAGACGCAAGTGACCCTGGGACCCACTATTAGCGGCGACGTCGCCGCTAATAGTGGGTGGTCGGGTTACACTTTTTTCCCTGGTCGGGTTACGCGCTTCGTATAATTATTGTCTAATCTAATACACATTCTAGACCGTGCAAAAAAGAACAAAAAGGGAAGAAAATTCCATAAAAATACATGAATCATTATCTTGATGTATTATATTACAACCCAACTTGCACCAAAAGCAATTATTTCTTTTCTTCCTTACTCGTATAACTTATTGATTAAAGGGAATCACATCAAATCCACCAAGCAATACTCTTACATCACCTATATATGCCCATACCCAAACTTCAATGATTTAATAGGTTTCCATTTCTTCCCTTTATATAAACCAACCTTCACTTTTCCCCTTAGTTTTCAAATCACTAGGGGAAAGAAAGATACATTGTTTCACAAAATAAAATGGGTCGTTTCTTTCTTATCCTCTTTCTCTTGTGTGTCACTTGGTCAGCGGGTAATGCCCGCCGACCATTCGCTTGTGACCCAAGAAACGCAGCCGTGAAAGGACTGCCCTTTTGCAAGGTTAATTTGCCGATAGACGTCAGAGTAAGGGACTTGCTTTCACGACTGACGTTAAAAGAGAAACTTGGGTTGCTAGTAGACAATGCCACTGCCATTCCTCGGCTAGGAATTGATGAGTATGAGTGGTGGTCCGAGGCACTTCATGGTGTCTCAAATGTTGGCCCGGGGACCAGGTTCGGTGGCCAGTTCCCCGGTGCCACCGCATTTCCGCAAGTTATCACCACGGCTGCCTCGTTTAATACGACCTTATGGGAAGAAATTGGGCGGGTGAGCTTATTTTTATTCATTTCCATGCGAATTTCGTTTCATTATTTTAATAGTTACACCTCGATAATGCTATGCTACAAGGGTAATATTATCTAGACATGTCAGTGCATGGATTTGTTAAACAAATGTATCAGGGCATTTATGTCATTTGAATTATATTCGTTTTTAACCTTTATCTATGTAAGACTTTTGGGAAAAGTAAAATATGCGTTGCCTATTTAGCCAAAAAACTACTTCCTCCACTACCAACAAAACTAGATAATATAACTAATAGCTAGATGCCTTTTTTGCATTATTCCTTATTAGTACGAGTAATATTTAGTAGGAATTGATATCCGTACTAAACATTTTGATAAATTTATTAAACTATACAAACTTTATAACATACAGTACAAGTAATTCATGCATAACTTTGATAGATTAATAAAAACAAATGGTACAAATGTCATCTCTCATATTTATATTTAGTAACTAGGTTGCAACATTTTCCATTTAAAAAAAGGAGCACTTTAATATATATATACTTTATTTATATATTTTAGGCCCACAATAATATAAGTTTACTATTAAGCCAGTTCTTCAAACTATTAAAGCCATCGAGTTTTACTTATAAGATGTAGGTCCAAATTTGTTTACAGTAACATTTTAATTGATGGGTCACTTCAGATTCCGATTACGTTATCCTTAAGGCCTATTGATTTTGATGTCTCATTGATAATTTGTTACCGAAGTATGAATCTTGTAACAATTTATTTAAATACTTAAATGCTTAATAAAATATGTTACTATAAGTTGCATGTTATCTTACCATTTCTATTTTTGTGTAAAAAGATTTTACCTTGACTTAGTAGAGAAAGATTAACTTTTTAAAACTTGACCATGATATAGGTAGTGTCCGATGAAGCTAGAGCAATGTACAACGGAGGTGTTGCGGGACTAACATATTGGAGTCCGAACATTAACATATTTAGAGACCCAAGATGGGGCCGGGGTCAGGAAACACCCGGCGAAGACCCGATAGTAGCCGGTGAATACGCGTCTCGATACGTTAGGGGACTACAAGGTAACCTCCCCGGTGATAGGCTAAAAGTGGCTGCGTGTTGCAAACATTATACCGCGTATGATCTTGATAATTGGAGTGGGACGGATCGTTTTCATTTTAACGCTAAGGTAAAATTGTTGCAACTACATTTCGGTTAATGTGATATTGACCGTTTCCATATAAAATATGTTGCCATTCGTGTAGCTATTATAAATTTATTTGGTAAAAGGTTCTCTGACACCTTGATCTTGATGTCTTGGTGTGGGAGCCAATAGAAAAATAACTAAAATAAAGTACTCGTATTATTTTAACAATATAACCGTAATTGCACCACCAAATTACTTTTTTTTTTTTTTTTATAAAATTTAGTCGGTAAACCAAATCAGGAAAACCTTATCCAATAATGGTGAAATATACTAAAAAATGATAAACATAACTCCGAGCAATATCATGTATCGTCTCAATACTTTCGTGGTGCAAATAAAGGTGGTTTTTCGAATATGTATTCGACCACATATCATATGTTGGATATATATATTTATTTGTCAGTTAGATTGTCTTCGATAAAATTTGAAGCTGTGAATACATGATATCAAAATGGAATTATCATATGCAAATGCAGGTGAGCAGACAAGAAATGGTGGATACATTTGAAGTACCATTCAGACAATGTGTTACTCAAGGAAAGGTAGCCAGTGTTATGTGCTCATACAATCAAGTCAATGGCATTCCAACTTGTGCTGACCCGAGACTTCTTCGCGACACCATTCGTGGTGCTTGGCGACTCAACGGGTACTATTTCATTTCACTGTGTACCTGATTTCGCAATCGAGATCATATGATGGCTTGTTTTAGTTTTCGTGTTTATCTTCTAACATTGTTGGCATTTATTCTTGAAACAGTTACATAGTTTCGGATTGTGATTCTGTTGGAGTATTTTATGACAAGCAACACTATACTGCAACTCCTGAAGAAGCTGCAGCAGATGCTATAAAAGCAGGTTACAAAAATAGTACATTTCACTTTTATATAATCTGGCTAGTGGTGCAAGACTTGTGAACACTTTAATAAGGGAAAACAATTTATATGTTGTGTTTAGGTTTGGATTTGGATTGTGGCCCATTTCTAGCTAAACATTCACAAGGTGCAGTCGATCGAGGTCTACTAAAAGAGACTGACATCGACAGTGCATTACTTAACACACTTACGGTTCAAATGAGATTGGGGATGTTTGATGGCGATTCAACAGCAAAAATCTTTGGTAATCTTGGCCCGAAAGATGTCTGTACCCCAGCTAACCAAGAGCTTGCTCTTGAAGCAGCAAGACAAGGAATCGTTCTTCTCAAGAACCATGGCCCATCATTGCCTCTATCCCCAAGACGTCATCCAACTGTTGCAGTTATCGGGCCTAATTCAGATGTTACTGTTACAATGATTGGAAACTATGCTGGGATAGCATGTGGATACACAACTCCTCTACAAGGAATTGCAAGATACACGAGGACTATTCATCAGCCCGGTTGCAGGAATGTTAAGTGCAAGAACTCTCACCTTTTTGGTGATGCGATGGGTGCAGCCCGCCAAGCTGATGCAACCGTTTTGGTAATGGGTTTGGACCAGACGATAGAGGCAGAGTTTGTAGATAGAAATGGGCTGCTTCTACCTGGATATCAACAAGAACTTGTATCTAAAGTCGCTGCAGCTTCAAAAGGGCCTGTTATATTAGTATTGATGTCAGGTGGGCCTGTTGATGTGTCGTTTGCTGAGCATGATCCTCGGATCGGTGCTATTGTTTGGGTAGGTTATCCGGGCCAAGCTGGTGGCACTGCCATTGCTGATGTGTTGTTTGGAACACATAATCCAGGTACACCATGGTAGCAGTCCTTTTTATTTATGCTCTATACACTATAAATTTGTGCGATATCATTGAAAAATAAAAATATATTTCAGGAGGAAAGCTACCAATGACATGGTATAAACAAGACTACCTCTCGAAAGTGCCAATGACGACAATGGACATGAGATCAAACCAAGCAAGGGGTTACCCAGGTCGAACATATCGTTTCTACAATGGCCCGGTTGTGTACCCATTCGGGCATGGATTTAGCTACTCAACATTCGTTCATATACTAGCAAGTGCTCCTGCAACTTTCACAGTACCAGTAGATGGTCGCCACAAAAACACAACCGCAGTCACAGACACAGTAAGGGTGACACATGCCAAGTGTGCCGGGCTGTCCATTGTTCTCCAAGTGGACGTAAAGAATGAAGGCTCTAAAGACGGGTCACACACAATGCTCGTTTACTCAACCCCGCCCGTTGGTCACTGGGGTCCACACAAACAATTAGTTGCGTTTTCGAAGGTGCACGTGCCAGCAAGGACACAGCTCAGGGTGCCTATAAAGATTCATGTGTGCAAGTTTTTGAGTGTTGTCGACAAATCTGGGATTCGAAGAATTCCTATGGGACAACACAGTCTTCATATTGGTGATGTTAAACATCTTCTATCCATTCAGTCGAATCCGCTAGGGGTGATCAAATCTTAATTAGTGGAAACTGAACCTAAAAGGCTTCACAAATTAATAGTAGTATAAGTTTAGTATAGCTTGGCAATAAGAATTGTTGCTGAGTTCATTCAGTTGGACAGAAATATTGAAATTGAATAGATGCTTATTATCATTTTGGATCATTACTCTTTTATAATACAATTTGAACATATTGGTGATTTGAATGGAAATTCTTCTTCGTTGACTAAAAGTTATAAGAGTCTTTTCTTAAACCCGGGGCCCAAACATCTAAAGCATTATTACGGGCTAATGCAATGCATATCCACTAATAACGACCAACCCAACCCACACATAATCTTTGTTCATTAGAAATGTTTTGTATGTGTATGGCTGTATGTTCTTCCATTTTAATGCAACAGAAATAGTTACGAGATAATAATAACAGATTAACAACACGAGTCGAGGCTTAGCTCCTTACCTTTGAGTTTGCTATCGGTTCTTTCAATCTTCAATCCCACTCGTCGACCCCTTTGGTTATTTAACCACCTACACACGGTTCAATATCATTCCATTATAATAACAGATTTAAGAAGCATGTTTAGCCATAATACCAAGTCTCACATAGGCATTTCATCAAACAACATGTGTGCAATAATACCATATGGTTCAACATATATATTACCCTCTTAGTAATCACACATTTTTCATCTGATATCACAAAACAACTCATAAATTCTCATAGCTATCGAAAAACACTCATTTCTACATATCAATAACATGTAGCTTTCATGACATCACAAATAGATGGGTTTCACTTATACATTGAAATTACTACATTACAATCAATCATACTAGTTTACAACCTCGTATATAGATCCAATTTTACACAAACATACTCATCATGTGATTAACAGCAACAAATTAAGGGGATGAGAAAATAACAAGTGAGATTATCATTTCCAGGCTTTTTATTGAACAATGATAGAATTCATAAACACACGTGTCGACTTCTAGGCTTTTTATTGAACAAATTACACATTTTTGGTGTGAATCGAGTAAATAAAGTTATAAAACCATAAAAAAAAAAAAATAGGCTTAATACTTTTTATAATATCTCTAAATTACCCTTAACCTTAAAATAAGTAATACGTTCACTTCACATCACTTCTTTGTCTCTCTTTCTTTCACATTATCACTTTCTATTGTGACAGTGTCCATCATCACCGACATTCTGACCATTGCCTTCCGTATCTATCATCACCAAACTTAACTATCGTTTTTTAAATGGTATCGCTTCAGCGCGGTCACCCATCTAGTTTAAGGTAAGGTTATTAACCAAACTTTTAGATTATTACAAATCCAGCCCCTGAACTTAGTGTACTTGTATATCTATTCTCTCATGATTATGAATAAACAAATCCCGGCCTTTTTGTTCGGGACGTTACAAAAAGTTTGTTTTAAAGTCTTCTTTTTCCTTTTCTTGTATTTTTAAATTAAACAAATGTTTGGGAACATAAATTTTTCGAATTCACCCCTGATCGTCTTCGTTATTGTTTTTTTTTTTTTTTTCGAACATTAGTATTTTCTAAGTAGTTTCAGGCCCAATTCAATTCAATTCACCGGGTTTACTTATATGACCCGTCTCTTTGTCACAACTCCTCCTCCACTTTGGAAGCTGATGTTCAATAAGACGTAGGAAGGTAACGATTGTTCAGTTCTTCATTTGTATCTCGTTTTTTTTTCAAGTTTTTTATATGGGCTAGGGTTAGTTTAGATGAATACTGTAGATAAGTAACCCTTTTGCGTCAGCTAGGCGACCAAAGCTACTTTGTAACATAGGTTGAGTAGCATTCGTTATCTTATATGAATTCGTTGGATCTTATTCCTTCTATGTAAATTGTTGCATGTTTGGCTTTATGCACCTAGATATGTTTGGCTTTTTGCACCTAAATTGTTGCATGTTTGGCTTTATGTTGTTGTTTATTATGCACCTAAATATGTTTATTATGCTGCTTTATGCTCTATGTTGTTACTATAATTTATCTTCAATGTAGCTATGCGATACTCGTCCGTGGATCTAGAAGCAGCCTCCCTACCTATGTGTAGGGGTAAGGTCTGTCTACATCATACCTCCCTCGTAGCCCGACTTGTGTCGAGATCGAGTACCTTGTTGTTGTTGTTGTAGCTATGCGATACTCGTCCGTCACGTATGGTTCCTTATCTCATGCACTCTACTGTTCATTCCTCTTTTTGGCCGGAGGTCCTTATGGAAACAGTCTCTTTACCATTTGCAGGGATTGGGTATTGTTATTGTTGTTTCTTTTTTTAAGGTTTTTGTTGGGGTAAATTTTTTTAATTGAATTGGGATTGATGTAAATAACATACCATGATTGATTTCTTAAGATTTGCTGTGATATATGTAAATAAATAAATAATATATACCATCGATGTTGTATATGATTTTGTTACAACTAATTTGGTGTCTGTGTGTCTGTATATATTGAACTCTTTAAGTGGTACGTTTTTGATGATGTACTCTTTCTTTCTTTCTTATGCGGTTTCCATACATCATCTTTATGGTTTTATAACTTTATTTACTGTTACAGTTAAAAGGTTTGACTGTGTTCATGTCTTTGTTTTATTCTACTTTGATATATTTAAACCCACAACTGAGTTTTGTAATCTCACAAGCTACCTAGTATCTGACCCGAATCATATAAACTTAAGAAAATATTACTATTATTATTCAATAGCATCGACTTCAACATCATCCGTTCCAAGGAGCTTCATTTATGATGTCTTTTTGAGTTTTCAGGGTGAAAGATGTACAAGTTCTGTTGATCATCTTATAAAGCTCTTAATGACAGAGGTATTATCATTTACAAAGATGATAAACGTGCAAGGGGAAGAGATCAATGACCAGCTCATCGCAGCTATTAAAAGTTCAGAATTTTACATTATAAGTTTCTCCAAGAACTATGCAAATTCTGCTCGGTGCTTAGAAGAGCTTGCACAAATCATGGAGTGCCAGGAGACGGGGGAGCAGACTGCTCATCCCATCTTTTATGATGTGCAGCCCACTCAAGTCCGCAACCAGAATGGGCCAGTTGGAGCAGCATTTCAAAAACGTGTAAACAAAGATTAACCAGTTGGCCAGAGGAAAAAGGCTTTGAAAATAGTAGCAGGTCAGGATTGCTTGGGTTGAACACCAGTGTTGGGTATTTTCTAGTTCCTGACTCTAAACATGGTCGATTTTTAAGAAATGGAAAACATCATTCTTATCCGTGTATCTGACATGTTGGGTCGTTGCAGCTAGGGGCATGCAGCTAAAATCATGTGTTCATAATCATATAATTTCCGTTCTATTATTCAACACGGAAACGAAATATTACAGACATATATAGAAGACATCCAAGATGATATAGAAGAAAGGGGCACATGTCAACTTGTTATTAGCTATATACCACAGGCATTTATTACAAATTAGATATTTTTCAAACAAGTTGTCCAAAGTAATAAATGGATTCTAATTTTAGTCCATACAAGTAATTTTCCAAAAAATTGAAATTTGAAACCACTTTACACGGCTTAACACCCACCAATAATTGAAACTTTCAAACCTCTTCCCCTCGACTCCTAGTCTTTTCTAAGTAGTTTGTGTCCCAATTCAAATGAGTTTAAGTCACCGGGTAGCCGGGTGTAGTTATAATTCTTCTCCTTGTCCACAACTTCCTCCACTTTTGGAAAATCAGCGATCCAAAATCACGGACCAAGGTAACGATTCTTTTTCAATTTTATCATTAATCATGTTCTTGATGCTTTATGTTACCATGCTACCTTTGTTCAATAATTTTTGAAGTCCATAGCTTTCTTTTTGCAAGATTTCTTGTAGTGCATATAATAAGATTTGCTGTAATATATGCCATGACTTATAAGTTTCTTCCACTCTCTCAAAACTGCAGCCATATTTTCGTTTTAAAATAAAGCTATTTTCTTTCTATGTGATTTTATTACTTGTACATCTTTGGTGTCTGTCTGTTTGGAACATAGTAGGTAATATTGACCTGTTTAAGTGGTACGGTCTTGATGATGTACTCTTTCTTTCTTTCTTACGAGGTTTTCATACATCCATTATGTACTCATTTGATTAGAAAATGACTCGTAATTCTGTAAACTTTGTATTATGATTTATTCACTGTTACACTTGAAAGGTTTGACTGTGTTGATGATGTCTTTGTATTATTTCTACTTGCATATATTTAAATCCACAACTATGTTTATATATTCACACAAGTTACCAAGTATCTGACCCGACTCACACTAACTTCAGATTTCATCATTGTTCAATGGCATCAACTTCAACATCATCCGTTCCAAGAAGCTTCTTGTATGATGTCTTTTTGAGTTTTCGGGGTGAAGACGTACGTACAAGTTTTGTTGATCATCTCTTTAAAGCTCTTAATGACAAAGGTATCATCATTTACAAAGATGATAAACGAATCGTCAAAGGAGAAGAGATCAGTGACCAGCTCATCGCTGCTATTAAAAATTCGAGATTTCACATCATTGTTTTCTCCAAGAACTATGCAAATTCTGCGTGGTGCTTAGAAGAGCTTGCACATATCATGGAGTGCCACGAGACAGGGGAGCAGACCGCTTACCCCATCTTTTATGACGTGCAACCCACTCAAGTCCGGAAACAGAGTGGGCCAGTTGGAGTAGCATTTAAAAAACATATAAAGAAAGAGGCTGTTGGACAAAGGAAAAAGTGTTTGAAAATAGTAGCAGGTCAGGATTGCTCGGGGTTGAATACTAGTGTCGGGTATTTTCTTCATCACATCTCTTTTTATGTTTCTTTATTTCTAATCTTTTGTTAATGGGGTAGAAAAATCAATATCTCACTTTGTTATATCGATTATATGTCACAAAGTTGAAATTAATCGGTCAATGTGGGTTTCAGAGTAATCAATCTTCGTTACCATACAGACTGTTGACCAGAATATCAAGCACACCACCAAAAACCATAGTCGAAATAGGGTTTGACTGGAACAACCTGCGTATAGAAAACTTTCGTATTTTTATTATTGAAAATATAAACGAAAAAAGAAAATCACCTTAAATAGCTATCTTAACATACTAGGAAACTAACGATAAACACTCCTAAAGATAATAATATTATAATTGCCCTTTAACTTGAATGACCTCTAAGCCAGACCTTGAGATCTTCCGTACCACCCTAAACAGAATAACCCTTTTAAGAGTCTGAGACTCTGAGTTGGTAATGTGTTTTATTTTCCACACAGACATACTCGAGATGTCGGAGATGGAAACATTCTTTGACACGAGCATCAAATCTGGCTGGGTGGGAGTTGAAGAACACTGGTGATGGGTAAATTTTTTATCTCATGTTTTATTTTGTTTCTTATTTTCTGAACTATGAATAGGAATTGAAACATTAATATGTCACTCCCTTGTTCTGATTATATGCTATACAATTGAAATATTCTTTAATACACAGCCACGAAGTTCAGTTCATCCAAAAAGTTGTTGAAGACATTTTACAAAATCCACATTTCACCAATTTCAGCATTGATACTAACTTAGTAGGCATCGCGATCCGGGTACAGAAATTACTTTCATTATTACAAGTCGACTCTGATGACGTCCGGATGATAGGAATCAAAGGGATGGGAGGTGGTGGGAAGACAACTCTTGCAAGAGCTGTTTTTGATCATACATCCAGTCGGTTTGAAGGTAAAAGTTTTGTTGAGAATGTTAGAGAACGTTCAAAAGTCTCTGGTTTGCATAAATTGCAAGAACAGGTCCTTTCATCTGTGTTCAAAGATCGAAGCATTGATATAGAAGGTGTTTCTGATGGAAAAAATTTGATGAAAAGGATGATGCCTGGTAGAACAGCTCTTATAGTTCTAGATGATGTTGATCATATAGAACAACTTGAGGCGTTGGTAGGTGACTTTACTCGTTTCAAGCCCAGAAGTAGAATCATCATTACAACGAGAGATGAGCAAGTGTTGGTTGGATATGGCATTCAAAGGGACAATATTTATGATGTCGATATGCTATCAGATGAGGAAGCAATTAACCTTCTCAGTAGGCATGCTTTTAAAAGAGAGAGTCCAATTCAAGAGTATGAAGGCCTATCAAAAAGGGTTGTAAGTTATGCTGCTGGTCTTCCCTTAACCATCAAACTTTTAGGTTCATTTCTTTGTGGCAGACCTCAAGATGAATGGGAAGATACCATCAACAGATTAAAAACAATTCCATGGCACGATACTTTGAAAAGACTGGAAATAAGCTATGATGGTCTAGAGGAGGATCACAAACAAATATTCCTCCATGTTGCATGCCTGCTGAAACTCGAAATGGAGAGGAAGGCAATCATAATGCTAGAAAGCTGTGGATTTAATGCTCGGATTGGTTTAAGAGTTCTAGAGCAGAAATCCTTGATAACTATCTGTCATGATGATCCTAATGATGAGGAGTTAGCCATGCATGATCATATAGAAGAAATGGGTGTCAATATTGTTCGTCGTTTGCACCCTGATGAACCTCACAAACATAGTATATTGTGGAAGAAAGATGAAATTGAACACATATTAGTCAATGAATTGGTGAGGTTCTAAGTATATATGTATGATGGGTGATGACACATTGTTATCTATTAGGGTTTAGTGCACATTATAACTTTTTAGGCATAGTTTGTTTCATTCCCGCTCACTAAACCCTATTTGTTATGATAAAATATTCATGTTAGTTTTATCTATATGATAGGGTACCGAAGCAACAAGGAGTATAGAATTGAAGAATACAGATCTCCATGCAACTCAAATTCTGCAAGGACTTAGGAAGATGACGAATCTAAGATTTCTTTGCATTACTAAGAGTATGAGTCAGGCGAAGTGTAAAATTGATGAAATTGGCGGATACCTACCAAATAGCTTACGATGTCTTCATTGGCAGCGTTACCGTTTTCGGTATTTACCTAAATTGTTTCAAGCTGATAACCTTGTTCAGCTTTGTATGAGACGAAGCAAACTTTGGAAAAGAGGAGAAGAAAAGGTAGAATAATGGTTGATTGGTTGTATTGCATAGAGTTATATCTTATTTATATTTCATCTTTTTCTTTTCCTTCTATTCTTATGATGATAGGTTCTTCCCAAGCTCAAATTCCTTGACCTTAGTCGGTCAAAGTTGAAAACCTTTGACCTTGAGATGACTCCAAATCTGGAAGAACTACGTCTCGGAAATTGCTGTAAGTTGGTAGAAATCAACATGAGCGTTGAATGCCCGCATCTTAAGAAGCTAAATATGAGGGGATGTAAGGCGTTGAAAAAACTCAACATGTCCAATAAATGTCTGAATCTCGAGGAGCTAAATCTGTGTGCATGTAAGAACTTTGAAGAACTCAAAATGCAGGTACAATTTCCAAAGCTAGAATCACTCTTCTTTGGTTGTTCCGGATTAACTAACCTGAACCTTGGGATGACTCCAAATCTCAAGCATTTATATCTTCAGAAGTGCAGACTCTTGGTAGAACTCCACGTGCCTGTTGAATGTCCAAAGCTCATAGCCCTCCGACTCGGTGGTTTTAAAGTGTGCAACTTTAAACCTGATCTGGCTCCAATTTTGGAGAAGTTAATAAGTCTGGAGGGTATGTCTCTAGAGTCCATTGATATTGAGTGTCTTCCGTATAGCATATGTATGTTGAAGCATCTGAGACATCTTGAAATAAGGCATTGTCGGCATCTAAAGCAGTTACCAGAGGATTTTGGTAGATTAGGATGTTTGGAGACATTAACCCTAGAGGATTGTCCATCCTTGCGTTTCATTCCCAATAGCATCTGTAAGATGGAATGTTTAAAAAAATTAGATCTCGTTGGTTGTGAGGGGCTTAAGAAACTGCCTGATGAATTTGGACGTTTACAAAGTTTGGAAGTGTTATTTGTAAAGCATGGAGGCATAGAAAATCTTCCCCAGAGCATTTCTCAATTGAAAGGGCTTATGGTTATACACTCATGCTTTTGAGCCGTACAAACATTTTTTTTTTTAGGGTTGTAAATTTTGGAACGCTATGGTTCCAATAGTTGGATACTGGTTTGTAATAAAAGTAGCATGTTATCTTTTTAGTTGTACAAAGTATCTGTGTCATATGTTATTTCCACTGTTACCGTATATTTGATCATAATGTATTCGGTTCCTACTTTTAATAGCAACCTGTTCGGTACGGTACCGAAAACAATCCTGTTAGAGAGTAAATAAATAATCTTAGATTATATATATTAGCATTGCAAAGTACTTGTTATGCATATGTGATTAATTAACTATTTTTTTATAGGTGTGGATTGCTTGCATTTAAAGGTCTAGCATACGTTGTCTTAACCGAGTCTGCGCTAGAGAGTTCTATCACCTCCAATACCTAGAAGAAGGAAAAACTCTCAACTAAATCGCTCGAAGGCACGACATTTAATTGTGCTAAAACCAATCATATAACTTGACATGAGTATAATATGGCTATAAATATGACAGAAAATGGAATGAATAATATGATAAATTGACCCTAGTCGAAAATTCAATTGACAATCAACCATAGATACCAACTAAAAGAAAATTCATCCTCTCTTAGATATATATAAAGACTAGCTAATCAACCCGGGTAGACCCGGGCATGATTAGAAAAATTTAAAATCAAAATCTTATATTTGATTACCCTTAAACCAATTACAACCTTGATCGTCTTCATAATTAATGGAGCTAATCTATCCAAACAATAAAGAACTATAGAATCAACATTATAACTGAATAAAACTATAAAAAAAATATTGTTTCTTGAACATCATTATTGATACCCTCTAAAGCAAATGCAACCTAATCTATATTTAATGTTTAGTTGTATAGCATGTCACGTTGTTCTTTATACCTGAAAATGGGCCAAGGTTGTAGTCGTCAAATAAAAGTTGGAAATTTCACAAGTATATGTACAGTTAATTGAGCATAATTTATAAAGCTTTATTACTGTACTGAAATGGTCAATGGTATCTTTGGTCGGGAAATTAGCAAGGTTGCTTATGTAGATGCACGTTCTCTGCAATATTGTAATTTATCCAAATTAAATGTTCTCAATGCTGCAACTTTGCATAACAAAGCTGAAAAAACAAAAGATTATTGCAATTTATTGAAGTATTATCCACATCTTACTAAGATGACATAATATTTGACATTTGATCACATACATTGTGAACTATTATGTTCTTGATAAGGAAATACTAAGTCAAATAGTAGTTGTTTGGTTACTTACATACTGCCATAAAGAATAGGTGTATCAGAGTGCCCCAAACGTCTCTTAATTTGATTTAATAATGGATCCCAAGCATGCACCATGAAGTATTAAAATGAGATAATCCACTAACCATGCTTAAATTCTTGAATTGCGGCATAGTAAGCCTAAAAAAGTATCAATATTAGAAAAGACAAATATGTTTTGAATTGTACCGCGTTTGGCGGGTTATGACTTGTTACCCAACCCGCCAATTTTGGCACCTCTTACGGTAAACAGGTACCTTCCAAGAAAGTATCAGTACTACACACGCGGTTGGACATGTCCTTTGTTCGCAAGAAACTATGACGAATAATATTCCACCGTACTTCCACATTTGATCTTAAATCCTGCCATATTTTACCAACAAATCAATGTTCCTCTCAAGGGCATCTAGGTCATTGCCTAAAAGCCGACCTACTAAGAGAGGTGTGATCTTAGCAGAAGAGGCATTCCTATGCATATCAAGGGCACATTATAATCCTTATAAAGCATCATCTAAAGGGGTTGTTTAAAACTTACACTTGAAGTTGCGTTTGGTTTAACCATCTCTTCCGAAACATCTATATAATAATCGAGAAGATTAACATGCTATGGAACATTGATTCCAAGTCCCGAAAAGCATTAATATACATGACTAAATGTATAAGATGAACAATGTACTTGCTAAGTGAAAATCTCTCATATTTTTTTTCTGTTCAGCATTGTATTTGGGATTATAAGATTTTTCATTGCAAATTATCAGAAAGTTAGTTACAAAGATTTTATCTCAAAATACAGATATAAATATATAATATAGATAATGATTTAAATGTAAAAAAAAATTAAATTCTGAGTTATATGGCTTCATCAGTAAAGCGCCAAATAAAAATTATACCTGACAAAGGTAAAATGGCTTCGGTTTTTCATTAAGTATGAGAAACTTTACTCTCAACATGATTTATAGTAGAAGCTTTATTTCCATTTCCCACTATACCTATCTTCAATATTTGAATTCCTACTATACCTTCATAACAGATAATGAAGTGAACAAACTATGTAATCTTCCTTCTAAAAACTAACCACTTTAGTTTTAATAGAAATCATATAGCATATAGTTAAGCAATATATCACTTTGACTGATTTACCTGACTGATTTACCAGTTATGTTGTTCATACAATCCTAGGTGGAAAAACTATAACGATTGTACTTCGTTATTAATATAGCATGTCCCTGATAAAACCAAATAAAAAACGCCATAGCTACATATTCATATTTCAAATCAAAATATCATTTTTATACACGATACGAAGAAAAAGCAACAACAATTGGAATTCAAATTATCACTCCAACACTTAATCAAACAATTGGTATGCATTATAACAGCCACACACACACACACACAAAAAACAGTATTTTTTTAAAATTCAGTTAACTTGTCGATGCTTATCACGAAGAAATCAACCCCTAATATTTAAATCTGAAATCCCAAATTTTGAGGCAACTGGTTCATTCCCAAAAAAATGAATAATTCTTTTCCCTAAAAAAACCCCTAACTGCAAAATAAAAATAATAATATATTCTAAACTTAAATGAGAATATACCTGACATGGCTTGAACATTGGATTTATTCATCAATCTCTACATAGATGGAGATGAAAAAGGTTGGGAAATAAATTTATCATGAAGAAATCTGAAAATTTTGTATGCAATCGGTTCACAAAAAATAAATGACTAATTATTTTCCCTAAAAAAACCCTAACTGCAAAAGAAAATAAAATTTTAAAAAAAAAAACTAAATTTAAATGAGAATATACCTTAAACATTATATCTGATCATCAATTTGCCAATCGATGGAGATACAAAAAAGTTGCGAAAAAAGAGAAGAAATAAAGAATAAGAAGAAAGAAGGAATAAGAAAGGCGGTACGTGAAAAAAAACTTTGGTGGGTTTTTTTTTCTAAACATAGGGAATAGCTGCCACGTGGCAAATTTGTGAAGGCTTATTTTTTTGGGATCCTGATTTATTAGGAAAAGAGATTTGAAGATGTTCATTTTTCGGAATTTTTAAGTATTTCATTTTTAACTTATCTTCTACTGTATCAATTAGTGTTTGTATTATTTACATTATATATAAACATGACGTAAACAAGAATTTTCTTCCTCGTTTGTTCAAGTCGTGCATACGTCCACCAAGTATGAAGGACAAGTCTATATATACAAGTTATGTAGCATTAAAACTGATACACTAAATATACAGGAATAAAAATATATATAAAATATGTTAAAAGTATTTTCAAAATAGATATATTAATTAAATTATATATAATAATAATATATTACTTATATCAGACAATTATATTATTATATATAACAATTTAAGTTGAGATTTCTACAGTAACTTTTTGTTTTTTTACTTTTAATCACACATTTTTATGGTTCTTTTAGTTTTTGCCTCAAACTTTTAGTTTTTATTATACTTGCCCCTCTTTCTTTAAGAGTATTACTTTCTTTATGCTTCATTCTTGAGTTTTCTTTTTAAAGGATAAAAAAAGAATGGAAAAAAAAACATATGTTTTGACATTTTTACTAAAAGAAAGGAAAGTAATAAAAAGAAAAAAAGAGGGATTTTGGAGACAAATTCTTTTTTCCCATTTTTGGCCAGAAATGGAAGGATTTGTGTAGGAAAGTCTAATCTACCCTTTAAAGATATATAATGGGTTTTAATAATTATAAGGGTATAAATGTAAAATTATATGTTTTTATCCTTTTTTTTCATTCCTTATTAACTCAATAATACATTCAAAATCATTTTATTCACTTTCCTTTCTTTTAATGATAAAACTCAAGAATACATTTTTCTAACATAACTTTTTATCTTTTCTTCTCTTATCTAATCTTCCTCTCTCTTTTCTTTTAATAGAAACTCAAGAATGAAGCATTAATAAGATAAGAGTATGTGAATAATACCTATTTTGTCTTCACATGAATTTTGATATAAACAAAAGATTTGATAAATATAAACAAAGTTTTAAAGTTGCTTGAGTGGAAGAAGACTTATTTATTATAAGTGAGGTTTCAAGGTTCTAATTTCACTTGATCCTTTAAACTAAATTTTTTTTGTTTGCTTTTTTATTTTCAAAATTTCACTTTGCCCCTTCCAAATTTTACATTTATAACCCTAAAATTTTGTATTTGGTTATAATTAGATATAGTTTTAATCTAAATAATTACTTGGATTTAATTGTTTGTGTTTAAATAATTTTTTGTTATATATATAACAATTCAAGTTTCCTTAGATATAGGAAACTTGGATTGCTTCACATTTCTGCCACGAAACTTTTAAGTTTTTACTTTTTGTCACATAACTTAATCTCTTTTACTTTTTGGTACGAATGTTTTGTTTTGTTTACTGTTTAAACATTTGTATTCTTAACTTTTGCCACGAAAGTTTTAATTTCTTTACTTTTTATCACATAAATTTACTAAAGTTTTCGTCCGTTTACTTTTTCCACATCACTTTTGTTTTTAACTATACATTGAAACTTATAATCAATATGCAGAATATAAAAGGCTATATTGAACGTTTTGAAAACTAAAAGGCTGTAAAGGCAAAGGGGAAAAACATTTATTTTGTGTGAATATATTGTCTTCAACCTCCAAGCCGCTTGCAACTTTCGATTTCTACTATTAGAGATATATTATTATTTTCGATTTAATTGGAAATGTTATGGAAACTTATGGGAAACGTTTTGATAAATACAGAAACGTGTAGGAAACGTTTCAGTGTTGTTTCGTACGCGTTTTCGTTCCCTTGTTCACGAAACAGGTAGAGCTTGTCTTTTGGCATTTCGGGGCATCATGTAACACCCCACTATTTTTAAGGTAATAGAAAATTTACCTTTTTTATAGTTTTCACATTAAATTAATTTCTTATTATTTTGTTTTGAGATAAGGGGTTAATTTAGTTGGAACTTTAGTGACTAGCGGGTATAATACCCTTTTATTTTAAAAGAAAACGTGGCCATCAGGAGGGATAACCCAGCCACTTTAGTTGATGAACTCTTATCCTCATTATTCTCTAAAAACTTCTCCATCTTTCTTTTAATTCTTCTAACCTCTTTTGATTAATCAAGGAGTAAGACATAAAATAATTCTTCTAAATTCAATTAGTTAATTCAAATAATAAATAAGCAATTGAGGGTTCATATTATGGTTGTGGTGGCCGAAAATTTCAAGGAGAAGGAAGAAGAAATTTGAAGGTTTTATAGTTTGCTTGATTGTTCTTTGAGGTAAGGAATTCCCTTTAATTATTGAATTATAAGTTAGGGTTTTATTGTTGAAATTAGGGTTCTTGAATAGTGAAATTGGGGATTTCATCATACTTGGGGATTTTGATGAACCCTACAGGAAATATAGAGAAGGGGAGAATTTGGGGTTAATGAAAATAAAGCCTTTATGGTAAAACCCCATAGTGATAAACTACACATTTTAGGTGTTTGGCTAGAAGAATGTTATGAAATTATTATGAAAATTATGATAAATGAAATGGTATAGTCAAACACCATAGTAATTGAGGTTATGGTGAATTTAGTTAGAAAATGTGAAAGAAAGGAGTTCATAAAACTCATAGTTATATATAATATGTGTTGAAATGTGTATATGTGGTGAAGATCCTTGTGTTGAGTCTAATAGCCATCTAGTATCAACTAGCCATAATCAAGGTGAGTGCATATGTATAACTTCATAGTTGTAATATGGAGGTCATAGATGAATAATTCCTATGACTCCATTTGTATATTAAATTTGTGTAAGACTAGAAGATGATGATATACCTACTAGCATATACATTGGTTTTGTGCAAGACTAGTAGATGATGAAATACCTACTAGCATACATTGAGTGTAAAACTAGTAGATGATGAGATACCTACTAGCATATGTCCTTGGCCAAGTAGAAATAATATGATCATGATTTGATATTGTTGTTTTGGTTGTTAATTGAATGGCTCAAGTGCTTACATGCATTTTATTGTGATATAGTTATATAGATATTTTGATCATACATATATGTATTCACTAAGCTTTATTGCTTACATTTTAGTTGTTTAACTTTTATAGGAAGTGGTAGTAGCAAGAAGAAGGAGTTGATCAAGTAAAGCTAAGATAGAAGGTTGTTGATTATTGCTTTTGAAGGTTGACATCTTGAGTAATGGTGTAGACAATTCATTGGTACATTTTGGCTCTTGATACTTGTTGTTTTTGGTAAAATAAGTATATTATTATGTTTTGGAAGTCATGAGTTTTGTTGAACTATGTATGCAACTAAAAAGGGTTAAATCGCCCATTTGCCACTTTTGTTAACTACGGGCGAATGACCCGTTTGGTCGTTTTAATGTATATTTCAATGGTTATGGTTTTGGACCTATCAATTATATTGTAATATATGAGTTTACTCATTTTGGTGTTTTGGTTTAAAGAATTTGAAGCATTGAAAGTGAAATATGGATTTTTGGCTAAAATGGAAATGTGCAGGTCGGACCATAAATTTACGGTCCCTGACCATAAATTTACGGCCCATTGATTTACATGGGACCGTAAATTTACGGCCCAGGGCCATAAATTTATGCCCCTTGCAATTTTGAGTTGTTTTCAAACAGGGACGAAAAAAATCCAAGAGCAAATTACGGTGCAAATTTTACGGCTAGTTGTAATTTAAGCCGTAAGTTTACGGCCATGGACCATAAATTTACGCCAGAACAAAAAAAAATCATATTTTCTTAAATTGAGTCGAGTCATTTCACATCATAGTATACAAGAATTAAACAGTCTTCTTATAATTGGTTGTGTTCTTGTTACTATCTTCCAAAACTATCTTCTTGTGATTGGTTGTTTTCTTGTTATCGTGAGAATACAACTACGAGCTTGATCACAAGGTGTCACGAGAGGCCATATGAACGAGCATGAAAACCTCGGTGAAAACTCAATGGGCCACGATCAATAATAAGGGATGTGGAAAATGAGATTGCATGAATGGAAAGTCAAAACTTGACAAAATATACAAGTATATGAAAAGTATGACTTGCATGTCGACAAGGAGGTGGTGAATTGAAAACTTAAGTAAACTATTTAATCTTTGAAAGTGAATTTTGTTAATTAAAAGAAAGTTTTGGAATGTTATTTTTAACAATAGAAAACATAAAATGCAAATAACAACTAAACAAAGAAAGTGAATAACTAACAATATCAAAAACACAGGTAATCCACTCACTTTTCAACGTCCATGGTTGATTACTTGATTTAAATAAAGAAATACAGAACGGGTGATCAAATTAATGTTAACTTGGGGACATTGCTTTTTACGTGAGAAATCGTGTGACATAGTTAACACTTAACCCACTTGCCTAAACGGTCATCTACCACAAGGACTTACGCATACATCAGTACATCACCAAGTAATGGAGACAAATATTACGGTCAGAGATATTCCCCATTTTCACTATTTACTTGACTTCTTGCGAGTACGGCGTAAGCCAAAATCTTCATTTATAATTTAGAGGTTGTTTTTGTAACAACAAACTTTGAATTTAAACTTACTTGAATTAACAAAGTTAAGTATATGGTTTCCTAGTATTCTTTAACTTCATTAATTAGACATTAAAAATGACTCAAAAAGATTAGTATGAACCATGATGTGGTTTACCTTTTCACGACCGAACTAATTTTATAGTTCCTTATAAAGCAAATAACTTTTTTCTCATCTTTTTACTTTCCGCCTTAATTTGAAATACCTAAACTACTACTCTCTCTCATTTTTTTTTTCTTTTTAACTAATTTAAATATATCCACATAATATACCTATAAATCTATAATACCCTTACACTACATTCTTGAGTTTTTTTTAAGAGGGATAGGGAAAGAAAAGATAGGAAAAAAACAATTTTTCTTATTCTTGAATTTTTTTGCACAAAAAAAAAAGGAATGATAAGAAACCTCAAAACTTTTTTGTTCCAAAGTTTTCTAGCCATATCTGGCTGGATTTGGATGGAAAAGTTTACATCCAAGTATAAAAGTACTAATCTAACCTTCCTACTGTAATTAATCTTTCTGCTGCTGCAACGGCTTATTATGGTAGGGATCGACTTTCTTTGTGGGCAGTGGAAATCAAAAGGCGAATAATCAGGAGTAGATGGTGGAGGTTTTTATGTCTTCCAAGTTAATACTGACTAGGTCAAGATAGTTATTTTAATTTAATTACGAGTAATATTGATGGAATCAAATCAAATCAATCAATGATTCAACGGATACAGCCATACAGAAGTGCTGGGGAGTGGGGTTTCTCCTTACGAGATGATTTTACCAATGTCAAATTTATTATTCCATATGAATCGGTGTTATTTTTTTTTAAAATATTGTTTTGATTTTTAATGTATAGATATATATAATGAGTGTATAATTGTAAAATTCAATGTTTTAAATACCGGTAAATACCTACCGGTATTACCGGTATCGAAGACCAAGCCGGTATTTTAAATCCGGTATTTTTTCGGTACTTTCACTATTCAATACCGACCGGTATTTCCGGTATTCCCGGTATTTTCCGGTATTACCATACCGGTATTTCCGGTATTTTCAAAAAATAAATTTTGAATTTTTTAAAAAATTATTTTTATGATACTTTAATGTTATTTTTTGTTATTTGTGAACTTTAAAACCTATATTTTGTTATGAAATACATATGTGGTATTATTTTTGAGTAAATTATAATTACATTTTGACTATTTTTGTTAAATTGTAATAAGTTTTGTAAGATTTTTACACAAAAAAATATAATAAATTAAAAATAGTCGTACCGGCCGGTATTTCCGGTAATACCGGAAAATTTTTCCACGCCGGTATAACCGGTATTTTAGTTATAACCTAAACCCTAAGATTTCTTTTTGTTAAGAAGACACACATGGAATATGAAATTGATGAAGCTGGTGGATATCTACCAAATAGCTTACGATATCTAGATTGGGAATATTATCGTTTTCGGTATTTGCCTAAAATATTTCATGCCGATAACCTTGTTCACCTTTGTATGAGAGACAGCAATATATATCAACTTTGGGAAGGGGAAAGGTAGAATAATGGTTGATTGGTTGTTTTGCATGATGCTATATACAGTATAATTTATTTATATTTATCATTTCCTTTCTATTCTTATGATAGGTTCTTCCCAAACTCAAATTCCTTGACCTTCGTGGGTCAAAGTTGGTAACCTTTGACCTTGAGAAGACTCCAAATCTGAAAGAACTAGTTGTTCAATATTGTAAAAAATTGGTAGAAGTCAACATGGACGCTGAATGTCCACATCTTAAGAAGCTAAATCTGAGGGGATACCAGGCCTTGAAAAAACTCAACATGTCCAGTAAATGTCTGAATCTCGAGGAGCTAAATCTGTATGAATGTTGGAACTTTAAAGAACTCCAAATGCACGTTGAATTTCCAAAGCTAGGATCACTCGACTTTGGTTTTACCAAGTTAACTAACCTGAACCTTGGGCTGACTCCAAATCTCAAGCATTTAAATCTGAACCACTGTAGATATTTGGTAGAACTCCATGTGCCTGTTGAACGTCCAAAGCTCACAACCCTCGAGCTTGGTGGTTTTAAGGTGAGTGACTTTAAATCGGATCTGGGCCCAATATTTGAGAAGTTAGAAAGTCTGGACCATCTGGTTCTAGAGTCCATTGATATTGAGTGTCTTCCGTACAGCGTATGCATGTTGAAGCATCTGACAGATCTTGAAATATGCTCTTGTTTTCATCTAAAGCAGTTACCGGAGGATCTTGGTACATTAGGATGTTTAAAGATGTTAAACCTGCGGGGTTGTTCATCCTTGCAACATCTCCCCAACAGCATCTGTAAGTTGGATGGTTTAGAAATATTGATGATCCGTAATTGTAAAGGGCTTAAGAAACTGCCCTGATGAATTTGGACGTTTAAAATGTTTAAAGGCGTTAAATCTCTGTGATTGTAAGGGGCTTAAGAAACTGCCCGGTGAATTTGGGCGTTTAGAATGTTTAACAAATTAGCATAGACTTAGAGTGTTGTTCATCCTTGGCCCAACAGCATCTGGAATGTTTAGAAAGATTAGATCTCAGAGGTTGTCAGGAGCTTAAGAAACTACCTGATGAATTCGGACTTTTAGAAAGTTTGAAATGGTTAGGTGCAAGAGGTGCACGCATAGAAACTCTTTTCCAGAGTCGTTCTCAATTGCACGGACTTTGGGTTAGAGGAATTATAGATTCATCATAATAGGCAGTCAAGAAGAATCTGTGTACCAGTCTCCGATGTGTATGTATGGGTTGGGAGAGCTAGCTAGCCATGTGCTCTTTCATTTCATTTTGTAGGAAATTTACTTTATGATTTTATTCCTGTCTTCATATTTTGACTTCAATTTCAGTTTTTGGTTAATAGATGTGTTTTTTTTGTTTTTTTACCGAATTTTGCAACCTGTATGGTTTGGTTAAATCTGAGAGTTGGAAAACTCAACCTTGGCATGGTTCAAATCGTTGGGAATTGGTTTGCGCTGATTTTTTTTTTTTTTTTATGTTACACATCTAATTTGAGTTAAAAACTTCTCGCAACTTAATTTTTTTAAAAATTTTAATAAATAATCTAAACATGTGACATAGAGTCTTTATATGTGGGCCCAATTCACATGATGACGATATCACTCCATCTATCGATGGATTGCTTTTTTATTATTGAAAATCGCTTTACATAAACGAAAAAAGAAAACACCTTAAGAATTTTAACATAATAGTAAAGCAACGATAAACACTAGTTACATAAGAACTTGAAAACACTCTTTACATGATAAGCACTCCTAGTTACATGATATACTTATTGCCCTCCAAACCATCCCTTGAGATCTTCCTCGCCACCTTAAACGGCTAATTGTTGAGAATAACCCTTAAGAGTTTGAGTTGGTAATGTTTACATTTTTCACACAGACATGCAGGGAATGAGGCTACACAGAGATGGAAACATGCTTTGACACGAGCATCAAATCTGGTTGGGTGGGAGTTGAAGAACACTGGTGATGGGTAATTTCTCTATCTCTTGTTTTATTTTGTTTCTTATTTTCTTAACTATGATTAATGGGAATAGAAACATTAATATGTTACTTCATGATTCTGATTATATAAAGAGACGTCTCAGTTGGTAATTAGTAATAAGGGGGAATTGCATATATCTATAAATATACCACCAAAATTACAAATTTCCTAATTAAAATTTAAAATTATAAATATCCCCAATATTATATTTTGATACTAGTTAGACAAACATGCCCTTTATTCATCTGCTTTAAAATAACACACCAAAAAAATCATCCCTATTATTTTAGATTCTTTAATTCTCTATACAATATCACTATAATTTTTTGTCTTTTTTTTACTAATCTTTTTATTTATCACGGTTTACAATAAGATAGTATATTATAAGTATTAATGTATTTAGATGCTAAATACATGTTTATGTACTTTTCCAAAAAATACATGTTTATATATATATATATATATTGTTGGTAGAGCATAGAGAAAAAAATCAAAACAACTTTAAATCGTAACCATTTAAATTCAAAGTTAAATTAATCTTGGTCATTGAAATTAAATAGTTAAATATGGAAACTAATTTATTCTATTTAAATCTATACATTGACTTTTACTCATAAGCTAAACAACACTTCTACAAAATTAATATATGAACTCCATTTTATTAAACGTAGTAACAATGATGTCCCACCAAAATAATACCTTTAAGACTTTAATCTGCCAAAAAAAATTAAAAAAACTAAAGAAATCACAATACAATATACTCAATTTCGTTCATAACGCAATGTCAAATGAATTATTTCACAATTAGTCAGCACCGTACGCACTGACCTTAAAATACATCTTAACATTTAAAATCGATGGACCAAACTGTTGACAAAACCACCAACATATGAGCTGCCAACACACCATCAAGGATTATAATTACATCGAGGAAATCCAAACTCATCCAAATATAAAAAGACAATGAAGATAGAAAGAGAAAAAAAACATATAAATACCGAATCCATATATAACAATAGCCAGTTACAATAAATATAACACGAGTAACAAGGATCAAGCAAAATGCATATAGCTTAAGCAAATTGGAACCCAAAATTCCCTGTCCTAATTTGGATCTTTATGATACGTTCAAAAAAGTGCTAACCTTATTAAAAAAAATTCCTAACCTTGAAATAAAAAAGAACATGATAAAAGAAAAAAAAAAAGAAAAGAAGATGATGCTCAACCTTGAAATGAAAAAAAAGCGTTGTTTGAGGAATTATTTGAAAATTTTGAGACGGTCTTAATTAAATTTTTGGATGGATTAATTAATAGTTAAAAAAATTTATCACCACTACAATCGACGGCGGTTGAAATTGTCTTTAGGGCCAGAGGCGGTACCAAGAAAAAATTTCAAAGGGGGCAAACTTAGAAAACTTATGAAAAATAAATTTAAAAGGGGACAAAATGTTAAAAACCTATAGAAATTTTTTAAAAATTTATGAAAAATTTAAAGATACATGACAAAATTTAAATTTGGAGGGGGGCATTGGACCCCCTTGCCCCCCCTTTAGTACCGCCCCTCTTTAGGGCAATTGTATTTTCAAAGAGAAGTTGGAGAGGGATTGATAATACGATATATCTTAAAAAGGAAAAAGAAAGAAAGAAACTCCTCCCGCCTCCCGTGGGTTTTGAGCCTCAATATCTCGACGGTGTATGGAGGAGGTTAAGATGTAGACAGACCTTACTACCTAAATGGTAGAAAATGCCCTACAACCTTTGCATGAGATGATGATTGAACCCATGACCTCTGTTTTTCAGAGACAAGGTGTTTACCATTAATTCAACCATGATTCTTATATCTTAAAAAGTATGTAATGTAATTAAATGTTGTTTTGTCATTTAATTTAAACATAATCTACGACATAAAAATATAACTAAATATAAAATATACACATATATACATAGAACAACATATTATCCTACTACTACTACTCATAAAATATAACTATATCGGGTTCAGATTAATAGGTTCGGGTTGACGGGTTGAAAATACCCAACCCAAACCCGACTTAATGTCAAAATCGACTTGAAAATCTCAATCAAAACCTACGAACTCGTCAACTCAAATCCAACCACCAACCCCCAAAAAAATCAAATTTACGGGTTAAATGGTATGGTGGGTTGATTTCAAGTGATATGGTTGATGGTTGGCGGACTAAATTCAGGTAAATTGGTTGTGGGTTGGCGAATCAAGTGAGGTAGCGGGTCGATCTATTAATTTTTTTTATATGAATTTAAAATATTTTTGGGTTAACGGGTTGACCTATTAACCCAAAAGGTCAACCCAATCCCAACCCAAAATAATCAAATTGGCATGTTACCGGGTCGAAACTTCATAACCCTAACCGAGTTTTTCCGGGCCGGCTTGAAGTCGAATTTCAGGTAAGGGAGAATATATATCAAACTGAATTTCGTTATCTTCACATTATGCTCGATTTCATAACAAACTTCATTTCAATATACTATAAGACGTATATTTTTCGGGATGTGTGATACATGTACGGGATGAGTTTTGTTGGTAACTTGGTCACCGACCGAGTATTAATCTAGTTATGAATTTGATTAACCAAACCCTTTTGTATTTATTTTTATTAGCATTAGTAAGGTATTAAAATTAGTATTAGTACGTATTATTATTATTAGTTATTACTGTTATTATTTTATTATATTCCACAATCTTTGATTATTATTATTGTAGCTGTTAATATATTATTAACTTGGGCGTCCTATTAACATTAATTTAGCGTTGTTATTATTATAGTTGTCGTGTTTTAGTTTGAATTATCTTAGGCGTTTAGATTTGTCGCCATTTTTTGCTGAAAATTATTTTAGACAACACAATAAAATTACAAAGTGATTTTATATTATAATTTATTAACTCTGGCCAATTGCCGGGTATAAAACTAGTTTTAGATCATTACTTTTTTATAATACAAATATTGAACATCTTGATGATTTTAATGGACATTCTTTTTCGTTGTCTAAAAATGTTTCTGGTTACCATGTCCATGTTCCTTTACAATAAACGAACAATAATACCCGTGCAATGCGACAGTGAGATAGTGGGGGTGATAGGTCATAGGAGGTGATAAGTCATAAAGTGTGATAGTCAAATGCTTTAGCCGTACAAGCTCCATACTCGGATTTAAAAATTCGTCGAAAGTATATCGAATGAAATCTTTAATGAAAGAACATGAAATTTTAAAAACACCCATACATTTTTTATAATTTATCGATATACTGTTTTTGAGATAAAAGATTTTGAATAAATTAGAGAATAAAATGATATATGGAGGAGAGAAAAAAAAATGAGTGATTGTGATTTAAGGAGAGAGAAAAACATGACTGGTTGGGATTTAAGGGTATTATAGGTATACTAGGTAGAGATGTTTAAATTAGTGAAGAAAGAAGGAGGGTAATTTAGGTAGCTCAAATCATCTTTTGAGATTTGGAAACAAGGACAAAATGCTTTATAACATAGTATTAGATAAAAATAAGAAAAATGCTAAATAAAGTTCGGGTTTCACTAACATACATAAAAAACCTCAAAAACAATTATTGAATATAACTATTTGATACACCTTAACGAAAAGAAAGTGATATTTGTACCAAAGTTGTAAATATCGGTAATCGGTTTATTATCGGTCGACCACTGATAGTACCCTAAATTGTAAAGGAATTTATATTTTTAAAAATATATATTAACAATATATTTCAGATTTGTATGTTTTACATATAATTTTGCTTGTATTTCAAAAATAATTAAAAAAAATAAAAAAATACAAACTTCCATCAATCTAACCATAAGTATTATATAACAATATAGTGCCTCAACTCGTATTTTTGACTCGATCTGTTTTCAGTCAATAATTTCATAAATCATCTCCAAACATGTATCACAATACATATATAATACACTTAATAAAAAAGTTTAGAAGATAGATATAATTAATTTTCAATCATCAAGGTTATCAAAGACGAAACATGTTCAAACTATATGTTGGAGCATTGAAGATAAAATATTATTGAAGATGAACTAAAAATTTAAAGAATTGAACTATAGAAGAGAAAGGAGTGAATGGAACTATGGAAGTTTAGACCCATTTTCATTATAAAAGAAAAGTCAATTTTTTTTTTTTACCGAAGTTGACCTAAATGCCCAATATTGGCTGATAGGTACTGAGTTACCATTTCTTTTGATTGATATATGTATTGATGAACAAAAAGTTGTTTGAACCAATAATTATATATATAACAATCCGAATTTGGACTACAGTAGCGGCTCGGTTAGCTACAATATCGGCTCAATTACCCTAACTAGCTTGGTTGGTTAATGGTACAAACACATATGCATAAATTACAACACACTTTTAACATTGCTTATTTACACTTTGTAAGCAGCAGGTACAACTTATATAGCATACCCATATACATATGCATATCAATACAGCTAAATGTAAAACACCAAATCTTCATTAACCACCGCCGTCCGCCGGTAACCGTCGTCGGTAACCACCACCTGTCTCCTTCAATCAAAGTTAACAATCACTAGAACAACCAACATCCGTAGTTGTTGTAACCACTATCGTTTGCTTCTATCGCAGTTGACAATCACCGATCAACAACCGCCGGTTACAATTAACGAGAGCAGGGGTGGGTTTCCTTTCACCACCCAGAACACCCACCACAGGTAACAACCACCGCTGCGGCGGCGGCGGAGATCCGTCAAACCAAGGTTATCTAGATCAATGACACCAGCGCCAACAACATTTAAAACCACATCTATATAGCAATAAAAAAAACGGGCACCAAACACCACCGACAACAACCATAAACACCATACCTACCCACAGATTCAAAAGGTAATAATAAATCCTCTTATAGTCGCTTAGCTGCGCAACCTCCGATGGTATGACGGCGGTTTGGCACCGACAACATATTTACTCCGCCTCTTGACGTCTATGGATTATGAATGTTTTCCATAAATGTTAACTTGAAAATCAAAAAAAAAATATTGATTTGATAGAAACGAATAGTAGACGAAAAGAATGGAAAAGTGGTAAAATGCCTATACATAAAGGAGAGAAGGAAAATAAATATAGGGAGAATAAAAGCAACCCACTGTTTTGTGAATTAGGTAGATAATGGTATTGTTTTTTGATATGATATGTGGCAAGAACTTACATAACACGTGTATTCAGTGTAATATGTGGTAAACAAATGAGAAGCAAATGTGAAAACAAAAATGCTGCCAATTATTTAAGTGTGAAACATTTAAGATACAGCATATTAACAATTAATATAATTATTACAACTAAATTAATATGAGCAATTTGTTAATTAATTAATAATAAATCTTTTACTAAGATTTTATGTCATGGTTAATGCTAAATTTATAATTATATTTATTATTACATGTTAGATACAGTAATTAAAAATATCTATAGTTGGTTATATAAGTTTGGTAAAAGGTATTCATGCTAAATATTATATAATCTGCTTATAAAAAACTAAATATATCAAAACCGCAGCGAAGCGCGGGTCTAGTTTAATACATTTTAGGCGTCCTCACTCACACCCAGTTGAAGTTGACTAACTAAAGTCGTCCTTTTTTTTAACAGTATTTTATAAGTAATTCCTGCCGCAATTCAATTTGAAAAATCAATCTGCTGTCGCTCGAGAACATGTAAGAAGGTAACGATTCTAGTTTCATTTGTATCTCATTCACACCTTATTGATCACTTTCTTGATGCTTCCATTTTTAAGTCCACAAAGATTAATAGCTGTAGTGCATATCTATATTTGCTCTAATAACCTCTTATTCAGCATATTCCATCCAGATTGCTGAAAGTTCCATTGACCCAATACATTGATTAATCATGTTATTCAATTTCTGTATTTTGTAATTGAGAATTATGTTTTAATATTACTAGATAAATTATAAGTATCTTAAGGGAAGATATGCATAAATTAGTGAACATAAGAAAGGGGTATTTTGGGGTTATCAACTACTTAGTTGAAAAAATTGAAGGAAACAGATGCCTTATAATGTAGTAGAGAAGTAGAGATATAGGATAGAGATCAAAAGGTTTGACTGTGTTGATGTCTTTGTATTAATCTACCTGCGCATATTTTAAATTCGCAGCTAAGTTTATCGACACAAGGTAGCAAGTATCTGATCCAACGCATACAAACTTCAGATTTCATTATCATTCAATGGCATTGACTTCAACATTATCTGCTCAAAGGAGCTTCTTGTATGATGTCTTTTTGAGTTTTCGGGGTGAAGACGTACGTAAAAGTTTTGTTGATCATCTCTATAAAGCTCTTAATGACAAAGGTATTATCATTTACAAAGATGATAAACGCATCGTCAAAGGAGAAGAGATCAGTGACCAGCTCATCGCAGCTATTAAAAATTCGAAATTTCACATCATTGTTTTCTCCAAGAACTATGCAAATTCTGCGTGGTGCTTAGAAGAGCTTGTACAGATCATGGAGTGCCAGGAGACAGGGGAGCAGACCGCTTATCCCATCTTTTATGATGTGCAACCCACTCAAGTCCGCAACCAGAGTGGGCCAGTTGGAGTAGCATTTGAAAAGCATATAAAGAAAGAGGCGGTTGGGGGATGGAGAAATTTTTTGAAAATAGTAGCATGTCAGGATTGCTCGAGGTTGAACACCAGTGCCGGGTATTTTCTTCGTCACATGTTTTATTATGTTCCTTTATTTCTAATCTTGGGTTATTGGGGATAAGAACATCAATATGTCACTTATTTGTTGATCTGAATATCAAGCACACCACCAAAAACCACGGTCGATCGAAGGGTTTGACTGGAACAACCGATGTATGCAAAACTTCCGTTTTTTACATGGAAAATTACAAACCAGCGATAAACTCTAGTTGAAATAAGAACTTGAAAACACTCTTTATACTTGATAAGCACTCCTATAGATAATAATATTATTGTTGCCCTCTAACTATAATGACCTACAGACCACCCAAAACAGCTTGTTGAGATTAAGCCTAAAGAGCCTGATCCGGTAATGTTTATATTTTTCACACAGAGAAGCAGGGAACGGGGCTACTAGGAGATGGAAACATGCTTTGACACAAGCATCGAATCTGGCGGGGCGGGAGTTGAAACACACTGCTGATGGGTAATTTCTTTATCTCATGTTTTTGTTTGTTTCTTAATTTCTGAACTATGATTAATAGGAACAGAAACATTGATATGTCACTTCGTTATTCCGATTATATATCATACAATTGATATTATTTGGTGTGGGATTTTGAGAAACATTATTGAATATTCTTTAATACACAGCCACGAAGTTCCGTTCATCAAGAAAGTTGTTGAAGACATTTTACAAAGTCCACATTTCACCAATTTCAGCACTGATGCTGACTTAGTAGGCATGGCGATCCGGATACAGAAATTACTTTCATCTTTGCACGTCGACTCTGATGACGTCCGGGTGATAGGAATCAAAGGGATGGGAGGTGGTGGGAAGACAACTCTTGCAAGAGCTGTTTTTGATCATATATCCAGTCGGTTTGAAGGTAAAAGTTTTGTTGAGAATGTTAGAGAACGTTCAAAAGTAGGCTCTAGTTTGCATAAGTTGCAAAAACAGATCCTTTCGTCCGTGTTCAACGATCATAGCATTTTTATAGAAGGTGTATCTGACGGAAAACGTTTGATGAAAAGGATGATGCCTGGTAGAACAGCTCTTATAGTTCTAGATGATGTTGATCATATAGAACAACTTGAGGCGTTAGTAGGTGACTCTACTTGTTTCAAACATAGAAGTAGAATAATCATTACAACGAGAGATGAGCAAGTGTTGGTAGGATATGGCGTTCAGAGGGACAATATTTATGATGTCGATATGCTATCAGATGAGGAAGCAATTAACCTTCTCAGTAGGCATGCTTTTAAGACAGAGAGTCCAATTCAAGGGTTTGAAGACCTATCAAAAAGGGTTGTAAGTTATGCTGCTGGCCTTCCTTTAACCATCAAACTTTTAGGCTCGTTTCTTTGTGGTAGACCTCAAGATGAATGGAAAGATACCATCAAAAGACTAAAAACAATCCCATGGCATGATACTTTGAAAAGATTGGAAATAAGCTATGATGGTCTAGAGGAGGATCACAAACAAATATTCCTCCATGTTGCTTGCCTACTGAAAGGCCAAAAGGAGAGTGAGGCCATCATAATGCTAGAAAGCTGTGGATTTCATGCTCGAATTGGTTTAAAAGTTCTTGAGCAGAAATCCTTGATAACTGTCCGTGATAGTAAACGTTATGTTTTTGGTAAGGAGGTAACTATGCATGATCATATAGAAGAATTGGGTGGTAATATTGTTCGCCGTTTGTGCCCTGATGAGCCTAACAAACATATGATATTGTGGAAGAAAGATGAAATTGAACATATATTAATCAATGAATCGGTGAGATTCTAAATATATTCGTATGATGGGAGATGACACGTTTTTATGTATTATGATAAAATATTCATGTTAGTTTTTACTTTATTACAGGGTACTGAAGCAATATGGAGTATAAAATTGGAGAATACAGATCTCCATGCAGCTAAAATACTGCAAGGTCTTAGAAAGATGAGGAATCTAAGATTTCTTTACATCAGTGAGAGTTACACAAAATATAAATTTAATGAAGCTGGCGGATACCTACCAAATAGCTTACGACATCTAGATTGGGAACATTACCCTTTTCAGCATTTACCCAAGATATTTCAAGCTGATAACCTTGTTCATCTTTGTATGCAGCAGAGCAATATCTATCAACTCTGGGAAGGGGGAGAAAAAAAGGTAGAGTAATGGTTGTTTGCATGATAGGTTCTTCTCAATATCTTTATATTTTATGTATCAATATCAATATTGGTTGTTTTGCATGATAGGTTTTTCTCAAGCTCAAATTCCTTGACCTTAGTTTGTCAAACATGAAAACCTTTGACCTTGAGATGACTCCAAATCTTGAAGAACTGGTTCTTCCAAATTGTAATAAGTTGGTAGAAGTCAACATGGACGTTGAATGTCCGCATCTTAAGGTGCTAAATCTGGCGCTATGTCGGGCCTTGGAGAAACTCAACTCGTCCAATAAATGTCTGAATCTCCAGAAGGTAAATCTGGATTATTGTAGAAACTTTAAAGAACTCCCAAGGTATGTTGAATTTCCAAAGCTAGAGTCACTCTACTTTTCTTCTTCCGGGGTAACTAACCTGAACCTTGGTCTGACTCCAAATCTCAAACATTTATATCTTAAAGACTGTAGAGACTTGGTAGAACTCCATGTGCCCGTTCATTGTCCAAATCTCATAACCCTCGAGCTCGGTGGTTTTAAGGTGAATGAGTACTTTAAATCTGATCTGGCTTCAATATTTGAGAAGTTAGAAAGTCTGAAGTGGTTGGCTCTATGGTCCATTGATATTGAGTGTCTTCCGTATAGCATATGCATGTTGAAGCATCTGACATATCTTCAGATAAGGTATTGTTCCCATCTAAAGCAGTTACCGGAGGATTTTGGTAGACTAAGATGTTTAACAACGTTAGACCTAAAGGGTTGTTCATCCTTGCAAGATATTCCCACCGACATCTATAAGATTGAAAGTTTAGTAAAATTAAATCTCAAAGGTTGTAAGGGGCTTAAGAAACTGTCTGATGATATTGGACGTTTACAATGTTTAGAAACGTTAACCCTAGGGGGTTGTTCATCCTTGCAAGATATTCCCAACAGCATCTGTAAGCTGGAATCTTTAGAATTTTTAAATCTCATTGATTGTGAGGGAATTAAGAAACTGCCTGATGAATTTGGACGTTTAGAAAATTTGAAATGGTTAGGCGTAACACGTGGAGGTATAGAAAATCTTTCCCAGAGCATTTCGCAATTGAAAGGGCTTTTGGTTTCATCATAAGGGACAGTTTAAAGCATGGAGAGAGTTTTATTAATCATTTATGATCTTACATTTACCAGTCTCCCTTGTATGTGTATGTATGGGTTGGGAGAGCTAGCTAGCCATGTGCTCTTTTGGTGATCATTGCATAGAAATTTACCCAAGTTTTTGTTCCTGTATTCATATTTTGACTTCAGTTATAATTTCTCTTTTAATTAGATTCTTTTCAACTGTTTAAATTTAGTTAAGTAGTCACTAAATAAATATAAGTAATCAAAACTGGTGTTGTTTTGAGTTAATGTAAGTATTTGTACATTGCTTCTGAAACCGACTATCAGGTCGTGTATAAATAACAGTTACTTTTTTTTTAAGAAAAAGATAAGCTTATATATGTTTACTCTAGTGTTTGAATTAGCTTATGGCTATTGTTACAAAGTTCATGACTTTTGTTATAAAAGCTTTGTTGAAAAGGCTTATTAAAAGTCTTTTTTTACTAGACCAAACACCCCCTGATCCTTGAAATGATGATAATAGTAGTATTAATATTAATTTTTTCATACCTCCTAGTAATAATTAGGAATGTTGAGTTACCAACTCTTTATCCGAATCCTAATAATTTTACAATTCTCCAATAGAGTGAATCAGCAGCCAAAATTTTTTTAACAGCCTCCAATTTTAACATCAAGTATCACCAATAATTGAAACCACTTTACAGCTTTATTCAATTATGGTCGTCTTCTTTTGCTTGCTTTTTTTTTTTTTTTTAACAGTGTATTTTCTAAGTACTTTCTGCCCCAATTGAATTCATGTCACCGGGTGGCCGAGTATCAAGAAACACGTACCAAGGTAACGATTATTCTTGTTTATGCTTTGACCGATGCTTCATTTTTTGAGTCCACAGCTGCTTTTTATTTTTTTTGCAACTCATTTTTCTTAGGTAGGTTTTCTTAGCTTAATTGGGATTGATTGATTGGTTTCTTAAGATTTTCTGTGATATATATATGCCATGAGTTTTAGGTTCTTTCCACTCTTTCAAAACCTATTTTCTTTCTATATGGTTTTATTACTACAACTTTGGTGTCTGTCTGTATGTTTGGACACAATATTGAACTCTTTAAGTGGTACGTTTTCAATGATGTACTCTTTAAATATATATCCGAAAGTTCTTTGTAGTATTATTCTACTTGCACATATATTTAAAAATCCACAACTAAGTTTATATATTCACACAACCTAGCAAGTATTTGACCCGACTCCTATAAACTTCAGATTTCATTATTATTCAATGGCATCAAATTCTACATCATCTAGGGTACGTACAAGGCTTCACTATTATACGGTGAGGTTTCCTGATGTCGTATACAGACTAAATGTTTGAAAAAAAAAGATTTGCTGTAATATATATGCCATGAGTTACAACTACTTTGGTGTCTGTCTGTTTGGAGCAATATTGACCCGTTTAAGTGGTACGTTTTTGATGATTAACTCTTCCTTTCTTTCTTTATTATGTGGTTTCCATAGATCATCTTTATGATTATAAAATGACCTGTAAACTTGGTTTTATGATTTTATTCACTGTTACAGTTAAAAGGTTTGACTGTGTTGATGATGTCTTTGTTTTATTCTACTTGCATATCTTTATCCATTACAAAGTTTATTGACCCATAAGCTATTAACTATGTGACCTGACTCGTATAAACTTCAGATTTCATTATTATTATTCAATGGCGTCGACTTCTTCATCATCCGTTCAAAGGAGCTTCGTTTATGATGTCTTTTTGAGTTTTCGGGGTGAAGACGTACGTAAAAGTTTTGTTGATCATCTCTATAAAGCTCTTAAGGACAAAGGCATTATCATTTACAAAGATGATAAAAGCATTGTGCAAGGGAAAGAGATCAGTGACCAGCTCATCGCTGCTATTAAAAATTCAAGATTTCACATCATAGTCTTCTCCAAGAACTATGCAAATTCTGCGTGGTGCTTAGAAGAGCTTGTACATATCATGGAGTGCCATGAGACGGGGGAGCAGACGGCTTATCCCATCTTTTATGATGTGCAACCCACTGAAGTCCGCAAACAGAGTGGGCCAGTTGGAGCAGCATTTCAGAAACATATAAAGAAAGAGACTGGTTGGGGATGGAGAAATGCTTTCAATTTTGTAGCATGGCAGGATTGGTTGAACACCAGTGATGGGTATTTTCTTCATCACACGTTTTTTTATGCTTATTTATTTCTAATCTTGGGTTAATAGGAATACGAACATCAATGTCACTTTGTTGACCTGAATATCAAGCACACCACCAAAAACCATAGTCGAAGAAGGGTTTGACTGGAACAACTTACATATGGAAAACTTCCGTTTTTTATTATCTGAAAAAAAAGTAAATTTTTGGGAACTTGGTACCTAGAGTGCATATTTCATAGAACTCATGGCCATCCTCACACATGGATCACAAGATATAGTCTCTCCACTTGTCTTTGGCAAGTTTTGAACCGGTGACATGCGGTCTTTATCTGTGGGCCCGTGTAGTTACATGATGGCGTACCACTCCATCTATTGATGGATTGGTTTTTATGATTGCAAATCACAACACATAAACGAAGAAAGTAAACACCTTACATAACTATCTTAATATACACTCCTAAAGAGAATAATATTATTATTGCCCTTGAACTTTAATGACCTCAAAACCACCCCTTAAAATCTTCCTTGCCACCCTAAACAGCTTGTTGAGATAATAGGATTAACCCTTGAGTCAGAGTTGGTAATGTTTATATTTTTCACACAGACATGCCGGGAATGACGCTACTCAGAGATGGAAACATGCTTTGACACGAGCATCCAATCTGGCTGGGCGGGAGTTGAAGAACACTGGTGATGGGTAATTTTTTTATCTCATGCTTTATTTCGTTTCTTATATTCTGAACATTAATATGTCACTTCTACACTTCCTTTTCTGATTATATGCTATACAATTGAAATTATTTGGTATGAGATTTTGAGGAATAATAATTACTTAATATTTTTAATACACAGCCACGAAGTTCAGTTCATCAAAAAAGTTGTTAAAGACATTTTACAAAGTCCACATTTCACCAATTTCAGCATTGATGCTGACTTAGTAGGCATGGCGATCCGGATACAGAAATTACTTTCATCTTTGCACGTCGACTCTGATGACGTCCGGGTGATAGGAATCAAAGGGATGGGAGGTGGTGGGAAGACAACTCTTGCAAGAGCTGTTTTTGATCATATATCCAGTCGGTTTGAAGGTAAAAGTTTTGTTGAGAATGTTAGAGAACGTTCAAAAGTAGGCTCTAGTTTGCATAAGTTGCAAAAACAGATCCTTTCGTCCGTGTTCAACGATGATAGCATTTTTATAGAAGGTGTATCTGACGGAAAACGTTTGATGAAAACGATGATGCCTGGTAGAACAGCTCTTATAGTTCTAGATGATGTTGATCATATAGAACAACTTGAGGCGTTAGTAGGTGACTCTACTTGTTTCAAACATAGAAGTAGAATCATCATTACAACGAGAGATGAGCAAGTGTTGGTAGGATATGGCGTTCAGAGGGACAATATTTATGATGTCGATATGCTATCAGATGAGGAAGCAATTAACCTTCTCAGTAGGCATGCTTTTAAGAGAGAGAGTCCAATTCAAGGGTTTGAAGACCTATCAAAAAGGGTTGTAAGTTATGCTGCTGGCCTTCCTTTAACTATCAAACTTTTAGGCTCGTTTCTTTGTGGTAGACCTCAAGATGAATGGAAAGATACCATCAAAAGACTAAAAACAATCCCATGGCATGATACTTTGAAAAGATTGGAAATAAGCTATGATGGTCTAGAGGAGGATCACAAACAAATGTTCCTCCATGTTGCTTGCCTACTGAAAGGCCAAAAGGAGAGTGAGGCCATCATAATGCTAGAAAGCTGTGGGTTTCATGCTCGAATTGGTTTAAAAGTTCTTGAGCAGAAATCCTTGATAACTATCCGTCCTTGCGGACATAACAATTGTGAAAAGGAGATAGTCATTCATGATCATATAGAAGAAATGGGTGTTAATATTGTTCGTCGTTTGCACCCTGATGAGCCTAATAAACATAGTATATTGTGGAAGAAAAATGAAATTGAAGATATATTAGTCAATGAATTGGTGAGATTCTATGTGACAGATGCAAGAAGCCACGTTATTATTATATTGGTCAATGAATTGAAGATGATAGATGACACGTTTTTATTTATTATTATGATAAAATATTCATGTACTTTTCTATATGACAGGGTACCGAAGCAATAAGGTGTATAAAATTGGAGAATTCACGTCTCCATGCAGCTAAAATTCTGCAAGGTCTTAGAAAGATGACGAATCTAAGAAATCTTTTAATTACTTCGAGATACACGAAAAGTGTTGAAGCTGGCGGATACCTACCAAATAGCTTACGATATCTAGTTTGGAGTCGTTACGGTTTTCGGTATTTACCCAAAATATTTCAAGCCGATAACCTTGTTCACCTTTGTATGAGAAGGAGCTATATCCGTCAACTCTGGGAAGGGGGAGAAAAAAAGGTAGAATAATAGTTGATTGGTTGTTTTGCATGATGCTCTATATATATATATATATATATGTTACTTATATTCATTTATTTTCTTTATTCTTATGATAGGTTCTTCCAAAGCTCAAATTTCTTGATCTTAGTCAGTCAAAGTTGGAAACCTTTGACCTTGAGATGACTCCAAATCTGGAAGAACTAGTTCTTCTAGAATGTAATAAGTTGGTAGAAGTCAATATGGACGTCAGATGTCTGCATCTTAAGGAGCTAGATCTGTTGGGATGTTCGGCCTTGAAAAAACTCAACATGTCCAATAAATGTCTGAATCTCAAGAAGCTAAATCTGTGTGCATGTAAGAACTTTGAAGAACTCCAAATGCCGGTACAATTTCCAAAGCTAGAGTCACTCAACTGTGGCTATACCAAGTTAACTAACCTGAACCTTGGGATGACTCCAAATCTCAAGCATTTATATCTTCAGAAGTGCAGACTCTTGGTAGAACTGCATGTGCCTGTTGAATGTCCAAAGCTCATAACCCTCGAGCTCGGTGGTTTTAAGGTGAGAGACTTTAAACCTGATCTGGCTCCATTTTTGGAGAAGTTAGAAAGTCTGGAATCGTTGTCTCTATGGTGCATTGATATCGAGTGTCTTCCATATAGCATATGCATGTTGAAGCATCTGATACGTCTTAAAATAAAGAAATGTTTGCATCTAAAGCAGTTACCTGAGGATCTTGGTAGATTAAGATGTTTAGAGGAGTTAGACCTGGAGGGTTGTGAATCCTTGCAGCATATTCCCAACAGCATCTGTAAGTTGAAACGTTTAAAATGGGTAGAGCTCTCTGACTGTAAGGAGCTTAAGAAACTGCCTGATAATTTTTACAGTATGAAAAGTTTAGAGACGGTAGGTATAATAGGTGCAGGCATGTGGTATAGGTGAACATTCATAGAAATTTACTCTAGTTTATGTTCCTGTATTCATATTTTGACTTCAATTTCAATTTGTCTTTCGATTAGATTAGTTTCAATTGTATAAATTTTATTAACCAAGTAGTCTTTAAAATAAATGATACTCCAATAAACAAGTATGTGTATGGATATAGATATGACTCATCAAATCAGTTACTCTTTATTATTCAAAAAGAACATTGAAGAACGCTATTGAGTGTGCGATTGTGCATATATATCATATATGTACGTCTAATAGTTGAGGAGGGAGTCGAAAGGCGTAATCAATATAGGGCCAAAACTACAGGAATCAAAGTGATAACATTCGAATTACTAGATGATCGATAACTTCATTGAATCAGTGATTGTTTAAATAGAAAAACAACCACGTGCGATTAGCTACAAACGCGTATCATGACCTCCACTAAACTCGTCTGTCAGTAACTACTTAATTGAACTACTCAAACACTTAACAGGACCTGACCCAAACTACTAAGCTGACTTGGACCCGACCAAACTACTAAGCTGGACTGCTAAACAGATTGGGCTTGGAAGCCCATTTTCGATACCGAACGGACTGAAGTAAAACCACCACAATAAAAACAAAGATATATACAATTCTAATAAGTTATGGAGATTTTTGAAGGTTGTGTTAATAGAGGTGCAGTGATGGGATAAGTTTTTATGATGATAAAACGTGTTCCTTCAAAGAGACACCCTTGCTATGACTCATTGGTTTCGTCGCCTGTCACATTTTACATCCAAAAACCACGTAAGACAAAAATGAAATAATATCCTATACTTTTATCCAAACCTTTATCGAGATTCCATTTCATTTTGTGATCTCATAAATATATCTCTTACACATCTATCTATATGTTAAACAAAAATGAGTGGAACACATAAAACTAACGACGTTATTTGTTGCTCGACTACTTTTTATTTGATGTAAAAATGTAATTTTACTACTACCGGTTATAATTACTACTTTTACACCTTAAAAAAAAAGTACTAGTAATCTTATTTAAGACGTTACTTAATTATGATTGGCTTACATTGCCCAGCTAAACTACAATGTATTATATGTTTTTGCAATTAAACATGAGAGAGAAGGACACTCAAGTTGGATCAAAAATTGTTAGAAGACAAGTAGTAATGAAAACCCTTTAGTAAAGATTTACGTAGTTTGAGAACAAATTAGACATATAAAATATACACGAAATTGACATGTAACTAACTTGTACAAAAAGTGGGTCGATAGCTAGTTCGAAGATGTTGAATAGGGTTCGTAAAAAGGTAACATGACTAACGAAAGAGACTTCTGAAAGTCGTGATAACATGATGAAAATCGACTTTCATACAAAAAGATTATTTAGAGAAATTTTTGTTTATGACAAAATAATTTATATTGTGAACTAAATTATTTTACCTGAAAACGAAATGAGAAAGTGTCATGTGATTGAATTGGATGAGGATTCTCTCAAGTTTCCAACTTGACTAATTAAGTTGGATAAATATTGACCATAATGGTCACAATTTGAAGTTGTATTTTGAATCTTGACCATTGATTTTAAATCAACTTGAAGGGATCTCTATCCATTAACAACAACAATAGTAATTAAAGTTAGTTTAATTATAACTTCATAAATATATATATATATATATATATAAAGTTAAATGCTTAATTCCGTTAAAACGAGGTAAAATGTGATTCAATTATCAACAATAATAATACTTAATCCCGTTAAAAATGAGGTAAACAATAACAATACTTATTTCAGTTGAAAATGAGGTAAAGTTGTGATTGAATTGAGATATACTAAATTCTCAAAAAAAGAAAAACTATTTTGAGTTTTTGACATAGAATTCTTTACCACAGAAAATTAAGACCAACTGTGAAAAGGGGAAGAACTAAAATGGTGAAATCGCTTTCAAAAAGAAAAAAGCACATGCATACCACGTGAAGAATCATATCCATAGTCTTGCTGAAATTTTGTTATACTTTACTATATGTATCCGGCTTTGCCATTGGCCCAAGCAAGCCCCTTATCTTAGTAATTTTTTAATCTGATTTTGTACTTGCACTTAAATAAGCTTGTGATATTGTGACCATGCCGTCAATTTGAAAAGGATGTTACTATGACCAAGGTACATCATAATGCACAACTTATATCTATCCTTTTTACATTTCTTACATTTTCCAATGCCACAACATTTTAGTATCCCTATTCTAAATCCATTCCTATATAAAATAATGACACAAAGTTTAAAACATCAAAGTATCAAACTAATGGCATTTTAAAGTTTTTAACTTTTTATACAAAATATGAGAAGTTCATGTATAAAAAGTCTAAATGAGACATAGATATGTTAACGGATTATATTAACCATTGTAGTGTATTATGATATTGTTTTATATTAATGGATGAACCGTTGTTGGTGTCAGTAACAACAAGAATTAAAAGATACTGTATGTTATTATGACATGGATAATATCATAATATATCCAAGTGCTCCCTTGGATACCAACACTTTACGCTACCCGATTTAATACTTAGTTTAATCAAATCAAAATAATAATTAATACTTGAAGAGAGAGCTCCCATGTTGTTGATTCCCTTTAAACAAGGATCTAGTTGTAAAGCCTTACAAATATGCTTATCCTCACATGGCCCTTCTAATTAAGTCCATCCCATATATAGGCCATATATTGTTCACTTTTTCCCTCCATTTTCAAATTCACAAAATACATTTGAATATTAAATAAAAAAGTCTTCCTTTTATATATACATGACAGCATTGGGTAATAACATGTCCCATATCAACCATCATGACTCTATTGATATGTATTTATAGTAAATGAATATATATTACATTGACATAAAGGTCGTTAATATGTTAATACCAGAAATATAAAGTTTTCTAGACGTTGTAAAATGGTCACCCTTCGTCTCGATGTAACTCCGTCACTGACGAAAGGTTGTCATGATTATATATAGGAACAAAGTCGTCATTACATTATAGATGAATAAAATAGACTTAGGTGATGCAATAGGTGATGAATAATTTGGAGACGGAATAACGACCAAACCCAAGTGATAATGATAAAATTAACAATACATAATAATGTATCTACTACTATACTCTAATTTAATTAAAACTTCATACGTGCAATATATGGCTGCTTTGGAAGGCACCATGTGTACAACCTATGAATTATGAATGCTTTTTTCATTCATATACTCGTATTATTGAAATATATAAAAATGTGAAGCCTATCTAACACCCAAGAATAAGTTCAAATACCCAATAATCCATATGCATGTGCCCATTTTGGTTTTTACGTATGTCAACGCAATGCCAACAAAGCATAGTGAAGGAGGTCCAGCTATGACACACTTTATCAATAGTATCAAAAGAGGTGTATTTTTTATCCTTCTGATCTTCTTGCCACAGTAATATAGGTAAAAGTGATTAGATATGAAAAATGATATAATGAAGGCATTCTATGACACAATCCTCTAACATTTATACTGTTGTTCAATTTGTGAAACCAATCGATAAATAGATGAGCATTTTATATTTCACAAAAAAATACTCGTAGTGTTAAAAAAGTGAAATGGACATAGCATTGCGCATGTGGCCCAAAAATAATAGAGTTCGGGTTAGACAATCTCTTTAAAAAGTTTAATTTCAAAAAATACGAGTAAACAAACAGCTTTAGGTAGTTGTACGTACTTCGGAATGCCACACCATTAATGTACCTCCATAATCTTGGATGCTTAGTTGTCATTCCAGGTGGCATCTACTTGGCTTTTGTAAAAAAGGTGCCTGTCACACTAACCTAGCTTTCTAGACCTCCCTGTGTTTCAATTACTTGGGACCATGGTCCCTAACCTATGGATATAAGTTTACCCTAGTCCTAGACTCCTAGCCCTACTCACCCACTAAACCAGACCCCCATCAATAATATTCTCCTATTTAACCATCTTTGCCTCAAAAGTAAAAACTTTTGTTAGCCATTAAAAAGCCAATGTGTTACTTATATCTATAAAGTATGGGTTCATTCAATTCAAACCACCAAATTGAATTGGAGCTATAAATCTATAACTATTTAATTTTTGAGTTTTAGCAAATATATGGCAAGCTACAATTTACCTCACATAAATTGCAATGCTTTTTGTATAATTCTAGTCATCTATTTACTTTGATATAAAACTTTTTGCTGATGAAGTATGGTAACTCCAAATAAAAGGAAAAAAAAAGTCATTATATATGTATTTCTAATTTGGAACCATCGACATATCACGTTGGCTTCGATATGAAATTATCTCAATGTGGAACGAGACAACATGACATGTATAATGGTTGCAAAGGGTGTTTGCAATCCCATATGTGTTTAACAACTAGTAGAACATAGATTTGACACTAAAGGAGACCAGTTGCTTGTTTGGCAGAGAGACTGACTAAAAAAAGGGAAGGTTAATTTCAGTTTTAAAATAAAATTTGTATAACTTGTCTTAACTAGAACAGGTTTACTAGCTCTACCTTTAGTTTAACTTTTATACACGGATACTATTTGTATACATGGTCTTTTATGCCATGTCTTTCTCAACTTTGTCCTTTGTCTTCACCAGTAGTGTTAGTTTAGGTTGTTTTCTTGAGATTTAATTTGAAGTAGACATGGTTGGTTGATTGATTGATTATCATACCAGCAGTGATTCATAATTACAAAATTACAATACATATTTATATATTGTACAATAGCATGCTTGTACTACCAACCATGGGACATGGCTAGAATTAATCGTGTGGACTCTAACAAATCTCTATTTGTTTTGTTATATACTGATAGTCTTGATTTTATGTAAAAGTAATTGCCACAAAATCCTCATTGGTATCGACATTGAAATTTTGTGATGTCCACGTCAGAAGGTGGGTCCCACGTGGGTACAGGTGGCATGCATTAACTGATGTGGCATGATGAGTGGGTGAGCTCTCATGTCTTGCATTATTTTTTGGACCTCATTGTTTTTATTGGCTGTGGATCATCAATTGGAGGAGACTTTTTTTTATCACATATGATTGAAACGAAAATGAAATGTTCCCCAAAGATATGGTTAAATGGTTCATCATTTTTTGGACCTCTTGATTTTACTCTTTTTTTTTTTTTTGGAAGGTCGATTTTATAAACGCAACTTTTATGTACATATACGAAAGTAAGAAACCAAATACACTCTTATAATCAAATTTCCAGCTTTTTTGTTAATTATATTAAAAGGTGTTACCAATCACATTTAAATGATATCATAATAAAGTTGTTGGTTGGTCCATTACCAGTTGTTACTTATTAACATATTGACAACTAATGCATTTGGTTTTCTTTTTTCTTCTTTTTTCCTTTTGAATGCAATTTTGTTGTATTATACTCCGTCTGTGATTTGTAATATCTTACTTAAGATCTCTAATTAAATACATCCTTGCCTGAATCATGTTGAAATTGTGAAGGTCGGTCAAAAGCTACCCAGATCATTTAATTTATTTTTTTATATTCACATTTAAAGTCAAGACTTGTATGTTGTATAAGTCAATCGTTTACCAAAACGAAGCACACATCGAAGATTTTCTCCCGCATCTACTCTTTATATTTTAAAAAGAACATAAAATTAAAAAACCTTATTCTTTTTATCAACTTAAGAAATCATAAGCTTTATAAACTCACATGAATTTTTTTAAAGGTTCAATTTTAGGCCTCAGCAACATACAAGATCAACAAAAAAATTCTGAAAAAAATATCACATACTTGTCATTATATAAAGTCAAACCCAATTTATATGGGTAAAACCGGGAAATACACACGAATTAGATGTTTTATTTTAACATTGGATGTTTTGTCAATGCTTGACGATATTAAAACCATCTCAAGTAAGGACTAATCATTAATAAACTTCAAAAAGGCATCGATTAGTCGTTTAGTTTCTTCGTAAAAGCGTAACAAGTTTTTATAATCTATTTATACTAACTAAAAATATAAATTAGTGTAACATTATTTGTAATATATGTAAAATTGTCAATGGATCGAAGTATATATTCTTAGCTTATATATATATAAAAAAAATGTACAAGTATATAAATATTTAAATTTAAATATTATTTTATTATTTTTGGGGTAAAGGGAGCATAATTACATGGAAAGGAGGGTTGAGATAGTTAGAATTTTCCAAAAACCAAAAATGTTGGTCGTGGTCTCGAACTTCAATTACTACATTGTTATATCCAAGAACACCACAATACTCCTATTGTATTAATACAAGAAAGTGATTAAGCCCATGAAAGTTTTGATCATAAATATTAGTCTTTCAAAATTGACAATATTGAAATGACATGTTTAGTAATTTTGTTGGAGCCACCCGTGATGGTTAGGCCCCCATAGAACATAGGCGTTGTTGGTGTGGGTATCCGGCGAAGGTGAGGTGGAGAGCGTATGGGATCGAAGTACTAAAACGGCCTCATGTGGCCACCATTAGCGTGAGGGATGATTGGATGCCGAAATCAATAGCCGACTAGACGTCCCCTCATAAACCTAATTTTCGTATATAATGGTGAAGAAGCGAGATTCAATGGAATAAAGATCATTACGGAAGCTTTGGTGTTGTGGTGATGAAAGAATAAAAGTCATGTGGCGTCTCATAATTAATTTTGCTCAAATATTGTTAATTAACTTCATCAAAGTAGCAAAAGATTATACGAGTAATATTTAAAAGACTAAATATGTATACACTTTAGCTTTTAGCGATTAAGTGATGTTAAATAAGAAAGTATGAAGAACAAAGCAACTAACAAATAGCTGACAGTAGCTATGTTTTTATTGAAGGAAAATATGATAAATAAAAGACATAAGTATGCTCATAAAATGAAAGAGCTTTTCTACTGAATATTTGTGAATACTAAATTGATAGAAAATTACAATATAAATAGATCTGGAGCAACCTCCAACATTCACAATTTGACCAGAAATTAAGGAGATAAAAGTGCAATTACTTACTACTCATTCTACTAGCTGTTACTCACTTATTATGCAAAAATAAATAAAACACAAAATAAATCTATTTGACTAAAAACTAACTTCCAGCAAAATCTGGTGCTAGTTGGCATGATCTTTATTCCCACGTGTACTAGCAATTACCATTAGGCAATGTAAAATTTTAACACTCCCTCTCATTGCCTACTTGGACCATTCCCATTTTCTGAGCAAACTTCACCAGTTTAACACTTGATAAACTCTTTGTTAACATATCAGCAACCTGCTCCCCTGTATCAATAGGAACCATATCAATTTCACCCATTAACACTTTCTCTCGGATGTAGTGATAATGTACCTCAATGTGTTTGGTACGAGCATGGAACACCGGATTTTCAGCAAGCTTTATGGCAAAGATGTTATCACACATTAGCTTAACTTGATAGTCTATTTTCTGGTTCAGTTTTTCAAACAATCGCACTAACCAAGTACACTCCTGGGATGCCATGGCAGCAGCTTTGTATTCAGCTTCCGTGGTAGACAACGACACAGTAGGTTGTCGTTTACTACACCATGAAATAGCACTCGATCCATACATGAAAATGTAGCCGGTGGTTGATCTTCTAGTGCTACAGTCTCCTGCATAATCCGAGTCACAATATCCAATTAACTTCGGATCATTCTCCCCCTTAAACTCAATTCCCTTGTTCACCGTAGCCTTGATATACTTTAGAACTTGACGAGCAGCTATCAAGTGAGGCTTCCTGGGAGTTTGCATATACCTGCTTAACACTCCAACTACAAATGCAATATCGGGTCGAGTTAAGGTAAGATAAATGAGACTCCCTATGATCTTTCTGTACACCGAAGGGTCTTCAAGCTCTCTGCCTTCATCAACCCTTATTTTCACATTTTGGTCCATAGGAGTGATGGACGGTTTGGAGTCCCTCATTTCAAACCTGTGCAAAATCTCACTTGCATAATTGGTTTGGTGCAAAATCACTTTGTCACCACTATAATTCAGCTCTAGACCTAGGAAATGGTTGAGTTTTCCCAAGTCTTTCATCTTGAAGCGGATACTCAAATTTTCTTTGAGTTGCTGAATTTCTTCTTCTATGTCTCCGGTTATAATCAGGTCATCCACATACACAAGGAAAACTACAATCTTCTCACCAACCTGCTTAACAAATAAACTTGCATCGACATTGGTTAGTTTAAAACCATTTTGTTCGAGACACTCACTAATCTTGCCAAACCACGCTCGTGGTGACTGTTTAAGCCCATAAATAGCTTTCTTCAACTTACATACATACTTTGGGTGGCTTTTATCTTCGAACCCCAAAGGTTGGTACATATAGATTGTGTGATCGAGGTCTCCATACAGAAATGCGTTGTGAACATCCATTTGCCACAAGTTCCAACGCTTACTTGTTGCAACTGCTAGCAACACTCGAATGGTAGTTAGCTTTGCAACCAGGCTGAAAGTATCCTCATAGTCAAGCCCGTACTGCTGAGTGAACCCACGTGCCACTAAGCGTGCTTTATACCTGTCCACCGAACCATCAGCCTTCTTTTTCAACTTATATACCCATTTGCAAGAAACCAACGTTGCATCCTTGGGTTTTTCAACTAATTCCCAAGTTTGATTCTTCAAAAGAGCAGTCATCTCATCGTTCATTGCTTGCTGCCATTCTGCTTTTCCAAGCGTTTCTTCAAAACTTTCTGGTTCAAGTAACCTGTCTTCAATGATGGCAACATTAGCATTAGCATAGCGCGGGTTAGGCTTTCTTACCCGCTCTGATCTTCTTGGCATAGGTTCTGATTGAACTTGTTCATCATTTTCTGCAGCAGCATTTTCTGTATTCTCCACACCAACAGATTCTAATCCAGATTCTGATCCAGACTCATCAAAAGTTAAGGTTACTTTTGATGTTTCAAGATCATCTTTCAACTTTTGTGTGTCTGGTAATGTTGTTTCCCTATCCTCTGACCACCAAGAAGAATTCTCATCAAAAATAACATGCCTCGAAACATAAAACTTTCCTGTATTTGGATTGCAACAGCGCCATCCCTTTCTTTCAGGGTCATAACTAACAAACACACACCTAATTGCCCGCTTCTCAAGTTTATCACATAGATTACAAGGAATAAAAACATAACAAACACTACCAAAGACTTTAAAGTAACTGACTTTGGGTTTTATTCCCATTAACTTTTCAAATGGAGAAACATAGTTCATACCTTGAGAAGGTATACGATTGATGATGAATGCGGCTGTCTTCATCGCCTCTTCCCAAAAGCGCCCAGGCACATTTCTACTGTGCATCATGCTCCTCATAACTTCTCCCAAGTGTCGGTTCTTTCGCTCGGATACTCCGTTTTGTTGAGGAGTATACGGGCATGTAAATTGTCTCCTGATACGTCGGTCTCTCAAATAGCTAGAGAAATCAGAAGCCACATACTCACCACCATTGTCTGATCTCAACCATCGAACCTTCTTCCCTGTTTGAATTTCTGCATCAGCTTCAAATTCTTTAAACCTCGTAAACACCTCCGATTTTTCCTTTAGAAAATACACCCACATGTAGCGAGAGTAGTCGTCGATGAAAGTCACCATATATTTCATTCCTTGAATCAAAGGTTCTCTGACCGGGCCAAATACATCGGAGTGGATCAGCTCCAGACTTTCTCTTGTTCGCCATTCTGATTCTTGAGGAAAGGGTAATTGTTTCTCTTTACCAAATTGACAGCCGCTGCACACAATTTCTTTATTTAGTTTTAATTTGGGAAGCCCACATACTAAACCTTTATCTGCCATCTAACCCAACTTGTCCAGGCCCACGTGGCCCAATCTCTGGTGCCACATATCTGCGTTGTTATTCCCTTTGGCCCGATTTACATATGCAGACTCGGCATTCAACACATAAACCGCTTCTCTTTTCTGACCTTGCAGAATGGGAATTGATGGTGTTTCGAACTCTTTGAAAATCTTTACATCTTTGGGACCAAGTAGAACATAGTGCCCATCTTCTGTAAATTGAGGAACTGATAGTAAATTCTTTTTCATTCCCTTAACATGATAAACATCATTCAGGGTTAATCCTGGACTACGATTGCTTGTCAGAAAGATTACATCTCCAGTGCTCTCGATAGGGTGCCTGGAATTGTTGGCCAACACTACTACTCTGCTTCCGCCATATCTGCTAACATTAGAGAGCTTCTTCTTATCACCAGCATGTGATTCGTACACCCCGAATCCACAATCCAATCCTCCAGCCGGTTATCTTGTTTTTCAGTGGTGGCTGTGAAGGAAAATGCATCTTCTGTTTGAGCAACCAAGGCCTCTGCATCCCAACCTTCTTCAACTCTCGTTGTAGCAGCATTACTTTCTTCAGCCTTAGGCGATCTGCAGTGCTTTGCGAGATGTCCTTTCTTCCCGCAATTATAACAATTAAACGAAAATTTCTTACTTTTTCGTTGGTTCTTTTTGTAACCAGAATGCTCTCCCTGATGAGGTTTGTTTGAGCATTCCTGGTGTCTCCCTTTTTCTGGTTGATTGTTGAAACCATGACTCTTATCATGCTTGTATTTTCCTTTTCCTCGTTCAGCATACAAGGCCTCAACCTCCTGTTTTGGAGAGCTTACACTTAGGCTACCCATTTGTTTTGCTAGTGCCTCTTGATCGGCTAGCAAATTTTCGAATTCACCAAGAGTCGGTTGCTTAGGCCAACCCTGGATTGCTGCTACAAAAGTTCGATACTCAGCCTTCAAACCATGTATGATGATTCTCTTCATACGCGGTTCACCAATTTTGGCTTCCGGATCGAGTTCACCAATTTCTCGACACAAAGTTTTCACTTTGTGGAAGTATTGGTTAATGGTTAACTCCTGTTGATTCACTGACAGCAGCTCATTTTCTAGTAGTTGTAGTTTCGTGTCGTTCTTCTTAGAAAACAATACCGAGAGCACATCCCAGGCCTCCTTTGGGTTTGTTGCATCTCGAATATGTTCCAGCCACTCCTTTTCCACAGTAGTCTTCAGCACAAACATAGCTTTTCCTGCTTTGATCTTCCATTTTCGCAGCCCACCTTGAGCGTCTTCCTCCGGTTGTGTTGTCTCAGACCCGTTTACAACCTCCCACGGATCTTGCCCCTGTAGATACGAACTGATACAAGTAGCCCACGTGTTGTAGTTTTGATGGTTGAGTTTCTTCACACCGCCTACTAATTGGAGATCACTCATAGCAGCTCTGATACCACTTGTTAAATAAGAAAGTATGAAGAACAAAGCAACTAACAAATAGCTGACAGTAGCTATGCTTTTATTGAAGGAAAATATGATAAATAAAAGACACAAGTATGCTCATAAAATGAAAGAACTTTTCTACTGAATATTTGTGAATACTAAACTAATAGAAAATTACAATATAAATAGACTTGGAGCAACCTCCAACGTTCACAATTTGACCAGAAATTAAGGAGATAAAAGTGCAACTACTTACTACTCATTCTACTAGCTGTTACTCACTTATTATGCAAAAATAAATAAAACACAAAATAAATCTATTTGACTAAAAACTAACTTCCAACAAAATCTGGTGCTAGTTGGCATGATCTTTATTCCCACGTGCACTAGCAATTACCATTAGGCAATGCAAAATTTTAACAAGTGATACATAGACTCTAATTAACAGTAAAATGGAAAAACTAGAGATCCAAGCAATTATGGAAAGACGAAGAACGAGCATCTTAAAATGATCTAGTTATGTAGTAAAATTTAAGACTTACAAGTATTGGTGTTATTTTGTTAAAAGTTAAGTAACTCTTCTTGAGGTTATCACTTTTTTTTTCACTTCATCTATAGTAATACGGATTAGTCAAAAACTCAAATACCTATCTAAGTTTCAACATTTAACTTAATACTCAATTTTTATTTTTATTTTTAACGGCATAGCATTATACTTCTATTCCTAAATTACACGTATGCCTGAAAATCAGAACTCTCTAAAAATCATATTAATCCATCCTCACAAATGTGAGAAGTGGGATTAGAACCTAGGTGGATCCTCCTAAGGTCAAAAACCCTACCAATAGGCCACGAACCCCATTGGCAACTTACTCAATATTAATTTTAAATTTCAACAATTCATCAAAACTACATTACATCAATAACTTAAACTACTCGCCACCACTGCCACTGTCGCCGTCACCACCACCCATCCTTACCACCGCAACCGCCGTCACCGCTTCCTTCGCGCGCCACCGCGACCCATTACCGTCGTCATTACACAATCCCATTGTACGGGCATAACTCTAGTATATATTAGGGATTATTAACTATGGATGTAACTAACTATGACAAAATGTCTATGTTATGTAAAGATCTCGTAAAATTTTAATGTAATATAGTGAACTTTCAAATCTTGGTTATTGGATGTACCCGGATATATGTGACAACCATATAACCTGCAATGTGTAAATTTTTTATTGGTCAGATACATCCAATAATCGAAATTTGAAAGTTTATTACATGATATAGACATTTTACATGATTTTTACATAACATAAACATTTGGTAATAGTTAGTTACGTCTGTAAGTAATAATCCTTATATATTAACAAGTGATAGATGATTGTGAGTTGTGCTAGTTAAATTCAAAGACTTCCTAAATTCAAACTTGTGTTTAGAGTAAAATAAAAAAAGAAAATGCCCAGTGTCATTTTTTATGGGTTTTGAGTCATAATACCTCGATGGTGTATAAGAGAGGTTAAGATGTAGTCAGACCTTATTTCTACTACCAAAGTAGAAAGTCTGCTTTCATATTCAACCTAAATGGTGAAAAGGCCTTCTAACCTTTGCATAAAATGATGATCGAACACATGACTTCTGTCTCTAGAGGCCAAAGCGTTTACCACTGATTTAATTATGGTGTTTAAAGTATGAACCTTAGTATAAATTACATATTGTTAACAAGTCATAATTCCACATGTTTACGAGTCTCAGAAGTAGCTGGTCCAATAAAAATGAACCTTTACAATAAATAAATCTACTTATTGCATGTTCAATGTTTTAAGTCAACTAATAAATATTTTTTATAAAAAAAACTAGTTAAATGAATGAATGTTAAAATTGTACTTAAAAACATATGTCCTATCTCTCTCTCTTTATGTTTGTACTTAATAAATAACAATAAAAATGCCAGCAATGAAATACAAGGATGAAAGCTTTGTCTGAGGTCAAAGCTGGCACTTGCTTTTACATTTAAAACCCATAGCTCTCTTTTATCACACTCACATATCTTCAACCTTTCTCTCACATTTTCTCTCCAAAATATGAGAAAATATATACATATACACTAATTCTATAGATATAGATTCTTAATTAGGTTCTTCATCACATCACTTTTTTTTTTATCAACAAATCACAAACCATGGTTTCATCTCCTTCTCATTATCAATCTCATGGATGTCTTGATAAAAAACATTGGTGGCTTACCAATAAAAAGGTACACTCTTACTAAATATATTATGTTACATTACATTTTGTACAATGTTATATCATTTTGACATACTAAATGTTTTTTTTTTATATATATATATAGATTGTTGATATGTATGTAAAGGATGCAAGATCATTAATAGCATCACAAGAACAAAACAACATTGCAACAGCAATAAGTTTACTTGATGCTGCACTTGCTTTATCACCAAGATATGAATTGGCAATGGAGTTAAAAGCTACATCTCTTTTAAGTCTTAAAAGATATAAAGAAGTTGCAAATATGTTACAAGATTATATTCCTAGCCATAAAATGTCATCATGTGATGACACTTCTTCTTCATCATCATCTTCTTCATCTTCTGATAATAATATGCAACCATTGGCTAGAGAACGTGTTAAGCTTTTATCTTCTGGTGCTAATTCGCCTTCTCGGTTCGAGCAACCGTTTAAGTGCTTTTCGGTATCGGATTTGAAGAAAAAGGTCATGGCTGGATTAGCCAAAAATCGCAACAAAGAAGGTCAATGGAGGTATATATATATATATGTAACTTCTTTTAATTTTTGTATCTATATATGTTTTTTGTTGTTTTTATGTAATTAGTATTGCTTGATTTGATTAAAAAACGAATCTAACAAAAACAAAAGAGAAGTCACTATGGTATTATTGCTCAAACTTTTGGGAAAACAATAAGCCCGTGAAAAGCTAATTCAAAAAATTGACTAATTCATTTGGCTTATTTTTTATAGCCAACTTTTAGTGTCTTATATTTGGGTTTATGAGCTTAATTTTATGATTGTAAATCATTATAAGATTATAGATCACAATATAGGCTATTTTAGAAGATAAGTCAAATACAAATAAGTCAAAAGCTTATGAATAGGCCAAGCAAAACATCCCCTGTCTTTAGATATATGTAACTCTGTCACTTAAATATCCTGTTTTGTTAATATCTTTTGAAATATACAAATGAATAATATATGCTGTTTGTAGCTAGTTTTTGATATTGTTTTTTTCTACAATTTATATAGGTATATGATACTTGGTCAAGCATGTTGTCACTTAGGATTAATGGAGGATGCAATGGCCTTACTCCAAACCGGAAAACGTCTCGCTTCCGCAGCGTTTCGCCGCGAAAGTGTGTGCTGGTCAGACGACAGTTTCACATCTTCCTCGGAAACATTTGCCTTAAACTGCCAGACACAACCACCTCCGAACGCTGACTCAGAAAGTATAGGCCACCTCCTTAGCCACATCAAACTCCTCCTTCGTCGTAAAACCGCAGCAATCGCAGCTGCAGAAGCCGGTCTTTACAACGAATCCATAAGACATTTTTCAAAAATCCTTGATGGGCGCCGTGGTTCCCCTCAAGGATTTTTAGCCGAATGCTATATGCATCGGGCTTCAGCTTATCGGTCATGTAACCGAATAGCTGAAGCCATAGCTGATTGTAACCGAACATTGGCGTTAGACCCGTCTTGTATCGAGGCCTTGGCTACCCGGGCTTCACTTTTTGAAACCATTCATTGTCTCCCTGACTCGCTTCATGATCTCGAGCACTTGAAACTGTTGTATAACTGCATTTTACGCGATAGAAAGCTTCCTGGGCCGGCTTGGAAACGCCAAAACGTTGGATATAACGAGATCCCTGGAAAACTCTGTTTATTGACCAACAAGATTCAAGAACTCAAACAAAGAGTCGCGTCGGGTGAAATAGGAAATGTAGATCACTATGCTCTGATGGGATTAAGACGTGGATGTTCGCGGTCTGAGTTGGAAAGATCACATTTGTTACTTGTATTGAGACACAAGCCCGATAAGGCCACTAGTTTTATCGATAGGTGTGAGTTTACGGAAGACCATGACATTGACTCGATTAAGGACCGGGCTAAAATGTCGGGCTTGTTGCTATACAGGTTGATACAAAGAGCTTACACGAATCTAATGAAAACAATTTTGGATGAAGAAGCTAATGAGAAACAAAGGAAAAAGGCATCAGCTGCACTGCAACACGCAATGCAGCTAAATGAGCATCATCAGCAACAACAGTCGTCTAAACCGGTTACTAGGACGACAACAATCTCGACTAGGACAAACAAAAGCCGGAATCAAGTTGAAAACACAAATGCATTTCAAGGAGTGTTTTGTAGAGACCTTGCTATTGTTGGGAACTTGTTGTCACAAGCTGGTTATAATCGTCCTATTCCGGTTAAATATGAAGGTTTAAGCTGTTAATTATAATAATTATCTTAAGTAATCTTTGATCAAGATTTTGATCAAGAAATATGTGCAAAAATATTATTACTATCATAAATGGATGTGTTGTACAAATTGGGAGGGTTGGGGTGGGAAGAAATTTTGTCAGCAGTACTTGTCTATCTTTATATATGTTGTTCATTTCAACCTTTTTTTCTTCTGTATGTGTACAAAATTGAGTATATTTTAATAGCAGAAGTTTATCACCTTTTCCCCATTATCCACAGTGACCTAAATCAATCAAGTTTTTTGGAAAAAGATAGATTCACCATTATTATTAACTTTTTCCTTGCAAGAATTCCCTGTTTGATTTTTGTCCTTGTGTGTAAAGAGGTTTTAGATGAGATATATGGTCAGTCAAGATTGTTTGTATATGAGAAGATGATATGCTTCAAGTTATATTAATTTGTAGGTACGTGTGTACGTATGGTGTGTAGGAGCACACGTTGTGACGCTAATACCATGGGTATTGCTCGTCGTGGTGGCGCAACTACACTTCGCCGTGATGATCATCACGGTGGATTCTACATGTGATTTATTTAGGTTAAACATCATTTCAGTGTGGTGCTAAATTCAAAAGGTTTCAATGTGATATATATGACCAAGCTAAATGTTTTTAAGAGTACAAAAAAGAAAAACTTAGTTTATAATGTTAGTCGTTTTTTCTATGGAAAAAGTGATTTATATATTTGAATTCGTTAAATAGTTTTTCGTTTTAAGCTTGTCTTAGACATTTGAATTCTCAAAACGGACCCTGCTAAAGGTCACCATAGTTGATCATTGAACTAATTCCATGTAACTACTATAAGTTGATACTCGTACTATTTTGTGATGACTATGATCACTGATCATTATGCGCATAACAGTAGTACATAATCAGGGACGGAGCCAGAAATTATTATGTAAGGGGGCAATTTTAAAATTTGTTTGTCATACTTAGAAGAGACATATTTAGTAATGTAAAGAAAAATATGAACCCTAGCTTGAGAATAAAAAATGGACCCTCAAATAAATTATTACTCGCACTGGGTGTAACACTCACATTTAAAAATACCAATTTTTTTTAATAAATAAAGACCACTGTCAGACAAGGTCTTATTAAATGAAAACGTATTCAATCATAATATACGAAACCCAAAAAATATACTTTTTATAAAATGATTAGCTTGTAAAAATATATTTTCCATATAACTATTATCATTATCATTATTAGTTGTTTATTATAAATATATATAATAATTTGAAAGAAAATAATTTTTTCATAAATAGTTACACTATTAATGTATTACACATTTACATACTCAAATGGAGAAAACTTTTTTTAAAATGTTTCGTTATTCTTTTAATAAAAATCTTATTCCCAAATGAAAATATCTATTTCAAAATTAATATTTCGATGATAAATAGACTTTTAAAGAATAAGCTTATAACAACGAAAGTAATATTTGTATTTATTTCCTATTTATTTTTTCTCAATTTTAGAAAATAATCACAAATATACTATTTAAATTGTGAAAAGTTACATTGTACTAAAATTGGAGTGGGGGCAGGTGACCCCACTGCCCCCATGTTGTCTCCGTCCATGTACTTAATTTACGAGAGGCACGAAGAGGAGTTGATAAGGCCGATGCCAACGGCTCTTCGTGAGCCGCTTCGTTGGGTTGGTCGACGAGGAAGAGGTTGGCAGGGGGATGTTCGTGGCCTTCGTCGATGGAGTTGCTTCGGTGGGAGGAATGGCTACGACGAGAGAGAGCGCACAAGTGGTGGGCCATTTTTCTTTTTCTTTTTTTTATTAAGAATAAAATAAAAGTTAAGAAAGAGTTGAGGAAGAGGTGGGGTTGGTAGTGAATGAGGAAGAGGTGTTTTAGGAGAGAGAAAAGCCGATGTGGCAGTGAGGATGGGGAAGGAAGAGGTTCATAGTTGACAGAGGCCTAAGTAGAAACAAGACACACTTAGATAGATTTGAATATACATATAGGTGGTGGATTTGAAGTAGCATATGTAGAAATCAAAGTGATCATTTGTGTTATGACTTATAACTTATAAGTATTTAGAACCAAATTTAAAGAGTGTTTTGATAAGATGGAATGAAAATCGAATGAGAATTACTTTTTTTTGTTTGATATTTTGAAATTATCAAAGAATAAAAATAAAGTTGTAGAAAGAGAAAACATTTTCATTCTCATTATTTCATTATTCTTACCATTTCATGCAAAATGGTGAGGAATGATATAAATGAATCAAAGCTTAATCTTTTCTTATACTTCTTATGTGATTTTATATGTTACTTTTAGTTATTTATATTTGAATAGAATAATTACATTTATGTATTCTTTTTATAAACTAATTTATATTAATTTTATTTATTTTTTATATTTCTCTTATCTTATTGTTTTCCTTACCATTTCCATTATCTATTGTATTTCAATTATAATTTCTTTCCTACCAAACACCTCTTAGTGCATATTTTAGTTAGAGTATATTTAAAAACGTTACTAATAGGGACCGATCAGGTAGATTTCAACTTCTCATTAAATATATATAAAAAAAATTATACATAAAAAAAAGAAAGAGTAAAATGTGGTGTGTTGGCGATGACGAGTTGGTATGATGAATTGAATGCGATCACAAAGTGTGTGAAGGGAAGTGGATGGGCAGAAGAAAGCAAAGCAAAGCAGGGCATATGCCAGAGATCCTTTTGGTTTGAGGTGTGTGTCTTGATATGGGTACGAATGAAATGATTTACTCTTTTCAGCCTTATCTACTTTATATATATTTCTTTGTTTTTACTACCATTTCTCAATTATTATTTTACTTCATTTAGCCTATAAAATATCTTCATGCTTTAAATAATTTGTACACAAAATCAAAATATCATGATTCGTTGCAGAACGTTGATCGACTTACGCGATCATATTAATGTCATTTTTTTTCACTTCACCAATTCTTTTTATTATTACTATTTTTAAAACGACAAACTAATATGTGTGGATTGGAAAAAGGAAAAAAGAGAGGCAGAGTGGTATAAGTATGCCGAAGGACTTTGAAGCCTATTGACCCGAGACAACATGGTATGAATGTCGAGAAACATGAAACACAACTAACACCCATTGATGATTCATGCGGTGATGTTTTTTGGTCCATGTTTCCATGTCATATTGTTGGATATCTAATCGTGATAGAAAGTGTAGTTTTTTTCTTTTGTAATTGTTTTGTTATCTTTTATTGCTTAAGGAAAAAAAAAACTAACACCTAATATAATTTTATGATGTGATTTTAGTGTCTTTCGTTTTTTTCCGTGAAAATTCAACGATATAACTGATGTTAAAAAAAAAAAAAATTTGGTTCACGGGATCTGGTAAGTAGTTATGGGTCCCATAGGCAATTAGGCATAGCCAATCAACACCAATCGAACCATTTGATTGAGGTTAGTTGGAAGAAAACATAACAAAGAGCAACCGATTTAATTAATTAGTGAAAAGGAGATCTTTAATCATGATTACTAATAATGTTACCATGTGATTAAACTTATATTACCTTCTCTTTAATAATATGCCACAACATCCATACGATAGAGAAAATTAATTTACGCATATTTTGTCAGGTCTAAATTCATAGGTTTATTACCACGAAGACTTTAATATGTTATTTGTGGCACACGATTAAAAAGAAAACATTGTTGATTACACTTTCATGTGAGATTCAGTTTGAAAGTAAATGATGGTGGTAAAAAAAAAAAGTTAAAATGATTATAATAAAAAAAGGTTATGTATCGTGACATACTCATCGAGCTATGTAGTCTAGTTATTCCCTAAGAAAATAGAAATAAAAATGGTTGTATGTCTATTAATAAAACGAACACTATATCAAGAGACAAGTTTATAGATGTCATCAAATTTGTTACAATTGACATACACACATAAAATAGTCATGATATATATGACAATGAGGACAATGTAAGATTTGGTATTCGAAATTAAAGTGTTATTCTAATTGATATTGTGGATTGTTTGGTTAAATCGATGAGAGTACAAATATTCCTTTGGTTGTGTCGTGTTGTGTAAGTGGGGATGCTACATTTAGAAAACATAAACACCAACAAAAATAAATACTTAAAATTTTAGTTTTAGAGGCATTGGGTTCACTGTATGCTAATTCAAGTGACATCCGCTAATTTGTAATTTACTACCTGTATAATTTAATTTAATTTTTACTTATGGTAACGCGAGCACCTTTTTAAATTAAATTACCCACCGCACTAATCTATTCTTCATGCCCATCTTCTTGCTTGACGGTACATGCCAAGACAAAAGGCACACAAAATTATATAATTGCATATGCATTTGGCCGGGAGACTTATATTATAGTAAGTTAGTAACAACGTACAAACATTCTGAACTTACAAAAAGTCCTATATATGACGAATCTATATCTATTTATGTAGGACATTTGGGACACTTTTCAATATTAACCAAATCAAGCTTAAATTCATCAATTAACATATTAAGGCCATCTCCAATCATGTGTTCTATAATCTTTTATATTTCTAAATAAGAAAATTAATACTAAGAAATAAACTTTAACGAGTTATCTATGTTAAAAATTCTTATAATAAATTGACGTTTCTCTATATATAGATGAACGCTATTTATCATCTAAAATTACTATTTTGTTATTATCCATTTATTTCATGCAACAAAGGTGAGGTAGCAAAGTATGAACTGAGAGATGTCTAAAGACATTAGATTGTGTAACTAATTTTTTTTTAATTCATTCTATCTTTATTTTTCTTTCTCATTTTTTTTAATATATATATTTATGTTGCCGTGATTTCAAACAAGTTACACAAAGCCGACTAAAAATGTTATTTGTTCTCTATCCGAAACAGAGATAAATACAGTATATTCAATTTCCTTTTAATGACACAATTTGCCGTTTCTAGTAAAATACAAATGGTGGGTGCTGTCACATCAAGAATATCATAAGATATGAATCTGTTTGATTAGAAAAATGATGGTATTCGGTATTTTCTCTTAATTGGCGGTATCTCAATTATGGGAAATGATTTATTTTTTTTAAAAAACGTTAACCTCTAAAATCATACTACAGTATAAATTTGACATGTAATATTCATTTAATTAATTATTTTTTTATCACCTCACTAGATATTTTTTTTTTAAAACAACAATATATTAAATAAAATACGGTATCTAGCAAAACACTAGACACCATAAAGAATACAACGATATAAAAACGAATATAATTATACAACCTAGCATAACATCGATACTCAAAAACTTTCGAAACCAAATAAAGCACACCCGCCATTATAAAATAAGAAGAGGGTTAAGAAACCAATCATCCTACGAGATATGCAACTTTCTGCATCTACTAGACACTCACAAAAACGATTGTGAAACAATGAAATCAAATAGGAACTCGTTTCTTCGAGATGCCGGAGAAAACACCTTGTCGTTTTGATATCGCCAAATTGCCCAAACCATGCAGAAAATGATTGCTTCAATAAATTTGCAGAAATCAAATAGACACCTCACTTGATTTCTTCATATTGTTTGATCTTATATATATGCTTAAAATGATGATTAAGATGATGGATTAAGAAGTTCTATCATTATTCAATTGATTAATATAACTAATGATTTTTATATATTCAAAATTTTCATTCCACTTGCATTTTGTAAGACTTATTTCTATAAGAGTATTGCTCATGACAGTTCTATAAACTATTGCATGTTAACGTATATAAACTAGTTGTATTTTTACTATAAATTTAAGATATAACGTTTTGATATAAAAAAATATAACTTTTTTTTGTACATTACCAAAATAAATCTAAATATATAAATATCATATGACGGAATTTACATAAAGCTAAATTTCTTCGGGCTCTCTCATTCCAACATGATTTATGGTGTACACTTTTGACCCGAAGGAAGTATTAATTGAACTAGCAAGCAATACATATGACTGAATTAAACATACTTTTAACAATAGGACCAAGCGGCTCGAAGGTATTTTGAATTTTCTAAGATAAATAAAATGTTTTTTTCTTAATACACAATTATACCAGAAGGTTTTTGAGGGAAAAAAAGTGCAAATTGGTTGAAAATTTAATCAACTTTTGACGAAATTGTACGTGATAGTTTAGAATGTGATGTAAAATAATAATAATAATTTTTTGTAATTTTGTTACGAGACACAAGTGGGTATGATTGATCATCGATGAAAAGCATAGGCAATTATTATTTCATATATACATCATTCACTGATGATGCTATAGCTACAATGCTACATCATAATAGTTGGTTAATGGACATGACATATTAAAGTTCTATACCATACCTTGAATCATTGCTTTACTTGAAAAGGGAAAAAAAACAGTAAAAAACAAGATAAGAAAAACATGTATTGGTTTAAAAAGTAATCTAATTTCAAGATGTCTTTGAAAAGGGGAGAAACTCACAATGAATTAATAGTTTGATATTGAGGGCAGATCTAGTTCAAGATGTGATTTTATGTGACTACAAAAAGAAACATCAAATTCAAATACAATACATATTTTGAGAATGAGCATTTTGGAATTATATGCATAGGAGAATAGATTAACTAGCAAGATCTGATTCAACAACATTTTAAGCTCTTCAAGATTGACAATTTGAGACCACATGATTAGATCAAATATAAAATAACAGCAGTATTAGTGCCAAAAAAATAATACCACGTACATGACCTACTTTGTGCTCTTTTCACAAATATATATAAGGAGGAAATGATATATGTACCCCTATATGTTACTTTTAGATACTCAAATTCAAGTATAGAAACACTACGAAATTATATTATTTTAATATTTTATTGAAAACATGTAACAAAATATATCACTGTACATGTAGAATAATACTCTCAAAGGTTTCAAACATTTATCCTCCTCTCCCTTTCAATTATTTCAGATTATTACATTTATTTTCCTCTTCAGTTTTGATTGTATCCTCTATTAAAATCAAATTTCATACAATATATTTTCAATCGCTTGATCCCATTTTATTACTACAAAAAGATACTCTCTCTATTATGCGATAAAATGAACACCGGATATTGAAAATATTTGGGTTCAAAAAAAGAGCTACATAGACAAATATGTATATATATATATATATTGCCACCAGTGAGGGGTAAAAAAAATTATTGATTTTGAATTTCAGTCATAAGATCCTCATCAAAATTGATCCTGACCGTCTTAATTCTTCCATTTAATGCGTAAACATTTTGAAAAGTTGTTTCTCTTCATTATCCCATGTGGTAATAAACCAATTAAACTTATCCAAATAAATTAAAAAGGACGTAAAACGTGAAAACATAATACTCGTAAGTATTACTGGAAAAAGTCCATGGGTGTTGACCGAGTCTCAAGCGAGGTGGCTGGTTATTATGGCGTAACTTTTGGAATCCGTTAATATCATATAATGCTTTTATTAGTAGGATATATTACCTATATAAGGCCTTTTTAATTGGTTTAATAAGTCAAGCTTTTCTACTTTTCCATTTTCTACAAATCTACATAAATTTGCCTTTATAAGGCCGATGTGACTATTTGAATGTGTGTATATGTTTTATTTTGTTTGCAAATTTCAAACTCTAATCTGATGATTTATATCAGTTATTGTGTTTCTTTTTATGCATATATTTAATTTATTGTGTGCAGATTTATGCTTCAATAACTCACAAGCTCCTTCAAAATTGTGGTATATTTACCTTTTGCTTCACCAAAACACTTGGATGACATTGTTCCCTTGAATGATGACATCATCATGAAGATAATCTTAATCAAGTAATTTGTATTTACAATATTTACTCGTACTTTTGTTCGGCTTGTTTTAACTATTCTGTTTAATTTTATATGCTATGTAGGTGAATGTTGATGATAAAATTCTAATTGAGGAGATTAAACAACGTAAGAAAAATAAAATCAGGATCAAAAGTAGAGACAGAATGTATCAAATGTTGTGACGCCATTTATTTCATTATTCTTCAATATGCGTATTTGGGTTCAGTTATTCTACTATCTATATTCTGTGATTCTGTGATTTAGTAATTTTAGTGGGTCTTGGTTTGATATCTTGTCTATCTTTATAGATTTAATAAACTTTTTTTATGTTGTATATTTCGTCAACTAACGTATCAAATGCTATATGTCATATATGTCACCATCCAAGGTATAGTGAATAAGTATGCAGGTCGCTTTTATGAAACTGTAGTGTACGGATAGATAATTTAGCAATGCAATATAATGTGACGGAATGTGACGGAAATTGTTCAGAAAATGAAAGAAGAGATTGCACCAAGGCTAATCCTGACGAACACTTATATCTGCTAAAATAGTTATACAAAGTTTGGAGCACAAAGTTGTTTTTGATTTTGTTTCGCAGTTAATGGTTTTCGTATAATCAGTTTTATGCTCTTTGATAAAATATGATTCTTGTGGTGTTATAGAACAAGTTTGTATATTTATATGATTTCATGAAGCACAATTGATATGCCACTTTGTTTTTGTGTTAATAGCCTGTACGACTCATAGTGCGACTCATGGTGAATTGGTGATTTTTGGATGTTTGCACAACTGATGTCATTTCTTATTTTATGCTCAAGCTAGCTACCTATTGTTGTTTGTAGAGTTGTAGTTCAAGATCATTGCATTATGTAAATTAATTTTGGCGAAGTTATGAGAAATTGGAGGGTCTATGTATTGTCATAATGGTCATGAATGTTGCAGATTAGCTTTTATTTGTCTTTGTATATTGTAGGCTCATAATAGTGAATTATAACAACTAACAAGTGTTTGTTATTATTATAAAGACTTACATTTACCCATGTTTTATTCAATTTATTTAACTAATAACTTCCAATGAATATTCGGTAATTTAACCTGTTGTACAAATTGATCAACAAATTAATAGGATAGATTGATACAATTAATTGCCATCATCGTCATCCTTGTAGCAAGTATTACGAGTCTATAAATTAAATAATATTCCTTGAAATATGATTCTAAAACTTCAAATTGCATGAATTTTTTATAAGAAGTAAACTTCTATATTGAGCCTTTATTTTAGCACTAGAACGATCCATTTTGTGAATCTACAAGAAAAAAAAACTTATTTTATTGGTTATATCATTTTATAACTAATATAATATGTTTCATCAAAAAATATAATGTATATTTATAGTTGGTGGTTAGTCTATTTTTTTTAAACAAGCAGAGTGCCCGTGTGTTGTAGCGGTTAGAAGATAAGGATAATATAAAAGGTAGGCGGTGGAGAAGGAGGGCGGCGACGGAGGGTGATAGAAGGTCGATGAAAGCGTGTAATGATAAGTGAGAATGAAAGAAAGAAGGGTATATAAGGGTTTTATGTTTAAGTATGGGTATAAGGGGTATTATGGGAATACTGAAAAAAGTGCTTAATTTCCAAAAATATAAAATCAAATATGCTTTATAGAGGAGTATAGATGTTATCCATTAGATCAAATTGACTTTTAATCAAAGCCGTAAAAACTCATCAATTAATGTGGTGAATTATTTAGCTAATAATTATAAATGTAGATAAAGAAGTTCAAATACAAACCAACTGACGACTGTATACTAAAGGGATATAGTTTTGACTAATGCATACGAAAATTATCTACTCACAACTTAAAGGTCTATATTAAAGCGACATACTTTTGACTATACGTAAATTATCTCTAAGTTTGTTTTGGGTCAATAAAAACAACTTCATAAACCTCTTTGAGAAATAAAAACCGCATCAAACCCCGTACAATAGACGCAACCATGATTATATATGTATCAAACATAACTTAGAGATAAAAACTGTGATTTAAGTAGTAGTTAAAGTTAAGATGAATAAAATTGTGATCGAGGTCAATAAAAAGAAGACACTAGGTGCAAAGGAACCATTTTTCATAAAAGCTAAGAAAGAAAAGGTTTAATCAAAAAGGATGAAAAGACCAATAACAAAAATGAAATACTTGATAATTCAAGTAAAACCCGAGCTACGCACAGGTATTGTTCTAGTTATATGTTGCTAGCACTTATTCACATATATTTTCTAGTAAAACTTTCTAATGAAGATTTTTTGTTTTTGCCACTATTGTTGGTGAATTTAATTTATGTAATGAAAGCAAATGAGTAAAAAGTAGGATTATTGGATTTGTTTTTGTTTTTCATTTTCAATTTCTAACTTAAAAGGATGAAATTTTGCTAATTATTTATGAGATGTGTGTGTTAGTTTTGGTGTAATTTGGTATCTTGTACTTTTTTACCCTGGATGCTTAAATAAACAGTTTACGTTAGCCTTTCAAAAAAAAACAAGGAAGAAGTTTGGTTTCATATGGTGACTTGGTAAGTATGGTCCATGATTCCTTGGCCCAAGAGATTAAAAAAAAAAAAAATTTCCTCATGCTTTATCTAGCCCTTTACTTTTGGATCCATGAAAAATGGGCTTCATACTAGCCTTAAGCATTGCAAATTTGCAATACAGTCTATTCAATAATACACCGACCATTCCATTATTCATTTATTCCATTATTATTACTCAATAGTCAATACGAGTATAAAGGACAACTCGCTCAATTATACTCTGACAATTCCTAGAATTTGATTATTTTAGCTGATCGATGTTATAAGTTGATATAATTGAATTTATGTGGTGATAACGTTAAGATTAATTTAATATTACTACGTTAATTGTGTATTTTTCTTTTGGTTTTTAGTTTCCGGTCCGACTAGTCGGATATAGTTAAGAATTTGTAAGTGGGGTCGATGTTTAGTTTGTTTTTTAAAGTAGTGTCACTTATTTTAACGACAAATTGGATTAATGACGGGTCACTGGCCATCCGATTATCTCCATTTCTAAGCACAAGACACGAAAACCACTCACAAGAGGTAACCACCATAGTTGAGAGAAATTCCCGACCAAACATAAAACCCAATTTTTATTTATTTTTATTTTTGGTAACTTATAAGACCTATAGACCTATAACCTTCCTATATTTTACTTCGAGACACAAAACAATGTTGTTAAATGTTAATGTGGTAAATCCCTAATGAGTCGGAAGTAAGAACGTAGACACACCTCGTAGTTTGTACTCCAAAACTTTTTTTTGGTAAATAGTAACCCCAATCAAACAATTTATACCACAACAATATTAATATAAAAGTCACTTAATTATAGTTAATACCGTACTTCGTACTCCAAAACATCCAAGTTTGATTTTGGCATAGTTACCTACTTACATGTTACATATTCAATTATCCTTTTTATTATATCTAGAAAAAGATAAATTTGACAGTCAAAGTTTATCAACCCTGTTTAACATTATTATAATTGGTTTTTCTATTCATTCGCATCGGAATAAAGATTTTAATAACTCTTTGTGTAGTAGCTATGTTTACACACGTTGCTTGTATTAACGTTTAGTACGGCTTTGTTTAATAGGACCTAATTTTAGGCCTTCGGCCTACCACAAAGCAAGAAACTATAAGAAGAGATAATTATCGCATTGGTGAGTGGATTGATTTACACTATTTACTTAACAGGTTTGGAAAGTAACTAAGATTAAACACACGAAAACTAAAAGCTTGTTTGTAAACTTTTAGATTAGGAGCTTTTTGTTTAAACTTGAAGTTTTAATCAAATGAAACTTTTAAGTTCTAGAACCTTCTAAGTTCTAGACGCCAAAGATAAGTGAATAATTAAGAACACAGTGTGGTTAATTTCATCGATGCGATCGATCCAGTCATACACGTAAAATAAACGTACAGAAGTTCTATATCGTGTATACAATTTTTTTTAATGTTCTAATGTAGTTCATGTAATATTAACTACGAAATATTTATATATAATATAATATAATATATACCATTGGATTGGATCATATATACATATATTGGACGTACGTTGTTCATTTGTTCCTAGTTAAGTTGGGACTTGGGTCTCAATATTTATTAGAAAACACTTCCTAGCGAATTTATTGGCACACAAGAAACTTCCATTATACTAGCTCTAGCAAAAAACATACGAGTATTACTTATTACAATATCAAACATCTAAAATGGTCCATCTCTACTATACATGTATACTTAAATTATTTAATTTCTCACATGATATTCAATAATGCTTCTACTAATGCAACTATTACATATATTAACCACGTTTAATCCAATTGCATACTTCTATGATCAACAATCTAATATAAGGGACTAAAAGCAACATCACCAAATGCATATTTTGGGGAGCAACCACCATCCTTAACCACTCTATTCCACCATCCACCCACAACTTGACCTCACTTTGATTCACCCTAACCATATGCCACCAAGATTGTTGTCTTTGTTGCCGTCTCATCCTTCTAACGCGTTTAAGTTCTTGACTAATCACGCTTCTAATTGATGTTAGGTATGTATCAACATCGTGATCACGCAATATGGCTCCATCTGAACCATATGCGCATCGGTCACTTAAAATCTCTAGAGGATGTGGTGTGTTTAAGAAAAGAGATTGCGCAGCTCTCGTTTGTTTCTTTGCTACGTCAGTGTTTGATGCTTGAGACCTTAAAACGTACAAACCACTACCCGGAGGAAGTAGCTCATGGTTTGGAGATAGTTTTGCATCCGGTTGAAGAATCAAAAACTCTCCCATTGGAGCATACAACATATTCTGCCATTTTAAAATATATTGTTAAGACAAATTTGATTTGGCGATTTCATTAATTAGTGAAACTAATTGTTAGCGTAATTATATTACATAAATAATAGCATTTTACAAGGCAAACAGACTACAACCTACGCTGCGCTGCTAATTCTTTTTTAGTATAGGGCGTACCTGGTTATTAAGGCAAGGGTGATTCCGAAAGTTCCCATTTACAGCCTTAAGGAGGTCACCCACTCGAGTGGAATAGTTGCAAGAAAAGGCCCGGGGCACAATGTCCCGATGAACGGTGATTCCTTGGAGATGATTTCTTGGTAATCCAAGCATGTTAAGAAGACGATCACCACCACACATAACCCATGGTGCTCCAAACGTAATTACAGGTAGTAACGAATAGCGAGGGACTTGTCCTCTTATCAACAACATGAGATTTATTAACAAAGATAAGCTTCCTCCTAGCGAATGCCCTGTCAAACGTATTGTTGAACGATTGCCATGGTGTTGAAGGTGCTCGTGTACTAGAGGCAACATGTGTTCGTAAACCACCTTAGCTACGTCGTATATACCTCTATGCACGATTACTTCCATTTCCTAAATATCACGCTACTACTATAGTCAAGATGATGTTTAAGTAACCTTTAGTCACATATCGATCATAGAACTGGTATCATTTATCAAAACTCAAATTTATAGAGACCGACTTAATTAGTTGATCATTTTTAAATGATAATCTTTCTTATAACACAACACTCTTGTCTAGCTAGCTAACTAGAAATTAAAGCAGATTTCACGTACGTACCTCAAACTGAATAGGCTCAAAAATGAGATTGGCTTGCCATGATGCAAGTGATTCAGAGCCCTGCGCGCAAGAACCAACATTTATCAGTTATAACATTTTTAATTAGCAATGCTAATCTCTTGTAACTTCCTTTTTTCTTCTTCTAATCTCTTCTAAAGTTCTAATAATTAACTCTAATCAGTATTATTTTTACAACATTCAATTCACATGGTTTTTAATTAATTTCACGAAATATTTACATATATAGTCCCTACCTGAATGACAAAGTATCTAGTGCTACTTTCATCGTCATCGCAAATGTACCAGTCACAAGGTGAAGAAGTTAAGGAAGCCACATCATCCGAAACCACGCCACTCTCCCGGTCGTCTTGCTCAACCTCTTGCAACGTTTTTGCTTTCATTTCCAACGAAGATGTCACAAAACGTAGTTTATGACGTCTCAAAAGATTTCCCAGCTGAAAATAAGATCATTTTCGATAGTTAATAATATTGCAGTTTTATATAGTTTGCAAATTGCAACATGTATCTTATAATAAAACACAACTAAATCAGATAATTAATTATCTCAAATAGCAATATATATATATACTTTAACATTTTCAAAACCAATATTAGAGTTCTTTGAAAATGGCCATAGATAACAACATATTTTGATTTTTAAATCATATAATTTATAGCTTTGAGTTAAAAGTAACTTATAACCTTTGATATTAATTTTGAAAGTACATTTTTATTAATTAATTTCGGCAATTACCCCTTGTAGAAGAAAATATTATATATGCACAATATAATGCACCTTGATTTTGGGTATGGTGTAAGACAAGCTGCCCAAATAAGCCATTTGAGCATATAATCTTGCTTCACCCAAAGAAACATGCCACAACAATTTGGAAAACGAATTCTTATCGAATTCGAGTTTATCATCTTCATTTTCGTCTTCAACCATGCATGCATCACATTCTTGATCAATATTACAAACTTCATTTAAATCATTATTGCTATTATTACAAATTTGTTCATCTGATTTCCATACTTGTAGGAGTACCCTTGACACCCAATTCCCATTTCGTTTCTCGTTCTCACTCTCTAATGCTTCCCTTTTATTAATTATTACCTCATGAGCCGTTTCTTCCAATGCGACGGTATCATATCCGTTACACTTTAAGGATGATAGGGGCTGTTTAAGTGAAAAAACAAAACCCCATTGGCGTTTTTGAGAAGAAATAACGTTTGTAAGAGTCCGGGACGATGTAGTAATGAAAATCGGCTTTGAAAGGGTGACATTGATCGGGGTTGTCAACCGGAGACGATTCATCGGAGTTTTGTTAAATTTTTTTTTGATGAAGATTAAAAATAAGTATTAGAATAGAAGAAGTTTTGAGAGCTGAGATCAAGAAAAGAAGGTTTGTTGTGCGTTTATTACCGAAGCCTTCACACATGTATATGTTGCCATATATGACATATATGAGTGAGAGTGTCATTTTCTCTATGGTTTTTTTTTCTTTATTTTTGACTTGTATAAGTAAAACCATGGAACTTGCGTGTTCTTAATTAATTGTAAATGTTACAAGTTAAAAGATGGTAAAACATTCTGTGAAGCATATACGGAGTATTAATTTGGAAACAACCTCACTTGACAACTTAAAGTAATTTACTACATACGGATTGACGGATTGAGTATTAGTTTTAGAGCTATGCTAAAGTGACAAATTTCTACTAACAAGAATTTCTCTTTAGTGTTTGATACACAATATTTGAAAATCTGTAGCTATGAACTATAAATTCTGTTGATTTTATATATACTTGAAAATATTTTAAAAAATCTTTAATTGCAATTTTGAAGAAAACAAGGAGTTTTCTAATTTAAAGTCATTTCTTAATATTTTTGCCTAAAAAAACACATACAATTTTCTGCAACTAAATGCACATTTAAGTTTTAGAAAAGTTTTACCCATTTTTTTTCGCCAGGATCCTTTTGCTATCACATGGTCATATTTGGGGCGGAAACTATGATTAATTAAGTAGGATCTCATTCACCAAATTATGAAGCATAAAACATCCAGCAAATGTCACATCATCATATGAAAGAAACAACTACGTATTGTATTTTACGGGCTAACATAATTTTACGGGCCCATTGAAATATATCCCCAAGTCTTTACCCAAAAAATGAGATGGGCTATTATCATATCTATTAAATGTTCTCAACCAAAGATCAAACATTACACGAAATTTGGAACCGCAGAAAAACCTCCAACCCTATTTGTTTTTAAGACTTTAAACACCAACCCACTCTTCTCGAGAATAGGGTAATGTTACTTGTCTTTTGAGTACCATTTTTGGAGCCCAAATGGCAAAATTTGAACCCACCGCCCATTTTATAAAAGTCCTCCATGATAGTCTTACAAAACATTTATAGTAAGTGATTGGTGCTAGTTGAACCGGCAACCAAAGATCGACAATAAAACACTCCAATTTAAAACTTTATGAAATTCCTTTGTTAAAATATTTATTGAGGTTATGGTTTAATTCATTTCGGTTAAAACAATTTCACAAATTCAGATTCACTAACCTTTGTTTTCTTTCTCATTTTTCAGATTTGATTAGAACAATTGAGAAGTAGGAATACTTTAACGATTCATATCATGATAGGTATAATATTTATGTCCCAACACATAAAATATGATTAATGAAACATGAGGAAGAATATACCATGTAGTGACATTGTTGTTTTCCTAATCGACTGCTTATCATAATGAACACTTCCTCAATCATATTTTGTAAATAAGATTAGAAAATCTTGTATTAACGATTGATGAAAACATACAAATGTTAAAGTTAAGTTCTCTAATCTTTGTTTATATACAAGTTAAACTTGATAGTTTCCCGATGAGATTAGATTTGAAACACGAGTCCTTTTCGCAAATATCACACTAATAAAACCTATAGGTGTGGACGTTTAATCCTTAATCTTCCTATTAATTACTTGCTACGTACGGCCTCCTTGTGTGGTTGCCTCCCAATCTACATGTCTACATTGGCCAATTTCTGACAAATTTATAGCGGAACATAATTATATATACAGCCCATGAATATTAATTTTTTGGAGACATTATTGAAAAGTTATATTTGTACTGTCACTATTATTGAGAAGCTAACCAAAGTCTTCAATTACAATTAGTCTTTTGCCCCTCACAGTTTGAATCTCTAATGGGTGTCAGTACTCAATATGAACGTTTTACAAAAGTGAGGGTGGTTTAGATATGTACAAGGTGATCAATTGTTTAGATCAGCCTAATATCTTGAAAGGGACCCAAAAAAAAAAAAAAAACTCCGTATCTAATATGTTATAAACAATTGGCACAATACTAACTTCTATGTTATTCATCTTTTGGGTAGAATATGAAATGTGACATATAAAACTACCTAAGTAGGTCGTCCGTAGTTAACGAAAAACAAGTTGCTTTTTAACAATATAAATAAATAATTATATTTGTTAGCATTTTTTTTTTGAAAGGTGAATATCGCTTGAGAACTTCGTGTCGCAATTTGATAGCGGGAGGTCTAACATACGTTGTCTTAACCGGGCCGCGTTAGAGAGCTCCCTCGAAGTAGAAATGCCTATTTCAAATACCTGATGGGGGGGGAAACCCTCTACTAATCCGCCCAAAGGCACGACGATCAATAGCGGTAAACCCTGCCTCCTCAGACTTGAAACTGGGTATACCCAACCCAAGTCTTCATAGAAAGACTTCCTATGTACTTCCCAAGTCTTGAACCCAAGACCTCCTGCTTGTAAGGCAGGTGCTCAACCACTCAAACTTTTCAAAAGTTGTTTTAGAATCTCTATACTAAATAAAAGACAATTGTCTTTTAATAGTATTTTTAGAAAAATTGTGATGTGGTAAGTGTACATTTTTTTAAAAAAGATTTTTATTTCAATTATGATGTCATAAATAATTTACAATATTTTTATTAAAAAAAACTCACTAAATACTTATTTAAAGTTCTTAATCTTTTATTACAAATAAAGAAATTTTTTAATAATTATGTTATTAAAATTTTTTATAATTATTATGTTTTTCAATTCATCAACTCCATATCGATTTATAATTAATAACAAAAATTACATGCATATTTTATAGTTTTATAATTTTAATTAAAACGCCCGAGTTGAATCCGGGTAAATTCGCTTGTTTGAGAAAGTCACTATCCTCAGTTGCCTTGTCTCTGTATTTAGCCCCCCCTTTTTAGATGATTATTAAAAACAGTATTGTCAAGTTTACTATACAAAATTTCAAAGAATAAAATTGTGTATAAAGGGAACATTTTGACCCATTGATGAAAAAAAAAGTTAATTTTATATATATATATATATATCTTAAATGTCAATTAATATATTTTAATTCTATTTTTATACATTAACATACAAATAAGCATCTAACTGTACAACATTTGATATATAAAATAAAGTTGTAAAAATGTCAAAAGTTTGGGTAGAATCCATAACCTCCTACATAGCACAAGTACCGCATTACCTTTTGAACCACTATGAGTTTTGTAATCGTCTAAATTGTACAATTAACCCTCTTGTTCCATGCATATTACCCTAATACATTTTGGTTTTTACCTTCAAAAACCAGGGTGGGTTATCAGCTTCTTCTTTGGTCCCACTTGGTGAAGGCTCTTCAAAATTGACAAAAAAATTTTTTTTAAATTTATGCATAAGAAATGGATGCACAAAACAAAAAACGTGATTTTTGTGATTTTGATGGATCAATGCATTGTTAAACACTTAAATAATAATAATTAGTTTTACCCTATATTAGTTTTATTGACTTGAAATGCATTAAAATGTGTTTTTTTTTCATTTTAAGGTTATTTGCACTAGATTGAAACACGTACTAAACTTATATGTATAGGGTAACACTCCGGTAAGAACATTCTTAGAATAAGAATGATGAGAACACTTAAAAACATCATTTTAATGCATTAAAAGTCCATAAAACTAATATAGTGCATAGCTAATTATCATTATTTAAATGTTTAACAACACATTGATCCGTCAAAATAAAAAAAAAATCACGTTTTTTGTTGGATGCCTCATTTTGATGAATATGCATCCATCTACAAAAAACATGATTTTCTCGATTTTCACAAACCAATGTGTTATTAAACACTTAAATATGATAATTATTTTTGAACTATGTTAGTTTTATGGACTTTTAAGTTTTAATGCATCAAAATGATGTTTTTAAGTGTTTTCACCGTATTCTTATTTTAAGACTGTTCTTATTAGTTTAGGTATGAAATCCCTCACATATTAATATTTTATTATTTATTGTTTAATGAATAAATGTCTAGGCCCCATAACTTTTATGATTTAAAAAAATAATATGTGAATGTCCAACATCTAAGCTTAAATACCTAACAGCCTTATATTCTTATCCCCTTATATATATTATATGTTATATTTACCCATTTTTAACATCGCACTAGCTATTAGAAAATCTGAGAAAGCAAGTTGGTGGGGAGAATCATGTGCACAAACCGACAGAAAATACGGATATACGAAGGAGACTTGTCGACCAATAACAACAATAGCTAGAAACAATTTACATGTTCACAAATAATGATTCGTGTCATTATCCAATTTAATGGGATGCAAAGCTGCGGGGAAGGACTAGTACTAACGGGAAGAAATCTTTCAATTAAAAGTTATGGTACGTGTAACCAAATGAAGAATGTCTTATGAACTATGATATATGAATTTGTAGATATATATATATATGTGTGTGTGTAAGATGTAAATAGTAGATTTTTTTTTATTTTTTACGATTCATTTGTTGTATTGGTAAGTTTTTTCCTTGTCCATCACTAAGTTGATGTGATCAAGCTAGCTTCATAAGTTGATAAAATGATTTAAAAAATGAAACATATGTATCATATATGCAACCCACAACGATTAGATAAAACTTAGATTTTCGGTGTTATTATTTTATGATCCGAAATGAACCGGATCGCTTGAATATAATATTCAAAACATTGCGTTAAGTTAAAAAATAAAATTAAAATTCTAAACTCCTTACATTAAAATCTTTAGAATCCGTCATTATATATATCATTTTTTGAAATAATTACTTAATTGCATAGGGTTGACAATTTATATACACGAGTTAATTTTCAATTTTGTTTACTTAGTGACAAAATATATGTCGTTGGCTACAGTCAAAAACAAGATAAAACAAATGTCATAATTGTATGTTGAAAATTTGATTAATCGCTAGAGGTAGATGGAGAAGAGTGACTGAGTTTGGCACACGTCTCCATTAGTAAATTTAACTTGGACCAACGAGAGCACCCCTCACATTAAAATTCGTCTCCATGTTGGTACTATTTTGGTTGATACATCAAATTTATCTTTTTTACATATCCAACATATATGTCCATTAATTGTTTCTTATATTTTGACTAGAATTTAATTAGTTTAAAATTTTTCAAATGTTGAGTAGAGTTTTTGACATTTTTCAACCAATTTATTCTTCGTACTTTTATTACTGTATCAATGTCTTGCCTTTCAAAAAAAAAAAAAAAAACTATATCAATGTCTTTCATTATAAAGTACTTTTGACACATTTATTTTGACCAAGACTCAGATATATGTACCATGGTTTTATAGGGAAACTTATAAAATTGGCCCCTTTTTGCATGTATTGGTTTGTTGGTTTCTGGCCGGTCAATAATTTTGGTTTAATATCTGCGCGTGATTTATCATATTAGATTTTATTTTTGGGTTTTGTTAAACGTAGCTCTCAAAGTTTTAGGGCTGTAGTTAAGGTGTATATAATTATACACTTTTCATAAATTTTAAGAGATGAGTTTTTGATATGAAAATATACAAGTTTTTATGCACGTTAAATATAGTCCTTAAAGCTGCGTTTAACATATTCCTTTATTTTTATATATTTTTATCTCATAAGTTATCAATTGAAAATTTAACATGTGACATAAAAAAATGCAAATTAAAGAGATACATAAACTACGAGACAATTGAGTGATTGACATTCATTGACTAGAAACTACAGTGACATCAACCGATCAAAGTTTTAAAATGGCGTCTGGTGGCCTGATCAGTAATCTGGTATCTCGACCTGACTATTTGTAGCGATTATCGCTGCAAATAGTGGTGTTTTGTCCATATCCAACTATTTGCAACGATTACTGACAGGGGACCCGCTATTACTTTTCCAAATTTGCCATTACAGACAGGGTCTCACACTATTTGCAGTGCCTATAGCTGCAAATAGTAGTTATGGTCGAGATACCAAAAAACAATGGTCGGAATACAGGCTGCGTTAAGCAACCATTAAATCCAATAATCCGTGATGGTCTTCTCTTGCCAAAATAAAGTTACTAATGAACTTTTATATTACATTTGTAAATCTCAAATACTGTGGTGTGTATAAAAAGAGAAAGGTTAATTTATCTACTCATCCCGTATAAGTTTTGATTTTTCTATTTCGACTAGATTTTGACTCTTTATTTCTCTTCGGAAACCAAAATAATAGCTAAATGAAAATGATAAATGACTTAAAAATTAGTCTAAAAATTAACCGAATACTTTAAAATTAATCAACCTAATATTTAAAGTTTTGACATTTGGATTTTGCTAAGTCATTTTCTTAATTTTATCCTTTGATTTAATTATCCTATGCTTAGCTTGATATTTAGGCTAATGAGGATTATTATCCGTAACTAACTATCGTATCAAAGAAAGCCATTTTCTGGTTTGTATTAGGTGCAAAATGATCATTATTGTGAAACTTAGGTGAAAGGCCCTAACGATGACCCCATATATTGGTTTGTTTATAATTAAGGTCATTTTGGATAGAGTTAATGTATAGTTTTTACAATTTACTTCCATTTGATTACATTATGTCGATGGAAAATTAATCGTACAAAAATATCACGCAATAAGTAGGAGGGGGACCATTTAAATTTCACATGGATTGTACGATGCTATAGTAATTACATAAATAGGTGATAAATTGAACAGGACCATATATAGGGACGGACAGCTTAAAAGCACGAATATGGCTTATTAATTTACATTTATATATTTTATTAAGGAAAACAAATTAAGCTACGTTACATTTGACATGTTTTAGTACTAAAGTGGCAACATCTAATCTGGTGGATCCAGCTCTTGCTGTTTCCAACTCATATTTCTTTATTGATATTGCTACAGCAAATTTTAACTATTTATAACAAGTCTTGCATTATATAGTTGTATATTGCGTAATATAATTTGTATTTTTATTATAGATAACTAAATTTTGTTGTATAAATATCACTCTCTCTTTTTATGATGTATTCTAGAAATTCGATTTCATATTACCAAAAGTAATTATAACAGTACGTCACACTAATGTTCAATTAGTTCTTTAATTATTTATAAGTTTTTATAAATAATTTATAACACTGTACTCGCGCAATTCGACGATGATGGCGGCAGTATGATGGCGGTGACGGATGATGATGATGATGGTGGCAACGTCAAATGGTGTAAGTAGTTGAAGTAAATGTGTTTGATTTAATGGGGTTGTGGACATATTTTATAATATAAATGACTAATTGTGTAATACTTAAGTATTAAGAATTGATGGTGATTTAATTGACTAAGGGTAGTATGATCAATTTGCATGTCTTATTTTTTCTTTAACTTTTAACATTAACTTTTAACATGAAGGTATAATTATTACTATATAGTGGTATAGATACATAGATAATTTTTTTTTAACAACTTAAACCTTAATTTAAACTCTCACTAATCATTTAATTAGTCTATTTGTACTGAGGTCGCCACAATGTTAATATCACAAGGAACAAATATGTTAATATCACGGGGGTGATGTGATATCATAGGGACTAAAAAGGTGGAATGTTAAAAAGACATGGTATTAAATAGATTATAGATATGTTGACATTATTGTTTAAACTTAAAAGGGTATTTTATAACTACGAGCATGTTACTCGCGCGTTGCAGCGGATATTATTGAGAGAGTTTCGATTGTTATAATTTTAAAATCTTTTAGTATCGTTAATTATGACATCATCTTCATCTTGAAATCTTTTGATCTCGTTAATTATGACTTTTGCATGATCAAGATCCATATTAATAGACGTTGTAGCGTCATAATTCACGACTCCATATGAATATGTTGTGTGTGTTTTAGGGTATATAGAAGATTAATATTAATGTTTAATGTGTCTGCTTTTGATAAAAGGTATTTGTATTTATTGGAAGATATTTATTGGGAGATGGAAGACTAAAGGGGTGAGGATGGGCAAAAACGTAAAATCGCATGTCTCAAATCTTGTAAACTTTCAACATGGGTGGATAATTTTTAATAAGTAGTATAGATCAACAACATCGGTGTCGATACACTAGTTATTTACTTCCCTTGTTCCACTAGTAGTGTCCAATATGTTTTGAATTTTCAAAGTCTTTTCTTTTGTAACTTTGACCTTAATTACTTTTTATTGCATTATATAATACTTGATGAAAGTTATAATAAATGAAAACATATCTAAATTCTAAAACTCAATCAATTCATATATTTTTCATCAAGTATTATACAATACAAACAAAAATATGTAAGGTCAAAGTTACAAAAGAAAGACTTTGAAAATTCAAAACTAAACACTTCTAGTGAGACGAAGGAAGCATAATTATTTATAAGTTTTTAATTATTAGTGTGTCTTCTAACATATACTATCATGATCTTTTATATATACCAAAAAACAATTTTACTAAAATTTTAATTTTAATCGAAACATACCAATGACAAAAAAAAATGTTTTTCAAATTTGAAATCCCCACATCAAGAAATATGAGTCATATGCTAGTACAGATATGGTGGTAGCAGCACGGGTGGTGCTGACGGCGACAGCGGTGACAGATGGTGGTGGAGGCAGTAATGGTGGTGAATATAAAAGTAATTGAGTTAAAAGATATGGTGTAGTTATAACTATCAACCACATCGGTGTCGATACACTATTTATTTATAATTATTTACAAGTTTTCAGTTATTAGTGTGTCTTCTATCATGATCTTTTATATACACTTAAAAAACAGTTTTCCAAAAAATTTTAATTTAAATTGAAACATACCAATGACAAATATATATATATATATATATATATATATTTCAAATTTGAATTCCCCCATCAAGAAATACTAGTCATATGCTCGTACGGATATGGAGATAGCGGCACGGGGTGGTGCTGACGGAGATGTCGGTGACGGTGGCGACGGATGGTGGTGGAGGCGGTAATGGTGGTGAATGTAAAGTAGTTGATGTTAAAGAAGGTGGTGTAGTTATTTTAAGGATTGGAAGATTTATGTTATAAATTATTTCATTAAGGTTATTATAAATATACTAGGTGGAAATATTTAAATTAATTAATAAAGAAAATGAGTATTTTAAGTAGTTCAATTGTTTATTTAAGATTTTTGGAGGGTGGGTTCCCTTTTATTGGTAACCCAAACAAATTTGGATGGCATGGGGTAAACTACATCCTCTCCCTCGGGATAAGGGTCTATTCAAACTATGCGCTATAAAATGTTTTGAAATATGATGTTGTGTTTATTATTGGTGTTATGGGTAAAAGAAAATGAATGAGATAACTGTCAATGTAGGTACTTTAAACTATTCAAAGATTTTTCTAACAATAAAATTTATAAAAACATATTTGTGCAACTGTATGGTGAATGAATGATGCTACACTAAAAGTAGTATAAATCCTTAAAAACCGTTTGTAAACGTATCAATTGAGTGGGTATCGTTACTTTGTAGGGGCACCAAAGTACTCTTATAAGTTTGTGTCACGAGTCACTTTCAATCCGTTAGGCTATCTCCAATGTTAAAGACCTATTTAGGCGTCTGATGAGCGATAATTATATTGACTTTTATCACCGAGTTTTCGCCATTTTATAGTCATTTGAGTGAACTTATAATACTTAATGGCATGTATATGTGATTTCAGGTTCATTGCTCGTGGCATGAAGGAAAACGTCAAGAAATGGTGATAAAAGACTTAAAGGAAGATAAATGATGGTTCAATGAAGATTCGGGTCGAGATTCAAGACTTAAGACGAAGAAACTTGTGTCGACATGAAGCCTATGACCACGTGTTAATACTTTGGGCATAACTGCTCCATACGGACTCCGTTTCTGACGTGTAAGGTATCCACAGAAAGGCAAGAAAAATATCTACAACTTTCGTTATGAGCCTGAAGCCTCCAGCGCGGCTCATTGTTTTCTAGCTCCGCTGGAAGTGATCCTGAAGCTTACCAGCGCTGGGACCTCACCAGCACCGCTAGGAGTGCATGAGAGTTGCTGGGAAAGTCGATTCAGCTAGGGTTTAGTCAAAAAACCTATAAATACCCCCTAAACCCTAATAGCCGCAACACACTTCCTCCAAACGACTTTGGGGCCTGTTCTAGGGTAATTTCATCAGATATAAACCCTCGTAACACCTTAGTATCACACCGAAGATTAGACATTGATAATCTACAACATAATCATCAATCAATTCTCTATTTCACTTTCGGTATATTATTATGTCATATATTATTGATTTTGATTGTTCTTTTATTATGAATAGCTAAATATTTAATCATCTACTAAGATGAAGTGACATGATTATGTGACGGTTGTGTTTATTATTGTGACTGTAGCTAGTGTTTTGTTGTGATCTTAATGTATTGATTTCTTATTACTAATTATTGTCTTGTTGATTGTATGATTATGCTGTTAGAGGTATTACTTGCATGATTATATGCTTTCAGTTGTTTGGTAAATGATTGCTTAATTCATGGTATGATTAAGTACATGATAATAGTTTGGTAAACTAGTAGACAAAATTACTGTTGTATTAATCTATGCAACCAAAACATGTTATGGATCTGATTTAAAGTAGATGACACTCTTAATTTTATTGTTTCAAATTAAAATCTATTCGTTGTTTCTTCTGAAACAGTCTGCACCGGTAATTCTGGATTCCACTGTGTTTTATTATTAGTTTAAACAACGTGACAACTCGGTCACAAAACCCCCAACAAATCTTAGTATTACTTGATCTCACTTAGTTCTTAAACATAGTCCTTGCGAACGAACCTGATCTTACCTAATAGCTATATTACAAACGAACGGATCCACTGTCCGTGAGTATGTGTTTAGTTTGGTATTTCCTTGATTTTATAGATTTAAAACTTGACCGTTTTTCATTATACACAAACGACACATCAACGTTATTGAGCTGTCACATCATATCCTTACAAATCCTTATATATATACATATATATATATATCCTTATAAATCTTTTAAATCCTATATTCTCCAACCATACAAACATCCTTACACATTTTTTTACCTCCAACTAAAACAAAAATATATTAGGTAAGGACAAATAAAGGTATGCCGTTAAGTAACGACATCTTTTAAAAAAAATTTAATTTAATTTTAGACGGCCAGCTGGGTAGAAATTCAATTCTAGAAACCAAAAAGAGATCGAGAGAAAGGGGGTTGAGAACAATGTGGAGGGTGAAAACGTGGGAGATGGATGCCCCGTCACTAGCCTTAGATACTCATGAAGCCACGACAAACTTGGTCTTCAAAATGTACAACATTAATCGTGGCAACCTATTCCACCACACACACACACATACTCACATACTAACACATCACTCGATCTCTTTCGTTCCCTTTTCACTCATCATCATAAATATAAATATAACCAACAAGCACAAATGCATATATATTCTCATACTACGTACACTTTCTTAAATTTTTATATATCTACCTACGTGCTAGCTATAAATATCAACCTCTTTCAATTCACTAAGTAGCTAAAACTATCACACATACACTATTTAGTATTATAATAATTAATATAATACTTTTGTTGGAAAAATGGGAAGAGCACCATGTTGTGACAAAGTTGGTTTGAGGAGGGGACGGTGGACTAGTGAAGAAGACACTATTCTCGCTAACTACATTCAAGCTCATGGCGAAGGCTCGTGGAGGTCGTTGCCCAAAAATGCCGGTACACATATATTTATATTTATATATTACGATATATCTAAATGTATATTTTAACAATGCGTATACATATTTTTTAAATATTGTATGTTAGTGACTTAGTTTTAATATTAACAAATAAATATATATATATATATATATGTAGGATTGTTAAGATGTGGAAAGAGTTGTAGACTGAGATGGATTAATTACTTACGAGCCGATGTAAGGAGAGGTAATATTTCCAAGGAGGAGGAACTTCTCATTGCCAACCTACATGCATCTTTAGGTAACAGGTTGGTATTTATATACTCTTCTTACCTCCGCTCCGTTATATATATATATATAATATAACTTCTTGTAGTTCATATAACATACTAGCTAGTCACCTAATTACTAGTGTCTAAGTAATGAAAGTTTTTATTACTATTATATATTTAGTTACTTAATACATCTCTTGATCTTATATTTCATTTTATTCTAAATAACATTATCATTATTAATTTAGTAATTTGTGACAAAATGTTGATAACGAGCTGACGTGATCACTAATCAAGTTACACAATTAAGAATGTTATAGTATTTGTGGAAAAAATATAAATATGTAGCCACCGCTATTTCATATTATAGAATTAAAGTGATACTTATTTTGTAATTCTAATTAAAACACCAATGACAAATATACATCAATATAAATGAGGGAAAGTGTCCGTGAATTGCGTTGGTGAGATGGCAGAGGTGATAGATCATAGGAAGTGATAAGTCATAAAGCGTCATAGCAAAATGTTTTTATCCGTATGGGCTCCGTCCTCGTATTTAAAAATTCGGCGAAAATATATCGAATTACATTTCTAATAAAAGAGCATGAAATTTTAAGAACACTCATACCATTTTTATAATTTATCAATATACGGTTTTTGAGATAAAAGATTTTAAATAAACTAGATGAATAAAATGATTTATGGAGGAGAGAGAAAAAAATGAGTGGTTGGAATTTGATGAGAGAAAAAAAAATAAGCGGTTGAGATTTAAAAGTATTATAGGTATATATATTAGCTAAGGGTGTTAAATTAATGAATAAAAAATATATATATTTTAAGTACTTCAAATCATAAATTAAGATTTTCAAAAAAGACAAAATCCTTTATAAAATAGTCTAAATATAAATATAAATATATAGGATTATAGGGTCTATTTAATAAATTCACACGTCCCGCGTCTCTATTAATCATCTATATATCTCGTGATACATCATATGCAATAGCTCCAAGTAACAATAAATACGTAATTAATTAGTGACGATCGACAACGACAACCACAAGGCGACAAGGTCATGACACGTTTATTTGACAATTAAAGAATATTCTAAACAAATATGTAAGATTGTAAGCGAAGATATATAAACTTGCAAAGCTGATTTGAGATGAAATTAACATTTACCAAGTTAATTATAGATGATGTCATAATACATATAAGATAGTAGTTTTGGTTAAGACAAAGCTTAAAACCTTGTGCCAGTATTTGAAAATATTTAATCAAAAAAACATAAAACATTAGATATGCATGCATGCAATCAGTGACGGAACTTAATTGATCATACATATATTTCAGTTGGGAAACTTGACGAAATTTGGTCTATAGTGTTTAACTTTAATTAAGTTACCGACTCCTAAAACTTTTAAATCAATACATATATACACATGATATGGATCAATAAAATCTTTATTTTAATTACACCTTGATAATTAATTTATATACAAATTCAAGGACTATTACTAGAAACTATAAAAGCTAATTTAACAAAATTAAATTTATATACAACTATAAAAGCTAATTTAACAAAATAAATAAATTAAAAAGACATGTGTCAATGGCTTACGTCATGTGTCATTTTTACGAATATTTCAATTCTGTTATAGTTTATTGGTAATGTTGAAATTTACTAAAATTGATGAGTTTGAATACAAATATAATTTTTTTTTATGAATTCTATATTCTGTTTATATTGAATTAATACTTATGTTTTACATGTGTCATTTACATGAATGTTTCTTTTTATTTTCAAAAGTGTTTTTATACACAATATACTTATTAGTATATAATATTGTTTAAAGTATAATATATATCATCATATATATATCCAAGACATATATACTTGTAACAAAATTCCTAATGATGGTTTAATTTTTTGGTTCATCAGGTGGTCTTTGATAGCTGCCCAATTGCCCGGGCGAACAGACAACGAAATCAAAAACTACTGGAACTCTCACCTTAGCCGCAAAATATACCCATCAAGACGACCATCATCAAACACACCGGTTATCACCATTATCCAACCAACCGTTAAGAGACGTAAAGGAAGAACCAGCCGGTCCACCATGAAGATCAATAAGACTTATAGAACATCTATTAATAATAACAATAATAATAACGTCAATAATAATATTAAAGTGGCCGTTCCATCATCATGTAATTATGACCAACAAGTTACAAAACAAAAAACCAATTTAGTCGAACACAAAACACCTTTGGTAGATAAAAATAAATTAATATTGCCTTTGGTAGTAGAAAAGGAAAATGACGTATCGATAATCCCTTGCAATTATAAAGATGATGACGAGAGTCAAAAAACGGATATATGTCCTAATCAAGGAGACACTCATGATCAAGTGGTTGATGATAATGATGATGACATGCTACGCTTTTTTGAGATCATTGAACGCGAAATGTTAATGGAATCGAATGAGGATGAATTATTAAGGATGGATGATGATCATCTCAAGAGTACTAATGTAAGTATTAGTGAAGAGGTTAATGAAATTGTAATTAGTGACGTAGTAGAGATGGATCAAGGTGGGGGAACAAGCTCATCAACGACGGATAATTCATATAATTTAGGTGATTGGGATTGGAATTTTGATATAGAAAATAACAATGGTATATTAGGGGTTGGGGAAGAAGATAATATATTGTCATGGCCATTATGGGAGACTAATACAACAACAACAACACATAATGATGGTCATTTTTTGGAGATAGATGCATGGCTAGGTTCTTAATTAATTCCTAATGATCAATCAATTATCGTTTTCTTCATGTATGGTCTTAGATATATAGTACGAGTAGTACGTAGTTAATATATATAGCTAATTTGGGATATTATATCTACACAATGTTTTACAATATTAAATAGTGTGAAATTGTATGTTTTTAATTTCAAACATTGTATATATAACTTTGTGAATTGTGTGTATATATAGAGATTGGGTGGTGTTGTTATTTGTTGTGTGTATAAACATTAAATTATAATATAAAATGCTCATAGTTTTTTAATTTAAATGGTTCACATGAATTTTACTTATTCAAATGGTTCTCATTTATACCTTTATGTAACACACGAAACCTCCACCCATTCAGGTCCACTAGAAAAAGGTCGCCGGTTATATATACTTTTCTTTCTTTTAAAACGACAATATATTAAAATAAAGGTCATTAACAAAGCACTAGATGCCTAAAGAGTACAAATACAAAAAACCAAATACATATACAAATATAATATCTAGATCAAAACAATCAACAAGATTCTATACTTTTCGAGGCTTGGACTCTGATGAGTACAAAAAGGTTAAAAAAAAAAAAACATACCAATTATAAGACGAGATACGAGAAAAACTTTCACCAAATAGAAACCGAGCGCGCCACTGATTTTCACTTCTTGATCGTCGTTATCTTAAGTAGATATCGCAATATGCCAATATCCAATGTTGAATAGACTAATAAGGAAAACTTTCACAAACCCACCTTCATATAAGGTTAACAAAGTAGTATTGAATCCTCGTCTTCTAACTTTCTGAGTGCAGAGATAAGGATACCCGGAAGCCCACTCATTTTCATCCCTGAAAACAAGATTTGAGTCGACCTTAGAATTAGAAAGTGCGCCAAATGGCAAATGCCCGAACAAAATGTCCGACCGATAGCCCGATATGCCTAGGATAGTGAGCAAGTAACACGGATGTCTCTGTTGATTTTTAGATCATTGAATTATTGTGCTCTAAACAGTTATTTGACCCAAAAATAATACTCGTAACAATTATTATAAAAACTCAAAGTAGCTCTTCCATTTTCAGAGATGCAATGGGTAACATTATCATTTGTAACAAAGTATTGATTTTGAAACCTGAAATCCTTTATTGTTAGTATTTTTGACATATACATACGAGATAGCGAGTACTATTTTTCAGAGTCAAATGTGTTAAAATTATGTAATTTTATTATTATTATTTTTGTTTGAAAAGTTAAGATTATGTAACTTAATAAACGTTTGTAATTTTGTATGCTTTACTAGAATTATTAAAGTGTGTTTCTCTGATGGCAAGTTTTAAGTTTGGCACTATATATGTTTAATAATTATATATATTGAATATGACTTCTTGTTTTTGTATAAGGATATTGCTACAAATTTTCTATTTTCGTGTCCAGTATGTCTATCACAAAACTTTAAAATTTTAATAAGGGAAATGATTAGTCATTCTAACTGAATTGTCTAAATATCTTCATAACCATAAATGATGACATATGAAAAAAATCAAATACCAAGATTAGAAAAGAGAATTATTGAATAATATATTTCATCCTTTTATAGTTTTAAAAGGATTTTTAGACTAATTTTTAGAATAATGTATATTTTTATTCTAATAACCATGCAGATTATTGCTGTTCATAAAAAAAAAAAAAATACCATGCAGATAATTATTCATTATTCATCAATTATGAAGCACTATGTCAACGAATGAAATCCACGTTCCTTTTTGACTATAATCGTAACGTCAACATCATATGAATATGACCCTAATATATATTTTAAGATTTAAGTACAAACACAGGCGAGGGCCGAGGAGAATTTCTTTTTTTCTTTTTTTTTTAAAGCTCACTAATACGCTTTCCATTCTATTTATTAACGCATAACTAGTTTCTAGGTAATTTTGTCCACTCTCTCAAAATATTTATCTAGACCGGAGGGTTTCAAATTTTATATCTTTAGGGCATCCCTAGTGGAGGAAATACCATTTGGGTAAGGGTTCGATTACCCTATATTCAATCGGTAATACCATTTTAAGGTTTTGGTTAACCTTCGGCTAGCTAAAATCGGGTATGCATTTGAGCTTTGAAGCCGAGACATGGGCATGAGAGGGAGACATTGAAAAGCAAGTGGGGCCCCCCATTCAAATGTTACAACCGTTTTTTTTTTTTAAATAACTTTTACCCTTTATTTATATAAACATCTGCATATTTCACACTACATACTAAAAAAAAACTATTTCGGGTGTTAGTTATCTATTTTAGTAGTTTATGGAATGTTATTATTATGTGTTTTTAGTAATATTTATGTATTATGTGTATTTTAGTATTATTTATGTATTGTGTTTTTTTATTTTAATGGAATTATGTTTTATGTTTATATGATTTTTAATTATTGGTGTAATAAAAAAAATGAAAAAGAAAATAAAATTGGGTAAGTTTAATGAATTGAGTATGTATTTGAAGTGATTTTGGTAAGAATTGGGGAAAATTATGTAGTTGTGAGTTGAAAGGTATTGATTGGATAAAGAATTGGTTAAGTTAACTAACTAGTGAACCACTCCTTCCACCCTAGTGGTATTAACCTATCAATTAATTTTTATTATTTCAACACAACTAATTTATAATATTAATTAAAAAAATGTTAAATAAAGTCATATTAATATAATGTATTTATAAGTTGGTGTGAGTGCATTTGAAAAGTAATCTTTCATCAAATAGGTTGAGGATTATTAACCTTTTGATGAAAAAAACTATCTTTCTTAATGGTAAAAAACTTTATAATGACTTATTAGCATAAAAAAACATTTTGATTAACTTACCATTGTGGATGCTCTTAGTAAAAAACAAGACACCATTCCAAACAATGTTACGAAATAAAAGTTATATCCTATATAAAATATATATATATTTCAAATGTAAATATCAAAATAATATATAACAAAAACAGATAAAAAAATAATAAAACATGAACAAAAATTTTTTAAAAGAATAAACTCTTTTATAGTAGAAGAAAAAACAATAATCAAATTATAACTGACAACAAACTAAACTAGAAGAGATGAAAGATAACAATAACATAACAATTCAGTATCTACCAATAATTATAAAACAACTCATAAAATTCATTTTAAAAAAAGTCTCAACCCTTGGATGAAAAAGATTTTTAAATTGTGACCTTAGGATTAATTTGATGACCTCATCTTCCATATTTAGATATATTGTAATGTAAAACTTAATTACCAAACGAAAAAAGATAGAAATTACGTACATTCCAAAAAAGTTATTTTTGTACGTTCCCTTTCATATCATTCATATTTAAATACGATTAGTGAATTACTTTACTTTATGGTTCAATACAATTAAGTGAATTCTGAATACTTAATGAATGGATGAAATTGCGTTCCAAAGATAATAAATCTCGATCCCTTCATGTCCATATTATGATATTATATTTATAATAATAATACAGGTTATTTCTTACGAAAAAAGTGGGTAAAATATACTAACTCTTTATTATAATTTTAATAAATAGTTATATATAAAAAATGTTAAAGTTTGATGACACTGTTATTTTAAAAAACTACCTTATTACCCGCGTAATACGCGAGATTTATATATATTTATTCATTAAAAAACATTTAATATCTGAAAGCTATTAACATCTAAATAAATATTTATAAAATTATAAACCATAATTATAATATCATATTCATTGTCAAGGAAGGTTTTCAATTATAAAGCTAAAATATATACATGAAATATTAAAAGGATATTTTTATTAACACTAAGTTATAACTATATCTTTTATGTGCGAAATCTAGTTTAAAAGTTTATAACAAAGTCTACCGCTTACTGACTACCACACACTTACGGGTAGTGTACCCGTTCGTATGTAATATAGTTAATTGGTAAGGCCAGGATCGAACACAAGGACTGAATGTTGTACTTAAAGTTGTAAAAATGTAAATCAAGAGAAAGTTTGGCTTGCAACCGAGTTGTCACTTTGCGTTTAGAAAAGTTAGTTTGCCTAAATTAAAGCAAGTTAGTAATTCTGAGGAATTAATCCAAAATGGTCTTTGTTGTCAACAATAATTAAAAAGTCATCTATGTCGAATCCGCTCCACAGGAAGTCTAGGTTGCATATGGTTTAAGCTCAAAATTCATAATTGTTGGTGATAATAATCGTGACAAGTCAAAAATGCAAACGGGTGCACAACGTTTGTAAAATCTACTCAATCACCTAATCAACTCAATTTATTGCAACAAGTGGTACCACCAACCCTATTACAATTCCTTGAACTAACTAGTTTGCTTGATTATTTAAATAACAATTTTCTCTTTGTGAAAGAAACGTGGTACCACCAACCGTTAAATCCACTAAACAAAGTAATTTCCATTAAACTTGTATTCTTTACTATCATACCATGACCTAGCAAAAGTTATTCTTAGACAAACAACTAAGATAATACTTGCATTCAACTAGTACCACTATCGAAGAACACAAATATCACCAAGAACACAAATTTAAGTAGAAGAAATCACTTCATTAAGATCTTGACAAAATGTTAAGTAAAACTAACTTAAATTCAAAATATTATGCAACCATGACTAATTGTTTCACTTCATCTTCATAGATGTATAAAGATTTAGCTACTTATAATGTTAAGAGCTAAATATTGAAATAAAAAGGAAGACATAATGTACCAAATATGAAGTAATAATCCAAATCGAGGTTAGAATCGGGCTACAATAAGTAACAATAGCCAAGAATAATCTTCAAGTCTTCAAATATGTTGGAGTGATGAAAAACCCTTGAAACCCCTTCAAAAACGGCTGGAAACAAAGTATGTGGGCTCAAGTGTCCAAGATTAGGTTTAGGGTTGAGTGGGTGCATTTATTTATACCCCAAGAGAGAGAAAATCCGTTAGTCCATTGTCGAGTTGCGCCGCGAGCCACTCTATCGTGCCGCGAGGAGTGGAGGTTTCGGACCACTTTTGCACAAGAACTTTGTGTTGCGTCGCGATGTGCCAGAATCGCGCCGCGAGTGCTCCAAGTTGCGTTGCGATTTCTGCCAGATTTTGGTATTTCAGCTTCGTTCTTCCTCAAGGCTCACCCGTTTGTGCATATGGACCATTTATGAGCTAGTTTCTACCATTTATGAGCAATGTACCTGCTGTAGACCTAAAACCACTAGCAAACACCATAGCGCACCACAAAACAATAAACGGCTATAAAACGAGTACAAAACGTCCAATTTGTACGAGGGAAACATGTATAAATTGAGACATATCAATCTCTACTCGTATTGAAGGTACCAAATGTGTTATTTTACTCTATGTATTTAAGTAATCACATCAAAAAACTAAGTAATATAAAGATTTTTAAAAAGTATTTTTAGTGTCATTGAAATAAAATGTTATTAATGGAAAGAAAATGTAATTGAAATTTCTCATAGCAATATAATACTTTTAATTTTTTTATTATAATTAAACACTAAAGAAAATAAAAAATAAAAAAAATCATACAACTAAGATTTTTTTACCAAAAGATAATTAGTAAAGTAAATGGTATAAATTATCAACAAACAAATAAGCATATAGTAAATTTATCAACTTTTTTTTTTATCAAAACTTAATATCATATTCATTTTATCAACTCATCTTGAATTGAAATTTGTCACATACTGAATTAGACAACATTATAAATACAAATATATAATATATAAAGCTTTATACACATGAAACACATAAATGATTTTTTTTTTAAATTATAACATTAAAGAATAAAGAGTACCATTATTATAAAGATTTGGCTAATAAAGTTATTGAGTAGTAGTCAATTAGGCCATTTACTAAACTAAACTAAAATTAAATAAAATAAATGCTTTCTTTATATGAAAGTAAAGTATGAGGACTAAAAATGTTATTGCCTAATTCTTTGGTCAATGATGATGTTATCAAAAAAATCTAATAGTAGAGAATAAAAGTAAAACTTAATCAATGATTCACACTTTTTCAATTTAAAATTAAGAGTTTTGTTTTAATATATATATTAAAGATGTATTGTGTCACAAAATCTTAATAAGATATGTATATTAATAAAATACTTATAAAATGATAGAATAAACTTAAATGTAATAGTACGTGTAGAAAAAATATTGATATTATTACTTGAAAATGTATTATATTGTGTTGGGGGATTAGACGGCAGTTCAAAAAACTGCTCGAAAGCTTGACGAAGAAACAAAAAATGATTTTAAGGATAGATATTATGACGATGTATAATTAAAAATAGATCAAATAGGTTTTGTTTCGTGTAATAATAAAATTTTCAAAAAGCATATTATTTTATTTATTTTTTTTACATATCAAATCACTAACTTTAAACTACAATGTGTCTTGATCTAATAATTTAACATGACATTCACAATAAAATTTATATTACAAGAATCAATGTTATACTTTACTTTAAATTACATAAATGCATAGGATAGAACTCATGAGATTGTATATGGTGAAAGGGTTTTCACTCAACTTAATTGTATATTATACATAAAAAAACATGAGAGCTCCATTTATTCATTATATAAATTATTAAAAATTTAATATGTGAAAGGGTTTTCACTCAACTTAGACGCGTGACAACACCGCATCTATTTTTCATTACAAATGACATCCATATCTTTAAATCAAAATTTAGAAATAATTATTAATGCTAAAAATGGTTCATTAGAGTAAAAATACTTATATATCTATTCCCCATATATTTATAATTTATGTATCTTTAATTCTATTATTTTTACGTGTATATATCCATTCACCATATACATAATTGTTTTATTTTAGTGTTAAGTACGTTGATAAGCACAAATATAAAGAAATAATTTTTCCTTACAAATCACATCCATAGCTTTAAATCAAAATTTATAAATAATTATTAATGCTCAAAATGGTTCACTAGAGTAAAAATAAAAATACTTATATATCTATTCTCCATATATTTATAATTTATGTATCTTTGATTCTATTATTTTTATACGTATATATCCATTCACCATATACATAATTGTTCAATTTTGGTGTGTGGTAATCGATTCCGGTACCTAAGAATCCGATAGTTGATTTGAGATGAGGCCTAAGAACCACCTGTTGTGTTGAGATAAGGCCTAAGAACCTCTTAAGTATACTGTTAGTGTATATGGATTCATGTATGTTTTGTTAGCGCAAAGGTGAGTATGCAAGTGATGGTATGCCGATGCCATTGGTTACATGTGATAGTCCTTTGTGTTTTTTCCCTCCTTCATGTGTATAAGCGTATGTAATGGTATTCACTAAGCTTTGGCTTATTCGTTTAGTTGTTACCCTTTTTTTAAGTTGTCCCGGAAGTTGGAAACAAGATTATGAGCTTTGAAGATTAAAGTTGATTTTGGAAATTGGAATGTTAACTTTTGCGGTAAAATGCTCTTGTAATTAGAACTCGTAGTAGCCCCCTTTGCATTATCAGCTCTTGGTACATTTGTGATGTGGTTGGTAAAGTTTGGTCATGTATATTTTTACAAAAATTCAGTTGGTTACATGGCATTTTGTACCTAGAGTACTTGGTTATCTTTTGGTTGAAGTGATAATGGGTAAGCTACCTTTTTTTTTTAAAAAAAAACTCATTCACGAATAATTGAAAGCTTTTGAAATGTTTAGTAATTGGATTATGTCTTATTTGTGTTAGTGAATGGTTATGAAAAGTTTGGAATTGAGCCGAAATGTTGAAAAATGTCAAAATCAATGTTTTTGGTGTACAGTAGTGAGCACGACCTCTATGTCACAGAGCACGACTCTTGCATTTTGCAAAGGCCGTGTTCCACTGACTTCGAACCTTGATTTTTCTCGAGTCTTCGTTTGACCTTTTTGAGTCCAAACACTTGCATAGTAGTCTATTTACATCATTTTAAGAACATTCCAAGTGTTTTTTCTTGATTTGAAATATTTTGAGAACATTCCAAGTGAATGGTTATGAAAAGTTTGGAATTGAGCCGAAATGTTGAAAGATGTCAAAATAAATGTTTTTGGTGTACAGTAGTGAGCACGACCTTTATGTCACAGAGTATGACTCTTGCATTTTGCAAAGGCCATGCTCCACTGACTTCGAACCTTGATTTTTTCCGAGCCTTCGTTTGACCTTTTCGAGTCCAAACACTTGCATAGTAGTCTATTTACATCATTTTAAGAACATTCCAAGTGTTTTTTCTTCATTTGAAATATTTTGATTTTTCGCGAAAAATGACTGTATTTTTTTAAGTATAAACTTTTCGGTTTTCAAAACTTTTATATTGGTCATTTAGCTTTGGGACCTTTCAGTTGGCATGTTAGAATTAATTATCCACATTCAAGTCTATGTTCGATTTTTATCCGCGATCAACAGCCAAGTATAACACTAATTAACAACAAACTAATTCTCCCATTTTGCTAAGTAAAGCTATCTTTTTTGCTGTTTTTAACTTTCTATTTTCTAATCCAAGTGAACGAGAGGAGAACAATTTTACCAATGATAGATCTTTGATTTTAAAGCCATATCTATGTATGTTTTGAAATAAATGAGATTTTTATTTGAGACTTAACGTGGTTTTTTTATATTGAGTTGAGTTTTGTTTTCATCCAGAATGAGTTCTCTCATTAGTGGAGAGAGGGGATTAAGTGAGCATACTCTTTCTTTACTTCTTTATAAAAAAAAAAAAACAAGATTATTATTCTCTTTTTAATATTTTATCTTTAAATTACTCAAATTATTTTTAATTTTCAATACATTTTCAATTCACACAATTAAATTTACCAAAATATTTCAAAAGTTTTTTCCAACCCTGTCTTTTTGAGTTATCTTTTTCTTTCATTTACTTATTTAAATATTTCCGTTTATATACCTATAATACTAAAACGAAATTATTACAACATATATTCATTATTTTTAAGATAACTATATTATTTTTTTTACATCGATTACTTTTACATTAATAATTATATCGTAACATCACTATCGCCGCCACCACTATCATTCGTCGTCGCCACATTTTGCGAGTAGCTCTCTCGTTAAAATAATAATAATAATAAGTTAAGGTGTAAAACGTGACAAATCATGGATACTTAGATCGTGCAATAAGATTAAAATTGAATAGGACCTAGAGAGACTATTTTCTAAAACAATCTCCATATGATTTCCATTAGACGATCATAAACAACCTTTGTTAATTTTATTTCCAACCATATAAACATCTAACCTTTGTTAATTTTATTTTCAATTTTTATTTATATTATGAGATTAGTGCGCCGGAATGCAACAAACTATGCCCAAAAGGTTATAGTGTGCACGAACTAACGTTTTTTTTCTATTGTATGCATAAACTTAGTAAAAATGTTCAAATTATGCAATGTGTATACGTGGCAGCCCATATGAGCTGCCACGTGTAAATTATTATTTTTTTAACAGGCCACGTGTAAGGTTTTTATTGGTCGGTCACAAAAAATTGCATGATATAAACTTTTTTATTAAGTTTATGCATACAATAAAGAAAAACATTTGTTCGTTCATACTATAACCTTTTGAGCATAGTTTGTTGCATTCCGGCGCACTAAACCCTTATATTAGTTCTATAAAGTTACAAAAATATTTCTGTAGTTATGAACAAACATACATGATAGAAAACTAAAAACAAAGATTAATGCTAAGAAGAAAGATAGGAAAAGATATAAAAGGTCACCTCATTTGGTCCATTTGGAGATACTCTAAAATCTCTAATAGATACGTATATTAAGGAATATTCGGGAAATATAGGTTCTGGAAAGTGGAAAGTCTAATATTATGGAGACAAAATAGTCAATAATGCAAGTAGACAAGTATTGAAGATGCACTTGACAACTATCCCCACTTTGGATGCTTTTCTATAGCATTCACTATCACTATATTTAAAGAACGTGAGTATTCATTTCCATATAATTTTTTGGGAATTGTAATCGTATCAAAACTTTTGATTAATCTACGAGTTCTGTATATATCATACTTGTACTATTTGCTTTTTTGGTAGTAATAAATGGTACAATAATAAAAATCAATGGTACTAATAGGGCTTCCTTAATTTTTTAGGTGAGCATTCAATGATAATAATTGAATCTTGTCTCTTAATTTTCAATCAAGGGTCAAGATCATCTCAACTTGACTAGTCAAGTTGAAAAACTTGAGGGAATCCCATTCTGCTAATGAAAATCATTATTTCACTTACCCGATTACACCTTTTAGTAGCGAATAGCGATACATCTAATAAGAGTAGTGATATTCGTATCACAATTTTTGATAAATCTATCACATTGTACAGATTATACAATTAATTGTACAAACCATTAATACACATAGTGATAGATTCATAAAATTAGTGGTACAAATTTCAACTACCATTTAATAGTAAATGTCAGCTGTTGAAAGGTCATAAAAAAAGAGGTGAAATTGAAAAAAAAATATATATTATAATATTTTTAAGAGTATACTTAAAAAAGAAGCGAAAATAAGAGTTCCCTTGAAGAACATTAGGTCGCGTTTGTTTAACAGAATTTAATAAAATCTGATGGAATTGGAATTAAATTTCAATCCTTAATGCGTTTGGTTGTTCAAAGAAGGGAGAATATCATTCCGTATGAATGTAAACATTCCATCATTATCAAAAAATAAAAAACATCCTGTCAAATTTCATTCATTCAGATTTTAATTCCTTCGAAAGATTTTATTCATTTCAAAAACATTTTGTGAACCACGCACCCTTATATGACGGAGTGACGGCGACGTTTTCATTCTGATTCGTTCATTTTTAAATCCTCGAACCAAACACACCTTATAAAGATAGATATACAAGCATTATTCTCTTGATTAGAATATTTACTGTTGAAAGTATTAAGCTGTTTAGTGTTTACAATGATGATAAATGATGATAAAAGGCTAAAAGCTGTGTCGAATTGTTGATGATGTAAAAGAGGAAAAGCCAATGGTCCGCGACATTAACTAAAAAGTTGATTTTCAGTATGCTTCTTCCTTTTTTTTTTTTTTACTTTTCATTACAAAATAAATATATTTTGATTGACTATGACAACATCAAAAGTTCAAAACTGACGAATATACCTTAGTAAACACTAACAAACATGAAATCAACATGTTTTATATGACAAATTGGCCCGGTCAAACACATTTTAGACCATTAGGAGTAGCGTGTTTCTTTTTGTTCTTTCGTCCGGAACGTCTCAGCTCGGCCCCGGGGCGTTCCACTTCCTTAAAAAGCGTGCCCAGTCTCATCTCTAATGCGTCCGGCTGTTTGTTTTCTTCCTCCTTTTGACAGTTTTAGAGTCTAATTTTATTTATTTATTTATTATTTTTTTTTACCTTATAATCTATTTAGGAGGAGGGATATTCCTATAACCACGAGGGTCTACTCCAAGGTAATGGAGGGAATGTCCCTCATGATTAGTGAATGTCACATGACACGTTTTTATAGGAGGGGGGCATTCTCATGAAGGGCTGCTCCTCTTAGTCTTACATGTTTTATATAACATATGATTTTACAATATTCGACCAGATCGTTCAAGATTATAGAGGCTACTTTGTTCGTGTGATGGTGGCTAAGATGGAAAGCTCAAGATAACTTCATCCATGCTAATGTAGTAATGTAAAGGAGAATGATAAAGATATTTTTACACCCCTAGTATCCCAACCACACCTTTTTGGTATCCCAGGCGCCTATTTTATTACTTTGGTCGATTTACCAGGCGCCTATTTTTATTACTTTGGTTTCCGCTTCCTTTCTGCGGATTGGAAATTGGGTAAACACTTTGATATAGATTGGATACGGTCGGTAGAGTCTTTTAAGGCAATGAAGATTAATTCTCCTTCTTCCACTTTGCTAGGGCGGCAACATTATGGCTTCATCAATGAAGGAATGTTATTAGTCATTGTTGAAAGTTTCATTCTTTTGGAGCTTGTATGGGATGGTACCAACTACCAAGAGTCCTACAACGTAAAAATCAGTACTACAACGTAAAAATCAGTGACGTAGTCTCTGCTGGTGGGTTTTTTCCTCGTGTTTTGGTGTTTTCGTAACTGGTCTGAGTTTTTTTAAACTCTTTTTGTGATCCTCGTAAATAAGTCCCGAATCGTGTTGAGCATGCTCCTTAGTTTGTTACATTTCTTCTCGTTTTTCTTGTAATTACTGTTTGTATTTACCTTTGTTTTAAGATCTCTACTACCTTGTTAGTAGATCACAATTAATATATTTTGTCATTAAAAAAATATATGTATCTCTCTATATAATTAGAAGAGGATATGAAAAATCTCATGTGACATTTTTATTTATATGACAAGTAGGATTTTTTATTAGTTGTATTTTTTTCTAAATTCTTGATATTATTTCATGTCATGTAGATTATGTAAATATATGTAAATTCTAATTATAAATACAAATTTAATATATGAATATATAAAAATATAAATATAGTAATAATATTTTTCTATTATTGTACGTAGGTTTATCCCTAACTTTTGCTATAATTTAGGATTTACAAGAATTTTTTATTTACTTAATGTATTCTTTCTAGAATATTATAAAGATAGAGATATATTCATAAATTCAAAATTTATTAATGTGATTTGTTTTAAACACATTGTATCTTTGTCTTATTTAATTAATTTATATAGATTTTTAACTAATGTTTGGTAACATTTATATGATATTGGTTATATATGATATATCTTTATATCTATATAAGTAAGAGAATATGTTAGGGCTTATATAATTATCCTTTAATTTTGATAAATCATCATCTTGTATATATGTCAAATTCTTAAATATCCCATTTAACTTTTTATAAATATATTTCAACTAATAAATTAGCTATAAATAAATGGTTAGCTGTCATGTCATATTTAGCTTAGTGGTTACTTTCTCTTTTATTTTTGTATTCTTTATGTATTTATATTATATTATTTTAGATTTAATTGTTATCGTTTTTAGTTATCTCTATTTTAGTTTTTTTCCCTCCTCTTATTACTACTATTATTATTATTACTGCCACATTTAAAATTCTCGATGGCCCTTTAATGCTTAATGAGGTGATAGACTGGTACAAGAGAAAAAACAAGAAATTTCTTCTTTTTAAAATCGACTTTGAAAAGGCATATGACTTGTTATCTAGGAATTTTCTCTTTAAAGTTATGGAGGCTATGGGATTTTGTCAGAAATGGATTGGTTGGATAAATGGCTGTTTATCATCGGCTCGCACTTTTATTCTCATCAACGGCAGTCCTACGAAGGAGTTTGATATTCAGAGGGGGCTCAGATAAGGCGACCCTATGGCACCATTTTTATTTATTATTGCTTTGGAGGGATTTAATGTTGCATTGAACCGACTTGTTAACAATGGTTTGCTCTTTTGTGCTTTGATTGAAGGTATCTCAATCTCTCATCTATTTTATGCGGATGATGCAATAATTTTATGTGACTGGTCTTCTTTAAATCTGGATGTCATTTGTACGGCCCTCAAAACTCTCTATCTGGTTTCGGGTTTAAGAATTAATAACAACAAATCGTCCATCATTGGGGTAAATGTATTACAAGAAGATGTTGATTCAATGGCTGCAATGTTTGGGTGTCAAGTTGAATCCTTACCAATGAACTACCTTGGTATTCCTGTCGGTGAAAGAATGACGAGAATTAATGGGTGGAGACCCATTATAGATAAGTTTAATAAACGACTTTCTAGGTGGAATGCGAGCCTTCTCTCTATTGGAGGACGAGCCACTCTCCTTACTTCTGTTCTTGGTTCACTTGGTACCTATTATTGTTCTCTGTTTAAAATGCCTCGTTCTGTGATCAACAAACTCGAATCAATTCGAATGAATTTTTTTTGGGGCGGCAACAAAGATAATAAGAAGATGGCTTGGGTCAAATGGACAACAGTTTTATCCAGCAAAACAGTTGGAGGCCTCGGTTTTGGTAGCTTAGAGGCACTAAACCTTGCACTCATCTACAAGTGGAGATGGCGTGCCCGTGCTCATCCAGAGCTTCTTTGGGTTAAACTCGTTAGTGCTATTCATGGTCCTACTGTGTGGGATGATTTCAAGTGTGAGGGTAACGGCATGTGGGCTGAACTTTGTAAAACATTCACTCATGTTCATGAGCTTACTTCTGTTTCTCGTGATATTATTAGAAAACAGGTCCATAATGGTTCTAACACGAGTTTTTGGACAGACCCTTGGCTTGATGGTGACATTCTTGCAGTTCGATTTCCTCGTCTTTTTGCTTTAGAAACAGATAAAGGGTGCAACATTGCTAGTAAACGTGTTGGCCTGAACTGGTTGTGGTCTTGGAGAAGAATGGTGAGGTTAGGAAGAGAACAGGAAGATTTGATGCTTTGTTAACGGTGGTTGGCGATTTTCAGTTGTCTTCAGGTAGCGATATTTGGGTATGGAACTATCGTGGAGAAAAACTTTTTCAAGTTTCAAATTTCCGCCATGCTCTAGATACTTTCATACTACCTGCTCTTAATTCTTCTACTGTTTGGAACTCTTGGATTCCTAAGAAGGTTAACATCTTTTCATGGCGATTACTTCGCGATTACCTTCCTTCCCGAATTAACTTGGCTTTACGTGGGATCCCGTACATGCCCTTGGTCTGCCCCATATGCTTTTCGGGTCTAGATATGATCATTCATACCTTCATCTATTGCGAGACTGCTCGCAAAACGAGGGCATACCTTACTTCTTGGTTGCAGCTTGATATTCCTCCAATGCAACCCCACTTAGTTGTCTTCTTGGGTTGAGACTCTACATTGTGTTTCTCCCTACAAGAAGGTCATTTATGGTATCCTCTCAGTTTGGTGGTGGTTACTATGGAAGAACAGAAACGAAGCGGCATTCTGATCCAAGCACGAAACTAGCGAGGCCATTTTCCAATCTACTTTGTCGCTTTCATTTTTATGGTTATCATCTCGTTGTAATAAATTTAGCTTCGTGTGGCCAATGTGGCAAATTAGTCCATCTTATTTGATGTAATATCCCCCGTCTTCGGCACATTGCCGAAGTTTATATTGAATAATTAACTTGCTGTTCAAAAAAAAAAATTACGTTTAATTGATCATGATTTTTCATATTTAACACATATCATATATCCATAAAAAAATCATAATCTTATTATCTACATCAGTCGTAATCTGATAATTTTTATAATATCAAAATTATGAATAATATTGTAAATTACTATTATTATTATTATTATTTAATTATTTTTATTTTAGTTTTTCTTCTTCTTCTTCTTCTTATTATTATTATTATTATTATTATTATTATTATTATTATTATTATTATTATTATTATTCCTACATATAGTTTTGTTATAACTAATATTGCATTTAATTAATCATACTTTAGCATATTTGACATATATCATATATTCACTAATATTATAGTCTTACTATTTGCATAAGTCGTATTCTGATAGTTTTTATGATATCAAAAACTATGAATACTATTATAATTGTCAATATTTTATTTATCTACGTTTTCGGTCAGGCCCGGACAACATCTGGGTTTAATCTAGTGTTTTATAAAAGAGCATTAAAAGTTCGCATTTGATTATAAACATCTGTCAAGGATTATTTATTTAACATGGTATATATCTATAACATAATAATGTTTTGTTTAAAAAAAGTTGTAAACACTATATATTTCTTAGCTAGATTTAGTAAGTTAAATAACTTATGACTTTATTTTGCACCTATCAACAACCCAAAGATAGCTAGTAATTAATTTAACTAAGATGGCATATGTGCCGTTGTAATTGTCATTGACATTATTTTTATAAATTTTGTATACGTAGTTTGAAATTTCTGAGGTATCAATATCATGGCAATCATATGACTTCTTAAAAAATGTTCCGAATAGTCTTATCGATAGACCAAGCAGCTTTGGTACGTTTGCAATACTCAGAGCGCGTTTGGTTCACGGAATGTTTTTGGATGGAATGAAATCTATTGAAGGAATTGGAATCTGATGGAATGGAATTTGATGAAATGTTTTTCATTTTTTGAAGATTTAAGGGAGAGACGGAATGAGATTCCTTCCCCCATCCTCATGGAATGGAGATTCCATCAAATGAGAGAATGTTGACATTCCAACGGAATGATATTCTTTCATCATTAAGCAACCAAACGCACTAAGGAATGAAATTCAATTCTAATTCCATCAAATTTCATCAGAATCTGCGAACCAAACGCGACCTCAGTCCTTATCATCCATGTATATATAGGTGACTAGTCATGAACATTGCTGTTCTGGCATTTCAAGGTGCGTACATGCATGTCTTTAAGGTTTACTATTATTCAAGAGACAATTGAGGGTAGTCCAATAGTTAATGTGGTTTTAGTTTGTTCGATATCAAATTCTTTTTCGTAGCAATATATAGCTGTCAAAGTTTTCTATCAAGGTTTGATGACTTTGACCATATATCAAACTTCCATACGTCACATGGTTAATTAGTTCCTCGATCTACTTACTTGTTTGTAGTTTTTGAGGTAGTTAAATTATTGTATCACGTAATAATTCACAATTAATGAGAAGAAATATATATGCATCTGTAACATGACTTCGATATAATTAATTGATTCGATCATGAAGTAGTTTTCTTCACATTACGTACGTATATCGACCAACTAATGCTTTAAGTAGTAGTTAGGGAACACGGATCGAGCAGGGGTAATATACCCGGCGGTATCATTCCATACTGTCGGTAACACCGCCGCTGGTACCAAATTTATGCTCTAGCGGCTTGGATGGCGGGTTAAATATACTCCGTGACCATAAATGGAGAAAGAGTGTAGGTGTTCAGTGAAATTTTTTATACGGATACAAAAAATTTCGAGGCATGTCGTGTAAATGCGAACTTTGGTTTGAAAATTTGCAAATCTACGAAAACCGGTGTCTAAGACACCGGTCTTGAGATTTTCGGACAAAGTCGGTGTTTAAGACAACGGTCTTAGCATACGTGGCGTGACTTACACCCAAATCCGGTGTCTTAGAGGCCGCTTTTCATTCTTTTTTTCTACCTTCCTACCAAAGTCGGTGTCTTAGATACCGGTCTTAAAAATTAAACGTACGTATGCGTGTTTACTTTGAGAAAAAAAGAGGTTTTTAAGACTGGTGTCTTAGACACCGGCTTTGGCAGGAAGGTAGAACAAAAAATGAAAAGTGGCCTCTAAGACATCGGCTTTGGGTGTAAGTCACGCCACGTATGCCAAGACCAGTGTCTTAGACACCAGCTTTGTTCGAAAATCTCAAGACCGGTGTCTTAGACAACGATTTTCGTGGATTTGCAAATTTTCAAACCAAAGTTCGCATTTACACCACATCCCTCGAAATTTTTTGTATCCATACAAAAAATTCTGTTCGGTGGTCAAAAGAAGAGCGAGAGGATAGGTAGCAAATGAGAGTAACGTTTCTTTTTTTTTTTCCCTTCCAGTTGAAGGAGAGAGAAGATGACAAAAAAAATATATATTTAATTTAAATTTAATTTCAGTCTCTTTAAATTTTAGTTGTTTACAAAATAGTTAGTATAATTTTAAAAAATTTAGTTTTAAACCTAAATTTTGGATATAAAAAATACATTTTTTGTTTAAGATTATATATATATATATATATATATTTTTGGGTGATGGGGAATTGAAACCCCGATAAAATTTATATATATATATATATATGTTTGTTGTTATTAAAAAATAAAGGTTTAAATGAAAATGTTTTATTGTATGAACAATTCATTTAATTATGACAAACAAAAAATAAATAGATTCGAGAGGGTTGAAAATTATGAGCCACTAGTAAAAATGGTTGGAAAGATTAGTTGAAAGGGTTGGAAAATTAAAATGCATTTTATGGATTTTATTAGGTGGATCTAGAAAGATAAATTCTTTCTCCTACTTTATGTTTTTTTATGTATATATGAAAAGAAAAATATTGTTATTAATTTATTATTGGCACATCAAAAAGGGAAATGATTAATATTTAAAAAAAATAGCCTAAAAGTTTTTTTTAACTATTGGACGATGACATGTAAAAAAATCATAGAGTAAGATTAAGAAAAAGAATTAGTGGATATCACATATTACCTTTTCTAAATTTTAGGAATATTTTTAAACTAATATGTAAGAAGATTTATTATTTTCCCATTAAGAAAGGTAGAAAAGCTTATACAATAAACACATGATTTTTTTCTTTGTGGGGGTCACACATAAACATAGTACAAGATTGCAATATGTGATAGTGTTTAAAGGGAAAGGATTCCTCAAGTTCTCCCAACTTGACTAGTCAAGTTGGGAAGATCTTGACCCTTGGATAAAAATCAAGGGTTAAGATCTTCCCAACTTAATTAGTCAAGTTAGGAGAACTTGAGGGAACCACCTCCCGTGTTTAAATCTCAGTAAAGCTGTAAAAAAAAAAAGAGAGAAAAGGAAAACCTCATAGTAAGAGTGTAAGACCCCACCATATATGTAAGTAAGCATCTGACTTCGTATTTTATGTAGGGCTGTAAACGAACCGAACGAACACGAACGAGACCTTGTTCATGTTCGTTTGTTTAACTTAACGAACGGTTCACGAACACATAAACGAACATAATGACTTGTTCATGTTCGTTTGTTTGTGTTCATGAACGAACGTTCATGAATACAAATGAACGAACACTAATGAATGAACACACACGTGCGAAAATATTTATAAATTAAGTATCTTTATTGAAACTTTTTCTTAAAATAATTAGGTATTAATAATATATACTATCATATAAAAAAATAGTTATATTTAAACTTATTTTTTATAGTTTAGTTGATTATGTGTGTGTATATATATATATATATATGTAAAAAACAAATGTTCACGAACATAAACAAACTATTGCTCACGAACGACGGTTCGTGAACATAAATGAACGAACGTTCACGAACAAATTATTCAACGTTCATGAACGTAAATGAACGAACGAGAGCTTTGTTCATGTTCGTTCATTTAACTAACCGAACGAACAGGAACGAACTTTCCACCGAACGGTTCATGAACTGTTCGTGAACTGTTCAGTTCGTTTACAGTCCTAATTTTATGAGTTTTATGTGTTAGTACCTCGACAATGTATGAAAGAAGTTAAGTTATAAGTAGTATTACTTTTCAATAACAGTGTAAAAAGGCTGCTTCTAGCTCTATGCAATTTTAAAAAAGATCTTCAGCCTTACAAATCATAAAGATAAAACGTTTGAACTTTATTTTTAAAAACAAAAATATTAACCACATATCAAAATTTGTTTATAAGGTCCCACCTTAAATGTAACTAACAAATGTCTCAAACTTATTTTATATCAATTACCAGTCTTGATTAAATCAAAACTTAAATACTTTGTTACATCCAAACTTAAAATACTTTCATCTTCAATCTAATGATGGAATAAGATTTGCATTTGGAGAAAAGGATTAATCCTTCTAACCTTAAAATTTCATCTAACTATAAGATTATAACATGCAACAAAATGAAAAGTTGAAATTAAAATTTTTTTTTAATGGTATACACATGTCATTATTTGAAGGTTTTAAGAGGATATTTAAAAAGATTAATCAATTTTTTTTTATATTTTATATCAATTACCAGTCTTTAACTTATATATAATTAATTAGTATATATTAGTTAATTTTTACTTGATGTAAAATGAATATTCATGAAAACTAAACATTTCGTACAAGAATACTTTCTTTTGAATAACAGTATATATTCATACTCCCTTATAATACAAACTAGGTATTTTATTTTTGAAATCTCTTAAAACATTTATAACATACATCTTTTCTATAATCCCTTATAAAGGGTATTGGAATTAAGATTTAAGCATATTTTTCCTTCTTAAAATATCCTCAACATTTACATTATATTCACACACCTTATCCATGAAGTTTCAAAATTACCCTTACAAAAAAATGAAACTTTATTATCTTTACATTAACTTTCATTACCCGACACCAATTATCGATGTCATCATCATCCGTTACCAACACCACTAAACCGTCATCGCCGTTACTGCCGCTGCATGGCGCGGGTACCATGCTCGTATCTACTAAATTACTTTGGTTAACACCTTAAATCACATGAATTATTTTACATCAATTATCTATTTTACCCGCCACCGTTGCCACTACAAGTCGCCACCGCCACCAACACCACCGACACGCCGCCGCCACCACCGCCACGTTGCGCGAATATTCATCTTAGTATTTTTAAATTCATCAATATCAAGGATTGGATCGACTCTATATTTTTTTAAGACATAAATCCTTACCCCTCAACTAAAATAGTTGAAAATGGCATTTTTTTTTTTTAAAGATATCATGTCATGTCATGTTTTGTTTAGTTAAAGTATTAAAGTATTTACTCTTTAATCATAATTATAAAAAGTTAAGTATTTTTTGTATCTATTGTTTCTTGACAAATAATGAATGTCGGAAAAATAATGCATTATGTGATTGTTACGGGAACTTGGAAGCACAATTTATGATAACTATTTTATGAGGGGACATGATTAATTTTCCTAAAAGAATAAAATCAAAAAGTAAGATTAGGAAAGAAAATTAATTGATGACACATATCATTTTTATAGTTTTAAGAGAATTTTTAGGCTAATATTTAAAAGAATTTATCATTTTTCTTTTATGGCGCATCCAGAGCATTTCCATCTGATTTCAAAAAATGTTTTGCTCTTTCGAGGAATTCAAACAATTATATTAATTGTAATATATTATTGACAAATAGGAATCCATGATGGATGATGACACATTGACACTGACTACTGCATCTTGCATGAAGCATGCCGAGTCAAATATAAATAGTAAAAACTGAAATGAATTGTAAAAAATAATCGTATAAATATATAGGGGTTTGTTAAATACAGTCTTTAGGGCGCATTTAGTTCATGAAATGTTTTTGGATGGAATAGAATCTATTGAAGGAATTGGAATCTCATGGAATGGAATTTGATGGAATGTTTTTCATTTTTTGAAAATTTAAGGGAGAGACGAAATGAGATTCTTTCCCTTATCCACATGGAATGGAGATTCCATCAAATGAGGGAATGTTGACATTCCAACGGAATGATATTCCTTCATCATTGAGCAACCAAACGCACTAAGGAATGAAATTCAATTCCAATTCCATCAAATTCTATCAGAATTTGCGAACCAAATGCGACCTTAGGGTTGTGTTTAAGGTGCATAAATTATTTATATATTTACCATGAAAATTAGGGACAGATTTTTAATAGAAAAAATACAAATTTTTTTATGCATATTAAATACAGCTCTTAAAGCTGTATTTAACTTTTCTCAAATATATATGTGAATATCGGTCTAAAGACAATATTGCACGTGTATAAATAACATTATAGAGTTGTCCTGCATTGATGTGTATTTCTTTGGAAAGATAATGATTACACAAACAATTCTCAAGATTTTTTCAAAGACCGATGTCCAATACCGAGAAACCATAAAGTTATTCTCAGATTTGTTTCCAACTAGCTTGCTAGTGTGTTTCTTTAATTATGTGTCGCTTAGCTCTTATATTACCTCCGAAGTTTCGCTCGCTCCTCTAAATTATAGCTCATAATGTTGTGTTAAACTCATTACAATTTGGTTAATGAATCATGACAGATTAATATCCGTATATATTATCACGACAAATTGTCGCTTATGATTAGCGTTGTAAATGGAGCAAATCGGTTAATTAGGAATTTTGGAACTCTTCTATAATCTATATCTATAACTACCTATAAAGCATTTTGGATTTTTATTTTCGGAATGTCTTAAAAATTCAGACTTTTCATATTACCATTCTTACATACTTATAACATATATCATTTATCTTTTAATATACTTAAATTATCACTCTTGTTATATTTACATCAATCACCTAAACTACTCGGCGCCGGCACCACTACCACACTGCTGTCACCACCTCATTGCGAGGGCACCTCTCTAATATAGATATATTTGACCAACAATATATAATATTAACATCAGAATCAAAATATAATATCCCTTTTTTTTTTTTTTTTTTATAATAATAATTTTGGAGTATGAATAGAAGAATATGTTGTTAGAAAAAATAAAAATATTTAGATTTAATATTCATATTTAAAAAAGAATAAATAAAATAAAATTTAACGGCGAAGAAGCTGAAAAAACATATCTCAAAATGTTTAATAAATCATTAATTCATGATTATTTGCTTGGCACTTTGGCAGTATTTGGTAAATGGTATTGTGGCGTTAAACCAGTCCAATATATTTTACCTTTTTATTGATCTGTAAAGTTATGGGCTAATAGCCTGGTCCTATCATATGTAGCCCACTTTCTTGAATGAGGTAGAATGGGCCTTTGTTACAGGCTACAAGTTATAAGTTATAACGAATCATTTTGTAATATAAATAAGATGCACCTAACAAATTCAAAAAATAGAAAGGATACCCGTAACCCGTGTAATGTGTTGGTGATCGTGGAGATGACATTGTGGTAATGGCGGTGCATGGTATGGTGATGGTGGCAATAATTGGTGTTGGTGGCGACTGGTGGCGCGAGTAATGTTGGTAATTGATGTATATGTATTTAATGTTAAGGAATAATGTAAGTGAAATCATTTTAAGGGTGATAAGCGAAAATGTTACATTTTTTTAATACTTTCAAAAATAAAAAGTCGTGAAAACTTTATATATATATATATGTATGTATGTATATAGATGAAGCATCATGATATGATTGTAGACGAACCAAACAGATTAATTTAACGGGGCTATCATGTAACATAACAAATCGTTATCGGACAAATAATGAAATGATACATAAAAATGAACAGACACATAAATAATACGAAAACAAATGAATACAAATGAAAGAAATTAATTAATTAAGACCAAATGAAAGAAATGAAAGAAAATTAAAAGTAAAAAAAAATTTCATTTGTCCACGCTTTTAGTGGAATGATTCACATGATATATAATACTAATGCAAATTTTTATATTAACACATCTACAATATAGATGTAAATTATACAACATGCTTAATCGTTCTCTCAAAATTTAACCAAAAAATGGTATAAATTAACCAATGAATTTGTACGTAGGACGAGCAGAATCAATATATGAATAAATAAAATTTGAAAGTGGAGTCTTCTATATATATAAATCATTTACACATCCCCGTTAAATTTTTATTATATTGAAGGTATGAGATTTGCCTTTGAAGCTTAAGTTGATGATAAAATTTAGTTATGAAACTTTAACATCAATTCCTTCTTCGTCACATAATATTTGTTGGTCATTTTGTTCATCTTCTTCTTCGTTTTTAATCAAGAAACTTCTTCTAGGTTGTTGTTGACAATGATAAGAATATTCACTTTCACTATTACAATCCAGCTAGGTCGAAAATATCTGAATCAAGCTAGGGTACTAATTTGTGGGTTGATGCAAGGAATGTGAGGCAAATGGAAGCGCAATGATGAGTTGGGACGATGCATCCTAACATGTATAGTATGATAGGAGCAGCATCAAAAGAGAGTTGACGTACGGTCTCCATCCTGTAGGGATCCGATGATGTTTTTGTTTGATTGATGATGGAAATTAGATAGCATTATTAATCGTTAATTTCTTCAAAGTGAAAACTCCGCCTTTTCTTGCCCATAACAAGGCTAATCGTAGTATATTCCATGCCCGTCGACGGCCTATATTGGATTTCGAAGAACTCTTGTACATTTTGTACTTAATTGGTATCCATAAAGACCAAAAGCTAGTCTATAGCAAAATTAAAGAAAAAGGTGATGGATGTTTTTTTATGGGGTATGAAGTATGAGGATGTGGTAAATGAGTTGAAAGAGGCAATGTTTGTGTATGTATATATATGCTTAGTTGCTAATGTGATTGTAATACGCGGTTAGATGTTATGAGAATGAATTAAGAGTGGTTGTTTGTAAGGAGAAAAAATGTGGAAAAGTGTTATTCCAGATCATAAGTTTGTGTGTGACGATACTAACCCTTCTGCTCTAGATATAAAGCATATGTTTTGTCACTTTGTGAAGAAATAGTAAGGGCTTAATTGTCACTTACGAAAGGATGCATTTTGCAAGAAACTTCCTTTCGTTTTCATGTATCGCCGAATCTATATTTTTTTAGTAGTAAAGCTGTGGACCTTTTCCACACATTGATTTCCAACGGCTTTCATGTGTTAATTTGTTGTAAGCTTTTGTCCTTAATTAGCACCTTTATTATAGAAAAAATTCCCTTATAATAGATAACTTTCATCAATAATAAAAGATAACAGAAAAAGGTGAATTACATTTTAATATTTTATCATGTGAACTTTTTTTTTTATTTCTCAATTTCATCATTCAAATATTTTTTTTTTTTCGTTTTCTTTTTTCTTCAAACCAGCGGGCTGCCTTACCAGAATAAAAGCTTTTTAAGAAAAATAATAGGCTTGCCATATCTTAAAAGTTTCTAAAAATAATTGTAAATAACATTCTTATCTATTTATATATTATAAAGATATGATTTACACGATATTCAAATTGGAACACGAGCTATGCTACTGCCAAAACAATTCTACAAAGTTATGATTGATTAGTTTATTAGTTTTTTTTAAATTTTTTCTATCTACTTTAATTTGGCTATTTGCTTTTGTAGGGAAGTAACTTTTTTGGTAGAATGCCTGAATTATGTATACTTTTATACTATATGAGAAATAATTATCTAAAATATCCTTAATGATTATATTACATTATCAGTCATTTATATTTTAAAATATCTACATTAGCCCTTTACATCAATTATCTACATTATTCATCGCCGCCTCTATTACTAACAATCGTCCCCGACCACCCTCCATCACCGTTGCAAACACCATCATATTGTGCAGGTACCATACTATATAATGTAATTGCATTTTAACTAACATTTACTCCGTGTTACTCTGTTTGGGAAGGGGAAAGAGAATTGTGTTACCAATTAGTATTATCATCTTATCTTATTTCGATCTCTGTTTACAACTTTTATATATATATATATATATATCTTATTATTTTAAATATTTCACCCCGTTGTTATTCTTTGGAAAAAGAAAAAGTTATCTACCCAAACTATCAATTTTTTTTATTCACTAAGTTTAAATATCACCACGTAATGAACCTATAATACATTATTACCATTAATGAAATTATTTACAACAAACATCTATGAAACCTTTAAATTAACTATACTACCTCAATTTATATTACATCAATTACTCTTACATTTATAACCACACTGCTACCGCTAACAACATCGCCGTCACCGTTGCCACCATCACCGTCGATGATGGTAGAGTCAATATTAGAAAAAAGTTCTTGAGGGGATAAAGTTAATTAATTCATAAAATTTAAATTCGAAAGAGAATAAAATGTTAGAAATTATAAAAAAATAATATTAAAAATCCTCAAAAAATTTAGATAGATGGAAAAATTTTAATTTCGAGAAGGGCGACACACATGCCACCACCGTATGAAAATGTATCTAGTACAAAATAGTTAATGGCAAAGTGAAAGGTCACTTTGTAAAAAATAAATAAAATGAAATTAGTTTAATTACACCGTTAAGGACGGTATTGAGACCTAAAACCCGTAAAAAACAACATTAATTGGGCGTTACTAAATTTTTCACGTTACAAACAAACTATGGATAGCGTTGTTATGTATGATTTTAGCATGTGTACAGTAGAGAGTAGACACATCAATTTTGCGGTCATTCTACAGTACTAAATTAACCAGATAACAAATCGTGATATGACAAGCCAAATGACATATGCCAATTGCCACCATGATCGATTCAATCATTATATACACAGCCTGCCATTGCCATTCTTACAAATAACTACTTGATCTCTTATCTGTATTTTCATAACATATACGAGTATATATATATATATATATAAAACCCTACCCCTGGACTTATGTATTCGATCAGCTCCCTCACATGCATATGCTTAATTACACAAATTGAATTTAAACTTAATTGCAAAGATGAATAACCTCTAGAGACAAGAATCAAGATGAATTTCCATTTCATTACTACTAAAACTTGTTACAAAATTAATATTACTACGTACACAACTATAGCAAAAGTGTATTATTTAGAAAACGCCACTCCAGATTATGGTCTATTTGTGAGTCACGTGATAGGTCTTGCATTCTCACGACTATACTTCTCATAATCAATTTATCATATATTTTATCATACTTCCATGTGTATGTATATATTAACGCATTTAATTTGAGTTTAAACTAAGAAGAGAAACCCAAGTGGCACAACGATATGAAATGGGTTGATCTTCAACTTCAAAGAGGATGATCTTTGACGGCGAGAAGGTGGTGGGTTGTAATAGTAATATGGAAAATAAGGTACAATGGGATTTGGTGGTGGTGTCATTGTTGTAGGATAGCCATAACCACCACCACTTCCTCTGTCCCCGCTACTACCACCGCCTCTAGTAAATGGAGGAGGGGGAGAATAATAAGTATAAGTAGGAATCGAAGGCGTGGTAGGCTGAGGCTGAGGCTGAGGAAGTGAAGGTGGTGGTGGGCAATTAGTGTCCATAGTTGGAGTAGGTGGAGGGGGAGGGGGCACGATTACGGGTTGTTGACAAGGATTTTCACAAACGTCGCACATTACACAATCTACTTGATCTTTTGACAAACTTGTAATTCTAGAGGCTACATTTGAAACCAAGGCTAAAAGAAGAAAGAAGAAGAATATGTGGAGAAGATCCTTCATTTTGATTAATTGATTGAAAGAAAGGCCTATAAGGTCTTACTTATATACTACTTATAGTGAAAGAGTTAGCATGTGTATGTGTATAGATCGCCGCACCACTTTATGGTAGTTTGTATCTCAAGCAATATATATGCACCTTAATTTCCTTCAGGCTTCATGGAGATTGAGAATACTTTGAAAAGTCAAACTTTATTCCCGTAACTATATTAAATTGTAGAAAAAAAAAGGTTTAATAATGAATTTATTTTGTTTGTCATATACTCGTGTACCTATATTAAAGAGTAATAGTTTCACCTTGCTTCAATTTGTTCATTTAAAACATTAATAAATCCATCGGTTTGAATATCATGAAAACTAATGCCACTCGACTAGTATTTTTTTAGTCGCCCATTTAGTAGACTCTTGCCATTTTGTTCAGGTGTTATTTTGGGTGTGAAGCAAATCATAAGATTGCTAATGCTAGCAACATTACCAAATCTGATTGTTGAGCAACACATAATCATCAACTAAAAAGAGAACTACGTCAACCCAATGTAACCCGTCTGGTTTGTCATGTACGATATGACTAGGATCTTGAAGTCGTCTTTGAACTTGAGTAACCAGCCCAAATTTCCTATGATGTGTAAAGCTTGTGCTTATAAGGGCCAACTTCTTGGAGCTTTTTCCCTGCCACATCAGTATTACATAACACATGACTCCCTTCAGACACTCACTGTGTTTATAAGGACAACTTCTTCAAAACTTTTTCGTCACATCATCAGTTAATTATAATATATCTCACACACACAAATACACCTATATATACCCCACTCATATATAAAACAAAAAAAAATTGAGATAAAAGATTGATGTTTGGACCCACTTAGAACGCCCACCATCTTCTTGATGGAGAACAAAGGGGAGGACGCAAGGACAAGGACACCGAGTGTCAATAGAGATCGAGCGTCCAAGTCCCCAGGGTTCGCACCTGGGGACGGCCTATAAGCACCGGCCTAATGAAACTCGCTTTGTCCAAGACGCTTGGTGTGATCCAAAGTCATTTTTGATTGTTTACCCACTTCCCCTGACTCATCCGTTATACCACTTCTATAAAGAACCTAAGCTTGTTGGTTCCCATACACGCTAACAAACCATTTGAAAGTGACTAAGAAAATTTTAGTTGTAATGGTCGGTCATTTTGGATTGTATATTTATGTGAAGTGGGTCAATGAGTCAAATAATAGGTTTATCTATTGATACTATATTATAAATCAAATAGGGTTTCAACTCTCAATTTAAACAATGTACACATGATAATACCTAATGTACCATACATCAATGCCTACAATTTTCTCTCTTCTCCATAAATCATTTTATTCCACTAATTCTTTCAAAATCTTTTATCTCAAAAAAATCCATACATCGATAAATTATAAAATTTATATGGGTGTTCTTACAATTTCATGCTCTTTCATTAGAGATGTCATTCGATATACTTTCGACGACTTTTTAAATCCGAGGGCGGAGCCCGTACGGCTAAAACATTTGCCTATGACACTCTATCACATATCACCTCCTATGACCAATCACATTTTATGATCTATCACCTTGATCATTTTACCACCGTAACACACAGGTACTTGCTTTCATCAATCAACAAAAGAGAGAGTTCAAATCCGAATTTACTATTAATTTGATTCATTTGGAACTTAATCACACCCCATGAAGACCGGTCCATATAAATTGCTACCCAAAAGATAGATAAAATCATAAAATTGAGCAAATCTTGCGACAGTCAACAGTTTAGATGCATTATTGGTCAATGGCAAGTAAAGTTGAAATTTTCTAGTTTTTAACCGAAAAACCAAAAGATTTAAAAAACAAATTTTCTTTTGAGGCATGGAACAAAATCTCAGCCTTCGTCACTTTGGAAAACCCACCCGATATAAAACATTCAAACGTTTTCAATTTCATTCAATCGTATTCCTTACGGTGTTCATCAGCCCCCATATGAGCGTTTTATTTTAAGGTACTTGGATGATCCATGTGAGAAAATAGGTTTAACTTATGTTAATAAATTTATAACTTTAGTTGATAATGATGATAGTTTAATCCTAGAAAAAATTTACACCCACTATCCCTGACCTTGTGGAAAAACTTGTAATTCTCACGGTTTGTTGTGCTTTCATGGTCATTACAAATACCCAGATGCTCATTCATCTGAAATGGTTGTTCTTTGGAATCTTTCGATAAGGAAATCCATAGGTATGCTTTTGATATGCTTGATGCTCAAGATGATATGGTTGATGCTCAAGATGTTGAATATCAAACACCTTCTTTAATCATGTCATTTGATTTGACTGCCAAAGAGTTTAAAGAGATAAATCTTCCAGATCGTTTAACAAACCGGCCTTCTAATATTCACATTATATCTAAGCTACGGGAGTCTCTTGTTTTGCTTGAATACCATACAGTCCGTAAAGAGTATGAGGAAGACATATCACCTTGCTATCTATGGATGATGAACGTGCAAGGGTTTAGTAGATTCTTCACAAAGCTTTACACCATTGACCTATCAGATTCCCCAATAAACCGAATACTAGGAAGACTGGCCAACTAATAATAGAAAGGCGACATGAATATATATATATGTATTATTCCAAACTTGAAATCTACGATACCAACTCAGAAGCCGTTGATACTCTTGGACTCGACTTTTTGTCCTTTATGTGTTCCTATATGGAAACACTACTTCTGCTTGATCAGCCCGATGGTTACATATCTTCCAATAGTGAGTAAATGATCACACCTACGAACTTGTCTTGTTATTAAGTTAGGATAGATTACTTTGGTTTTGTATAAGTGCTTGAATTCTAAAATAATTCCATATGCTTGATGTGACATGCAAAATGACATATCAGAGTGTTTCGTTATTTTTCTTTCACAAGCCGCATTTTCAAAGTTAATGCTTGGATATCTTCGTTTCTATCTTTTCTGATGAGGTTTTGTATGGTTGGTTTTGCATAAAATGGAAGTGTTTGAACGAAATATTGTGTACCTTGATGTTAATGGGCCAAAGTGAAATTTAAATACACAAAGCATCATGTCTCTCCCTATTGTTTTTCAATTTCATATTGGTGCAGATTAGTTAAAGTAATAGAAATTGAGATGGATGACATATAGATTGATGCTTGGGTTTAAATGAGATTAAACACGTATTTTGTCAATGAATATGTCGCTGTGAACAGAGTCAAGCAGACATATTTATTATCATGAAGTGACTAATGGTAAGTCCCTCCACCTTGATCTAAGAGGCATTAGTGGTAACCCTTAATAAGTTTATATAGTAGGTATTAGTTATCTGAATAGGTTGTATTGCTCACTTATGGGCCTTTTTACATTAAATCTTATTGAACGTTGTCTGCATTCATGTCTTCGATCTATTTATGTGATACGTCTCACACCTGATAAGAATCATGGGCTTTACTGTACTTATAAGCATTCCTTCTCTCATTGCTTCTACCACTTTTTCCTACCAGTATTAATTTTTCGTACTAGTATGTATTTTATAATGATGTGTAATTTTGTGTTTGTTTATATAGTAAGCAAAGTGAAAGAAAGGTGTTTTATAGGTTTTAGGATATCCTGTGGTTGAGATTCTCAAAAACCTGATCTTTGGGCAAACATCCATTCTTCGAATGAAGTATGACTCAAAAGATACACGCTTGTAGTTTATCTCAAGTTAACTGTTGTAATGGTGTCAACATGATGCCTATATATTGCTGTTATTGTGGCTAACAGGTCACAATAAAAAGACACGCCAAATAACTGACCTTTTTTAAGGTTTAGCATTATTTTGGTTATGGTTTAACTTTTTGACACGATTAGCTAAACAATCTTACTAAGTGTTGAGGGATACGAACATGTTTACCTGCCAAACCGAACATGACATAAATTGATGTTCATAAAGTATACCATTCTATCTTATAATTATCAATTGTTGTCATGGTACAGGCTCTGCAATCTTTTTATTGTTTCAGGGCCTTGGGGGATACCTACAATGATAGGTTTGATAATGGCCTTCTTAGTTCTCTTAATTACGTCATTCTTTTTTTGTTCAGTTAACAACCTAGGTATGTTTCTGTTGACTCATGTGGTTTCAATACCATCCCTGAAAGTCTGAAACCACCATTAAATGGCAAACATGTTATTTGTTTAGACTGCAATAAAAGGGCATCTTTATTTCAAGTTGGAATTATTATATATAACAATTCATCAATGTCGGAGTAACCGTCTCTATTCACTTCTTACGGGTGGTTGGTGTTTCCTCTTGAACAGTTACAATCACTTGACGAAACTCTCGTGTGAAAATTAGGTTTTTGCTATTTGGGGATTTTTCATACCGTTAGCCCCCTTTTTTTTAATGACGGAACAGTTTTTAGTATGATGAGTTTTCATTCGACAGGGTTATGCCCTTTTTTGTGATGGAGCAGTTTTTGGTGTGATGAGTTTCATTAAACAGGGTTACATACGCAATTTGGAGCGATGCTTGGAGTGTCTGGTATGTGATTTTGTACCTTTTTTGCTTTTTAATTTTTTTTTTTACTACATTTGAGATTACGCTATATATAACTAGCAACCTATGATTGTTATGTGCAGAGTAGTCCACTGATATCATTCATCTATAACTGCACAATATTGTAGTTGCTTGTGTTCATATATTACTCATGTAATTAGTTCTATGCTCTTCTTTTGTGAACACAAGTGAAGCTCTTAATTCTATGCTTTTAGAGTATAATTGCCTTGAGTTAACTGTTTTATGGCTGTTGGTTTGCCTGTTTTTCATTTACGTACAAGAACAAAATTTGTTCAATTAAGGAAAGGCAGTTTATTCTTCTTATCATACGGTGATATGGATCTATATGGCTGGGTTGTTTTGTTTGTATATGTTAGTACTATGTGAGCTATAGAGTATATGTAAAACCAAGATGGAATTGCATAATGTGTTTGGCCTAATATTTATAGGGTAGTTCAAGTTTGGTTTCAATGGTCATATATATTTGCCTTCTTTTTTAATATATAAACATCAATGGTACACTTTTTCAAGGCTGGTTCAAAGAATGCAACGGCTGCTTTTTCATTAATGGTAAATTATAGCAATTTATGGAAATTATGCAGACTACATGTTTCATGGTTGATGACAATCTTATTACTTTAGCATATTTTGTATTCGTATCTTTCTCTGGACATGTCCATAGTAATATGAAACTCATTTTTTGATCATTAATAAAGTCAACCTCTTTTACTTGACATCATATTTTCATATACCCTTTTATTGGTAAATCAACATTGTGTCTTGATATCATATAGTCTTTTACTGGTAAATCTACATTGTATGACAAATAGTTGTACTGATAGGTTCACTTTGTATCTTATGGATACATATTTTAAAATTGCCTATCATAGTGCAGGTCTTGATTTACAGGTCTGATGAAAGATTGGGTTTTGTATTTTAGAGGCAGAAGTTCTTTCAGCCCGTTTAAGGTTGGTGTATAGTAAATTAAATCTGCGGTAAGCATTCAGCATAAATAAACAAACAGTTGGTTAATGTATAACCTAAAATGCCGTCTTCTCTTAGAGCATTATTTATTTTTCTTGCTTCGGTGCAGCTTCACGTACAATAATATTGTTGGTGGCTGTAGCAGAGAGGTGGGATAGTCATGTTCTGGTCATGGACAAAGTAGCTCCATAAAATTGGAAGGTTTGAACCACACACTTGCTTATTGTATTTTCAACTATTATCATATCATAATCCAATTCTGCATGCTTTCAACTGTTGCAAATTGTGATCAGTGGTTTTTGGAAAATATGTGGCCAATGTGTATTTCATTTATCTTTTGTCAAGCTACTTTCCTTAAATACATGGACAATCCAACGATCTGGTACTAATCTGTAGGTACCAAAGCTGAAGTGAAAGGAGGATCCAAGGGGCCATGCTGCAGATCCATCAGAACCAATTGGTGAGTGGCTCTACTACTTCTGCTAAAATTTAACTCCTTTCATTCTTATAGTGGCTGATAATAATCCATTTTCACAGTTTAACTACCAAAAGTGTATGTAATCTTTGGTCTAATGCATTTTGGCAATGCCATATTATCACTTCTACTTACCTTCGGTATTTGTATATACAATGCTTTGCTTAATAAAGTTGATATATAGACCACAAGATTTGCTTATGAGAGCAACTCTAAACTCCGTCATTCTTTAGAAAAATGTGATATTTCCAATTCCAATCAATACGCGGTTAAAAATCTAGTTTTTTATATTGCAAAATTGGAACTTGGAATTGTGGAACCAAGCCCAACATCTCAATAGGAGCCCACCTGTTTGACGATTTTGAGCCCAAAGAAAGGGCCCATAGACACACTTTCTAAAATTAGAGCCTTAGAGGATGCATCTTTTTTGGAACTCTTTTGTGACGTTCATTCGTAGTTTCAAACATAGTATGATAACTTACTAACTTACCACCAAAAGATTGATTGCATCGAATATATTCCAGGCTTCCAGCATTGCATCACTATAGTGATCTTGCCATTATTTTAGATAATTACACTATTAGAGCATTCTTAATGTCCGAATCATCATTAATCATCATTAGTCCTTATTAACGTCACATCAACGCCAAATTAGAAATATTTTTCCTCCACCACTAAGTACCCACGAATCCCTTAAACATCCCAATATGACCAACCACTTGTTTGGGACCCATAAATTTTTATTTCTATATACCACCTATGAGAGGAAAAAAAGAATCTTTCTCTCTCCTTCAACCCATTTCACGGTTGTTATCACTATTCTCTCCGCCACGAGGTAACCGCGGACCACACCTAATGATGTTAGCTCGTGTCAGCCCCCTCAAGATTCAACGACGAGCCCATAACTAACAAGGGCATTGGGAGTTGTTATAAACACAATTTGTGTATTTTCATAATAATCTTGCCATCATTTGTTTTGAATATATCACATTATCACCACCTGTAGGCTTTAACTATCCACTAATAGACACTAATGATCCATTTACCCTTCTTTGTTATAATACAATAGAGAGGAAGCTCGTTACACAAATAGATAGAGAAGTTGACACTATAAAAAGGTTAACAGAAATGATAGAAAAGTTAAATTTGAAACATGGGAAGGTTGATAATGCTTAATGCATATAAGAAAAAGGAGGGAATCTTCAAGTTGTTTCCAATTTGATGGATCTAAGTTAGAAAAATTTTTAACCTTTAGACTAAAACCAACATCAACATTAGGTGGTAATAAAAACGGAAGGGGTTATAAAAAGGACTGCTGAATGGTAAGGTCTCGAATTTTTTCAAAGGTGAATTTCGCTTGAAACTTCGTGTCGCGATTCGACAGCGGGAGGTCTAACATACGTTATTTTAACTGGGTCCGCGCTAGAGAGCTCCCTCGAAGTAGAAATGTCAATTTAAAATACCCGATAGGGGGACAACCCTCTACTAATCCGTCCGAAGGCACGACGATCAATAGGGGTAAACCCTGCCTCTTCAGACTTGAACCTGGGTATACCTAAGCCAAGCCTTCACAAAAAGACTTTCCTATGTACTTCCCAAGTCTTGAACCCAAAACCTCCTGCTTGTAAGGCAGATGCTCAACTACTTTAGCTAACTAGGAAGTACATAGGTAAGTTCTCGAATTCTTGATGTGTCAAACCGCCAATAGACTAAAACATATGACCCCATCACATCGCATTTTTATTACTTGATGACTTTACTATTATTTTTTGTTGTTAGAGAAAAAAAAACATATGACCCCAAAAGTTTTGCTTTTCGTATGGGATCGATATATAGTGGAACACTGGAACCACAGTTTTAGGGGTGTTTGGTAGGAGAGAATCATAGTGAATGAAAATGTAATAGAGAATGAAAATAGTGAGAAAGAGAATAAGTATTTGGAAAGAGAATGAATTTCGCGGTTTGGTACACACAAAGAATAAATATATATAAAAAAATAAAATTTTAATTAATAATAAATTTAATACATACAACATATAGAAAACAAAAAAAAAAAAAATTTTTTTGCATTCTCACCCATCCTCTATAAATTGTTGTAGAAAATGGAGAGAATGAAATTGATTCTCCTTTCTCCATTCTCATTTCCTTTCTTTATTGTAAACAAACAAAGGAAGTCTTTCTCATTTTCTTTCTCCTTTTTCCATTCCATCATACCTAATACCCCTTATAGAAAATTTGGGCCCCTATGAAAACTTTGGACCCTGTGCTCCAATTCCGTCCCTGTGAATGTCTTCAATTAATATGGTATCCTAGGTATCACCCCCAACCCCACCCCCCATCATTTTACCTGTATATAACTGCATGCTACAATAAGAAGTGATGTTATGATGATTTATATATTTATATAGTACGTGATAACGTGAATTGAATTTAATGAAAGTACAGGCTCAACAACAAAAACAGTTGAAAGCATTACCAACTAGCCGGCTATTCCATTAATATATTGGAAATAGAAAATGTAAGGTTGTTGATCATTTAAGCTTAGGTGTTAAATATTTCCATATTGTTTTTTTAATTTATAAAATTAATGGGGGTCCAAACATTAATTCATTAATCAAGAAATATTAAAAAGTTTATATGTGAGGGTTCCACACCTAAGCTTAGGTGTCAGACAACCTTATATTCACTTTTCCCTTAATATATATATATATATATATGGGAAGTGAGTATGGGTTGTCCCACATCTAAACTTAAATGAGGAACTATGTATTTATTTAAAATTCAAACAAATATTAAAATATTTGTATGTGAGAGGTTCCCCATCTAAACTTAGATAAGGAACAACTTCATACTCACTTTTTCATATATATATATATAATTATATATAGCTAGATAACAAGAATTGAAGTTATTTTGATTGATATTTGGGGAATTTAAAACTTTGAAAATGTTAGGTTTAGGATTTATATTAATTTTGGAGTGAGCAATATGCTCTTAATAATGGAGATAATGGTTTTCCTAAAATGGTTTCTTTAGAAATGGAGTTGCATATATGAAAAGACATGTTGTTTAGCTTAAATTTACCTTTAAAAAAATACTATGTAAAATGATATATAGCATATTAAACATAAAAAAAAAAAAAAAGAACTTAATCTTCTTCCAAAAAATTAGTGTAGTTAAAAGGATATGATTATGTCACTTGAATCAGAATCAGGAGATACGAAGTATACGTACACCTATTAGGAGAAATATTTTACGGGCCCAAAAAGGGGTGAACGGAAAAAGATGTGGAGTAAAAAAGTTGCTTATGAAAAGGTTGCCCATAGAAAAAGTTGTTGATAAGTCAACTTAGCGATCAGATTGGCTGATCAGTGAACAGATCAGCGACTAGCGGGTTTCATTTGCAGTTTTTGGCTAACTGGTTGTTTAGATCAACGGTTTTGTTAGGTCAAAAACGAATTTTTCTTAAATCCGTACTGTTTTGACCTGGACAGTTATAATTTGTGATTTAGTAATGTATCCGGTCATTGTTTATCGCTTACAAAAGAAAAAAAAAACACATAAATAAATCTCAACAAGCTGTTTCAGTTTGATCTGTAAAAAAAAATATTAGAGTCGTAACTTGATGAATAAAGAAATTACCTTCTTTTTGCGTATCATATCATATCATGATATGTAAAGCTAAACATCATCATTAATTACTAAATCTTGCAGACTTGCATTACATAATATTTGTACAAAATATTGCATGCTGCTTCATACACATCTTCAAGTTTACAACAACTTAAAAGATATTAACTTAAACCGAACAAACAACTCTAGATTGAATCTCATGTTGATGATTTTGCTTGATCGCCAAAACCTTGTAGATCTCAATTATCATTTTCTCATCATATTCTTTAATTGTCGTCTTGCCAAACCCATCTACATTATAACCCGTCATTGTTCTTCCTCTTACAACCGAGGTATTCGCTAGCTTCATCATAATCTTGACATAAGCATCACGAAGCCCTAAAAAAAACTTTTTCGGAGATCTCCTTACCTTTATTCTCAACCTTGGATTAATATTAATCCGCCACAACTTTCTCCTCCTTCTCTTGGCATCTGGCACTGCCTCTGCGTGTCCATTGTGAACCGCAGAGGCTGTGCTGGTGCCAAGACGTTGGTAGCCTCTTCTTCTCCAATAGCATTTTACACCATTGTACACTTTTGTTGACAAGCCTTCCATTTTTTGCCAAAAAAAAAAAAAAAAAAAAATTGTGACAATGAATTAAGAGAATAGGTGGGAGGTTATATTGTGAACTAGCTAAATTAATGAGGGAGATTGATGTTGGTACTCACCTATAATTCTCGCGGATTTCTTTAATGCACGGTATTCTCATTGAATCATCTACACCGTTGGATTGGATCCCCATGTTTTGACATTTTGGTCAAATAGCATCTCAGATCTCACCACCTAAATATATGGATTTAACATTATCTTTATTTATTATTATTTTATTAAAGTTAAAATGTCGCGTTTTTACCCTCCAGATTTATTGGAGGTACAAATTTAATATGTTCTTTCACACCAAGAATTATCATAACTAACAAGTTACCACAACTAAGATTTACATATTTACATACCATTATATTTCATAACTAGCGTTTTAAATTTGAAAATGACACTACCAAGACAGTCTAATGGTTGGGATCCCGTATGCAATAAGGACTCGTCAATCCTAAGTAATCCAGACAGAAAAAATTAACATCATCAAAAATTGAATATTACAGTAAATTTTCATAAAAAGTTTTAGGAAGAAAAAGCTGATGATCGAAATTCATCTCAAAGATGTACGAGTAGACATTTTATACCCATAAGGGCTAAGGCCGATCCAAAAATAAAAAAATAAGAACTATTGGGCTATACTTGGTTAGCATCTCTTTTCAAGTCCAATATGGGCTTCCTCGGCCCAAAGTAGTTATTTGGTCATTGGCATAACTTCGACATTGCATAATCGGGAATATACCTTTATGAAGTGTTTCGTTATGAGGTTACTAGATAAATTGTTAGCATAAGAGCATCCAAATGTGGATTCCTCTTTGATAACTTCATAACTTTCTCACGAGTTATAAGAAAGAGATCTAATTAATCCTTTCAAATATATAGTTTTAATCATATAATTAAAAAAGGAGGAATAGTTGTGGTGCTTTGTTTGTTTTAACCTCATATAATTTAAGAAACGATAAAACAACTTTTAGTCATTCACTCATACCAATATGACAATGTATCATCACATTATACTTTAATCCTTTTTTTTTAATCATGTAAACATCAAATATAAAGTTTTAAGAAAGATTAATTGGGCATGTCATATTTTTGATCCTGATCAAACACCATCTTAATTTCGTTGGGTTTTCACATAATAGTATTAAGTTAATAGGGTAACACTCCGGTGATAACAGTCTTAAAATAAGAATGGTGAGAACACTTAAAAACATCATTTTGATGCATTAAAAATCTCATAAAACTAAAATTGTGCATAACTAATTATCATTATTTAAATGTTTAACAACACATTGATCCGTCAAAATCGAAAAATCACGTTTTTTGTTTTGTGCATCCATCTTGGATGCATATTCATCAAAATGACAAAAAAAACATGATTTTTTTTTATTTTGACAAGCCAGTGTGTTGTTAAACACTTAAATAATGATAGTTAGTTATACACTATGCTAGTTTTATGGACTTTTAATGCATCAAAAATGTAGTTTTTAAGTGGTCTCACCGGTTCTTATTTTAAGATTGTTCTTATTTGATTGTCCCCCTAAGTTAATATATATATAGGGGTTGAGAATTGTAAAACAAGTATTAAAGTAAAACAAAGAAGACAAGATCTTGACCCTTAGACCATGGTTAAATTGATGCACGAAGATTCATGAAGCAATTGATGCACGATGATTTTTATGATGCACAGTGATTTTCAGTTAAGAAAAACCTATTGTTGAAAACGTGAACAAATTCATTCACAAGTTCACAAAAGGTTACTTTGAAAGTTTCTTCAAAAAGTTTCTTTTACAACATACATTTTTATATCATTTTACATGGAATGAACAAAAAAATAAGTGAACAAATATATAGTTTAAGAGTTCTCATGATTTTTACAAAAAAATATTTTCAAAATAAGGAAACTCTCTCTCTATATATATATATCAAATGAGAAGGTACCTTAAGGAGGTGGAAGGTTCGTTTTTGATTATTTTTTTTAACTTGTTTTTTGAACTTGTTTCTTTTTTCATTTTCTCTTTAATTAATTTATTCCATATAAAAATGTTAAAAATAATTTTTTTTCAAAGGGCGTAGCCCGTAAGCTATAGGCGAAGCCTCTCGGTTTATGGCGGGGCTATAATAGCTAAGGGTGAAGCCCGTTAGATAAATCACCCTATCACCGATCACCCCCTATGACCTATCACCCTCTATGATCTATCACTCCTACCAGCTACCCCTTATTAAATCCTTAAGGACGAAGTCCGTACCGTACCCTTATATGTATAACTCACTAACTCGGGTTTGAAATTTGTTATTTTTATTTATTTTTTAAAGTTTTTTTATGGATTGAATTAATTAAAAAAAATTGAAAAAAAGAAAGGAAAAAAAAAAAACGAACATTCTCCCCCTTATCTCCTTAAGAACCTTCTCTCTTGATCTCTACCCTATATATACATATATATATATATTTTCCTTATTTTGAGAACCATTTTTTTTGTAACAACCATGAGAACTATTAAAATATTATTTGTTCACAAGTTTTTTTTGTTTATTCTCATGTGAAATAATATAAAAATGTATGTTGTAGAATAAACTTTTTTAAGAAACCTTCAAAATAGCCTTTTGTGAACTAGTGAATGAATTTGATTATGTTTTTTGTTCACATGTGATAAACGGCTATATATAAGGTTTTGAAAAAAAAAATTCTTCTCAACATATGTTTTTATGACGTTTCACATGTGAATGAACAAAAAAACATGTGATCCAATATGAAATTTAAAAGTTCTTACGGTTCTTACAAAAAAAAATGGGTTTCCAAAACAGGGGTCCCTATTTATATATATATATATAGGGGGATGGGAATATAAGGTTGTCGGGTATCTAAGCTTAGGTGTTGAACACTCACATATTGTTTTTTTAATCCATTAAAATCATGGGGGCCCATGCATTTAATCATTCAAAAAGAAATAATAAAATATTAGTATGTGAGGGGTTCCACACCTAAGCTTAGGTGTCAGACAACCTTATATTCCCTTTTCCCATATATATATATATTGAAAAGTTATTTTGAGAACCCTTTTTTTACGAGAACTTTTCAAATCAAGTCCAACCGATAATTATTCTTTACATGAAAATTGTTTTTTGATTGTTTCTGAATAACTTATGCGTAATTTTGAAGTTTATAACTGTATGGAGGCATGGATTATCATCCGTTATACAATTATGTGGAGATTTGGATTCTTGATCACATGTGCACGGATATTGCTATGATTACATGTGATCGACTTGCGTACATGTGATCATAGCAATATCCGTGCACATGTGATCAAGAATCCTAATCTCCACATAATTGTATAACGGATGATAATCCATGCTCCACATAATTAACAACTTCAAAATTACGCATAAGTTATTCAGAAAACAATCAAAAAACAATTTTCATGTAAAGAAAAATAATTGGTTGAGTTTGATTTGCAAAAGTTCTCAAAATTTCTCGCAAATCAAAAGGTTCTCAAAGTAACTTTATATATATATACCAATACCAATATATAGTAAAACAGGATTGTAGTATTCTTGAAACGACATGTGGCGAGATCCTTGATCGACAAGTGTCTTTTTAATTTAATTTTTTAAATATGTATATTTAATTAAAGAATTCTAATCCCATTATGTTTCTAATTAAAATTAATTAAATTAGTGAATATTATTTATATGGCAACAACAACATATGATTTTAATCTATACAATTATTATCCATATAATCATTTAACGATAATAATATAAATTCATTCATAGAGATAACTTTTTTTATTTTTCCTATTTTTACTTTTCATAATAATATATTCTATACAATGTTTTGAATATTTAATAGGTAATTAGAAACTCCATTGATTGTAAAGTTAATTTTTTATTTTATTATATTGATAGATTATTATTATTGTTGTTGTTATTATTGAAATTTTATAATTCTAAGTTAATTGATTTGGGTTTTAAAAAATTACTCTTTCACAACAAGGATGTTGTTTTTCATATTTTGAACGATTTTTTACCTTATGAAGTTGTAGACTATACGTTTAATTTGGGTAAGAGCATATGATTAAATTTAGGTTGATAGATTTAACTTTCGTTTTTTTTCTTGATTATATGCTATAATCTTTTTAAATTTTATTTATGGTTTATAAATGTTTAAAGTGGCATTACATGGTTTATGCTTCAATTAGTCGTATAGATATATAAAGTTTAATATAATAAAACAAAATATAAATGTAAATATTATTAGTCAATCTGTATGTACGAGTATCAATACTAGTGTATATATATATATATATATATATATATATATAAACGTATAAGCATAGAAAACCAAACACGTTACTCTATATTGATTGATTTGTTAGCTGAGTGGTCTTTGTGAACAACTATTAGTAAACACATGTTAAACAGATATACAAAGAATAAGAGTTTTCCCAAGTAAGAGACAAGTGTGTCACACTCGGCAAATGGGGACAATGGATTGCATTAGTTGGTATAGAGATATAACATGTTTTTAGAATCTAGATATATCTTAACACTGTTTAGCAATGATTAAATCATATTGTTTCCATGATAGTTTAACATCATAAAATCGAAAGTTAAGATTTAAATTATATTACAACTCATGCCAATTATTTTTATGTGGTTAGTGGTATACTGGTATCAAACTCTTTTATGACTAAACTATGATGAGAATTACACCTAATAATAGAATATTGATCTTCCAGGGTGTGGTATAACACGCTTTGAGTTGTTATGGGAGGGATGGGCACGTTTCTTATTAAATTGAAACAACATTGACATAACATACTAGCTAGCATGTTGCAACTTCAAATAATTTGCTTATCTTATTACTTACTTAATCTTGCCCTATTAGTAGAAGACTAGGAGAAAAAGTGATTGCCCATGTTTTTGTCTTTTCGAGATACTAACAAATTATGAACTTAAGTTGGTGTATTATGAAAGCATATATGTCTTCTTTTTAAGCAAAATTGGGAAGAAAAAGAATGCGTACATGGCTTTGGTTTAAAGTGAAGTGAGATCCAAGACAAAAGGAAAGAAAGAAAAAAAAAAGAGAGAGAGAATAGAATAAACTTTGTATTTTAAAGCTAATTGTGTTATAATAGTTCTTAACTTTGTAGAGAAAATGAAATTTGAAAATGCATCATTAATAAATATACTATAAATTAGCAAATTATATTGTCAAACAATGATAATCATGTTTATTTTGACCATTATGCATCATCCATTTTGAACATGGGGGAAGGCACAACCATTGGATTTAGAATATTTATGGTGTCAGAATTTTTTAATGAAACTTTGTAATTTTGATGTTTGATCCCTGCTAGAGTGCTATAGTTAATCACTTAAAATGAATCGTAATTGCAATAAAAGTTGAGGTTAGATGATAATAATATGTAAGCATTTGCTTATATTCGTAACATTGGAGATGTTAAGAAAACCATATGTTTTTGATTCTGATATTATATTTTGGAATCACTCTATGGAACCACTGGCTTAAACCCTAGTGGCCAGGGGTGTTTATACTTCTCACTATGTGGGGCCCGGTGGGTTTTCTCCTAAGTTGGGGGTTCGAGCTTCGGCTGACACAATCATTGGGTTTCCCATCTAAGAATTTTCTACAAGGAGGGAGGCTGAGAGACTGCAACTTATGCTCAACATCTCGTGAGGTCCAAAGATAATTGGTTAAAATTGTCTCTAGCCATGTCTGAGTCGAAATACACCTTTCAAAAAAAAACTATGACTTTATGAGTATCGGGTTTTATAATAAATCGCTTCTTTGCATCCTTCCTCGGTTCCTTCTCTATGTCACACCGCCATATCACTAAAGTCTTTTCATTTCCTACAATTATATAAATGTCATTCTAAATAGATCCAACAGGTCAACACTTATTAGACAACTTATAAAAGAAGAAGAAACCGAGATACTACTGAAGCAACTCTTGTCTTGTCTTTTAACTTCGAACAACAAGAATAAATGCGTTTTGACTTCTTTTTCTATCGTTAAAATCGAGTTTCATGTTAACTTTTTCTTTGTATATATTTTATATATCCAGGCCAAAACCATATAAATGTATCGACTTTTAATCTGGAAGAATCCTATCTTGTGGAGACCATCCTCGGATCATGTTTAGCAAATGTTCTCCACCTCTTGGAGTGCAAAGGCATATTCTCACTAGAGTTGGTTTTAAAACATTTGACTTTCGTTTTTTGAATGAGTAAAAAGAAGGTAGAGATATCTACTAGAATTATTGTATAATTAAATTCTGAATCAACTAATTTAATATGTTGAATGCTTCAGTATATAGAGTGGTTATATATATGTGCATGCACCTTTTGTGACATTATACCTGTTTTAAATAGTTTTAGTTTGATCTATTTGACATGGTAGATATAAGTAAAACCTAAATTAACTCATCTATTTATATATAAATAAATGAGATGAAATCTTATGTGAAACTTCAACCAAACATTTAGTTTTAAAATGAGATACAAAATAAGGGATTGTTAATACTATGTTCTAAGTTCCACACAAGGAGAGGGAAGAAATAAAATGAACAAACTGGTCCATATCGGTTTTTTACTAACCAGTCTCACAGTCAACATGAGAGAGATAAATCATATCCATCTTTAAGCGGTATGCCACTCGATACTTGGCTATCATAGTTAGGACGACAGAAAGGAGATCTATTTAACAAGTTTTTGGGCTCAAAAGCTTCTTGCAAGTCTATGAAAATAAGTTACAGTTAATGAAAAAAATTGAGGTACATCATAAATTCAGACTTAACCTGCCATAGTGTACCTATATATGAACCCAAATTCAATGTCAAAACTTGCAACTGTCAATATAATTATGTAAATAACAGTGTATTCGTACCTACTACATGAATCTAAATTCAATGACAACATACAAATGCTTTAAAAACCCCAAAATAAACACATTTAACCTTGAATGAGTTATCTTATAATTAATTGAAAAAATCATACAAAATAGTTTTGGGTTGGTGTGTTAACCCGTTTATCTAACTCGACACTAAAATTGAACATATGAGAAGCATACAACCTTATTCTCTTCTTTATTTGTGCCAATTACATGTGGATTTCGAGTCTCATTATGGTTGACATCCCAACTTTTTAAACATAAACTGGGGTGGATTTTCATCTCATACAATTTTCTATTCCTTTTCACTTGCACATAATTTGCAGGGAGTTTGGATGTGATTTCTAAACTAATATCTAGGAACGAGGTTACAACAGGCAGTTTATCCTATGGACAAGTGATTCTCATTCTAGCAGTTTTGTTCATTGGGAGCTTATTTTTGTGCGCGTGCACACACACACACAAGAATATATATGTATACACATATAACGCAAGCATCACTAACATGTATCATAGCTTCACAACATTGTACCGTAACAATCGAACTAACCTAAGCTAAGACAAGAATACAAGACAAGGCTTTGTATTGGACCAGACGGAAACAGAACAAAATCTTTCGCAATCATCAAAAAATCGAACGTTACATTTCTCCTTTAAGGTTTAAACCCAAGTTTTGTACACTCCTAAATGACAAGAAGAATATGGATGCTACAACTGTACAAGCAAAACCCACACATGGACCTTCCATACAAGTTGACTTCCATTAGTTATTTGACATTTTGATCCTTACAACAATCTTCAAATGCACAATGGCTATTTGCAGCATGGAGATTAGAAGCCTTTTTGTTACTTCACTTGCACTTTGTGGGGGTAACGATTTTTGCCAAAATAGAAGGCAGTTACACATACACATTCGTTGCGTAACTGTCATCAAACAAAAAATGGATAATTTTTCAAAACTTACAAACCTCATTTTACCACAACACACATGGGAGACAAATAGATACAAATAATGGATACAACATACCAAACAAGCCACCAATGCAGTACACATGAGCAACCTGTGCATTATAGACACGCACATTAATCTGTCTCTATTATTATTTTCATAACTTTAAGTAAGTATTATATACATACACATATACAATAAAATATATATGTATAAGTGGTATTAGGTAATTGGATTTGAGATCAAGAGATGTGTGTTGTTTAAAATAGAAAGTGACAGGAGAGACTGCTAGCTGCCAACATATATATGGTTTTTTTTAAAAGACTATGATTAACTTAAGATTAGAGAACGTTGGTGTCAGTTGCCAGGTCTTAATCACCTTTATGCATAACTAGTACAAAAATAAATAAACTATTTCTATCTTTGTAAATTATCATAGACAGGTCAACTATAAGCTTTGAGGTAATTCGACAACGTGTACATTAATCATTCATCACGTATTCATAAATTATTTGATGATCATCAAATAAAATAGAAACATACTTTCACACATTATACAATAACAGTCAAGTCCTTAAAAATTACTCTTAATCTCTTATCAATATATTTTTGTAACAGCCATCAAATTGCTAAAGCCCAGAACTCGATGCTTAAGAATTATCAATATTAGCCTGTAGCAACTATTAGAGGGGCCGGGAAGCTGGTTTTTGGAGGAAGTAGGAAAGCAAAGTTTTTGGCCTAAATGATCAGTATTCTTAGAGTTGATACAAAGTAATATATGTCAAGTATTGAGTAAAAACTGACTGACTGAATTTATTCATCAACAAAATATTAAAGCCAAAAAGATTGCTTCCCTACTTGGCCTAAAAAAATGCACTACTGGATACTTTTCCTAAGATGCAAGTACCTTGTTATTTCTGATCATTTTTCAAGTCATGTCCGATACTATTTTGCGCGATTAAGTGCTTTTTACTTTTTCTCTCCCTTGTCATCACTCAACTAAGGTAAATCTTACTAAAAATTACTCAACAATGTCCTACAACATTAGCATTAAAATGAGTGCCTTTCCATTTCATATAACCAAAGTGGATTTCATCATATCATAAGTCTTTTTAAAGGAGTTGTAAGAAGACATACTCAATTACACATTTATAAACATCATGAAAAATCTATCGAGATTTCGAAAGAGGGATATGGAACAGGACCGAATTGAATATCTTTTCACTTTTATTACCAGAATGCAGAAACAATGGAATAGAATACAGATGCTCAAGATTTAACATGTCTCTATTAATTCAACAAAAACTATAAACCCCCTTCCCCCACCAAAAAAAAAACAATATAAAAAAAAAACAAATGAAAAAACATAGAAATTTACCGGCATTAAGCTCGTTCTAATAATCCAAAACAATCACAACGCTTGTCGATACAAATCATAAGGAGCCCATAATGCGTCTAAAGGACAAGGCTCTTTCGTATCAAGCCTTAACCACGGTTTCCCACTTCCACTCCAATGCAATAAACTAACCGGACCCGGATGCAAATCCCTACAACTTCCTTTCACATTATCCCCACCTAACCCGTGTTGATTCCAACCGTGATCAATCGGCGCCACATTTCCAGCAAACACCAACAAAAAAGGCGGTAACGACCCAAGTTCATAAATCCTATCATTCTTTTGTATCTCCATCCATCTCTCGATCCTTTTCGTGTATCCAAACTGTCTCCATTTCCCCAAATCCATAACCATCACACCCGTATTAAAATAACACGGTTTCCTACCATCAAACGTCCCCGAATAAACCTTGTTCCTCCAAAACCCGTGGCTAAAATACTTTGTAAAATTCGCGTGACAATACTCGGGCGCCCCAATCGTCTTCCCTTTCAAATCGGTACTCCAAAGTTTCCCAATATCATCAACAAGTACTAAATCCGAATCGAGATAAATCACCCTTTTCACACAAGGCTCTAATAATTCGGCTAAATAATTCCTAGCGTAATTCAAGGGCATTTCTAAGGCTTGTCTAACCGAACTCGATATAAACCGCTTAACGACATTCGGATCGAAATAATACACTTTAAATTTCAACTCAGGGAAAGTGGTTTTCACTAATTCTTTCAGTTTACCATTATCCGACACAAGAAAATGGAAAAATATATTTTCGGGGCAAGTCGAATGTTGCAATATAGAATGTACAGCAGCTATAGAACCTCGTAAATACTCGAAATCAAGCGTAATGGCTACGTGTACAATATAAGGGTCACAAATGTTACCAGATTTTAGTTCACAAGTACCTGCATTACGAAAAGATGAAGCTCGTCGGAAATGTGGGTTTTCCGGCGCCGGAAAATGGTCGGTGGTCGCCGGAGAATGAATAGATCTGATTGCTTCAGCTGGATGGAATGACTGTAATGATGGAGCTAATACTATCATCACCATTATTGCTGATATAAACCCTGAAAACCTTATTATCCATTGCATTTTTTATTTTTTTTTATATTCTAAAAAAAAAAAAAAAAATCTTGGCTGAAATCTTAAAACCACCAGACCAATATGTCTTATCTTGATAATGATAAGAAGACAAGACAGTTTGGTGGTCTTAAAAAAAAAAGAGCCAATCAGAGGTTTTAAGACTCTGTTTGGTCTGAAAAGTTTAATCGGAACCTGAACAAATGATATGGATTCTGGTGGTGCCGTGAAAATAAAGCCAAGTTTTTTTTTTTTTAAATGAAACGGTGTCGTTTAATTGGAAGGAAAGGAAAAGAAGAGAGAGAGAAAGAATGGAATTGATGTGTTGCGCCGACCAGAAAACGGTGTCGTATTGATGGTGGAATGATGAATATGATTATTGTGATTATGATGGTGATATTGTTTTTATTTATTTTGTGTTTATAATGAATATAAGAATATGAATGTGGGTGTATATAAAAGGAAAGAAATGAAGGGAAAGGGAAGGAAAGTATCTGGCCGGCGAAAAGGGGAAAGGAAGGAATGGAATGGATTCCGTCGCTTCAGAAACTTCTTCTTCTACGGAGGAAGAAGAAGAGAATGAAGGACGGACGGAGAATGAAGAAAGAGGAAAGATGGAAAGAAAGGGGGAGATTTGGGATATATTGTGGTTTTGTAATTTGTATAATGAAAATGGGGGTGGGATTCTGGAGATTGTGAGGTGACATAGTGTTATTTTGTTGGTGGAACCAAGGATTTGTATATTGCTATGTCTCTTTTTTTTTTTTTATTATTATTTCATTTCTTGTTCTTTGGTTTATGGGATGTGGAGGTATTCATAACATTATTATTTTTTATTTATTTATTTTACCTAAACAGATCAAACATCACATCAGAACGTATGAGTTATATTGTTTTAACCGAGTTCATGATAAAGAGTCATGTATGAATAGTAAGTCATCTCGTATAAAATCTATTTGATTTGTGTTTTAGATACCATGATTGTACATGAGACAAAAAGGTTTTTATCTCGTTTAAGTGTTTCAGGTTTTTATCTATTTATTTTCTTTTAAATAAAAATATGATTTTTTAAGAAAATACACAAGAATGTTCTGAAAATTGTTTATTTCATTAAAAAAAAACTATCTCATAAATTTGTTAGAGAGATTTGATAACTATTGTTTTAGTTATTATATAGATAGGTGATAAACGCCTAATTCGTTTAATCTTAAAGTATGAAAACGAACATGTTTTGTGAATGTTAATAGACGATTAGGGCATGTTTATGTTTGTTTAAGTGTTTCAGGTCTTTGGTAACAAATTGAAGTTAAATGGATCATAAACAAGTCAAGCAAAGTCAAGAATCAAGTCAAGACAAAAATCTGGAAAATTGCCATTTCTGGAGGGCAGTCTCAGACGGCCAGGAGGCAGTCTAGGACGGCCACAGCTGCATCAAAATTCCGAATTTAAAGGGTTTTATTAATTTTCAGTTTATAACTCCCTCATGGACGACTTTGGAAGTTACCACTTCATATTTTCTCATCCCTGTGCAGTTTCCTAACGCACACAACACCCCAATTTCATCATCAATTCATATTTCATGGAGATCAAAGCCTTAATTGAAGAATCAATGATGAAGATTATAGGCTAGGTTTTCTTTGATCATTCTCATGTGAACAATTATGTAAGACTTTTATGTTCAACCTTTCTCATATCATGTTGGATTAGATGTTTAATTCTTAATTGTGTTTTGCATCTAATGTTGTTTGGATTGTTTGAATGATTACTAGTTTATGACTTTGAATGAAATTCATCCATCTTTTGGTTCCAAATTATTGTTAATCATGGATTATTGAAAGAATCTCTCATGAACTTGTAATTCTATTTTAATGAATTGAAAATCTAGTTGTGTCAATTCCTCGGTTTTTCATTATCGTGAATCATCACAACCGATTACTTTAGTTCTTAAGTTCATTCATTCCAAACATTATAACGAATCATGTCTATGTGATTTCCAACGAATATAAGTTAGGTTACATATTTGAAAGCATAATTGGGAGCATGAGAATGGTCTACGTTGTTAATTGAAGTATTTTGTTAAGTTTATGCTCAACTTTAGTTTTAATCAAACAAATCAATCAATCAATCGATTTTAAGTTTATGTCTAGTTTAATTAGCTTTGTAAAATTGTTTAACACTTTCCCTTGATTCCCTGTGGATACGATACTCGACTTACCCTAGCTAATTAGTGGTAATTAGTTTTGTTTTTGATCGGTCCAACGACATCGATCAAATTTTGGCGTCGTTGCCGGGGAATCGGTGTGCAAAGTGTTAAAGTTGCTTTCAATTTGTTAAAATTTTCAGAAAATACAAAAAGAATTAGTTTAGTTTTGTTATTAGTTTATTGATTTTCTTTACATTTTTGTATTTCCGAATTACGCTAGGTGTGTTATTTGTGTAGGTTACAGGTTGTTTATGCATACGAGGTATTCAAAGAAGAAATCACCTTTGTTGTTTGATCCGGAAATTGAGAAAACAGCTAGGAGAAACCGAGTACTTCATCGTAAAAACATGAGTAATCCTGGAAATATACCACCAATCATTCAACCAACCGGAACCCAACAAGAACCTAACCTTGAACAAAATGTCCAACCCCAAAACCAACCTCAACAACATCCACCCCGATCCGTGAGAAGCGGATTCACAACTCCTTACCGAACTGGAACACCAACTTTTGTTGGAGAAGGATCACGGTATACGGAATCGGTGTATGAAAGGGTTAATAATTAGAATGATGGGAGGTTTGATAATCATGATGATGGATATGATTGGAATGACGGAGATGATTATGGGCAACCACAAAACATTCAATATCCTCAATTTAACCAACCTCAATACATCAACCAAAGAATTCCTCAAGGACCACCACCACGTCACTACCGTCGTGGAGTCCCACCAATTAACCAACCACACAACCGTGTCATTCCTAATATGAACTATCAACCTCCACCACAAGGAGTTGATAGTCATTTCCGACCCGCCATAGCCGTTAATGCTTCACCTATAGTACCACCGGTGTTAAGGGGTAGAGCTTTTGAAGTTAGACCTCAATGTTTGAGTATTTTACCAAGTTTCTATGGTAAAGCAACGGAGGAGCCTTATTTGCACTTGTCGGAGTTTGAGGCTATTTGTGGTACCATTGGAGGTCAAGGATTTTCTCCGGATGAAGTTAAACTAGTTTTATTTCAGTTCACTTTGAAGGATAAAGCAAAGCAATGGTTTTTATCATTGCCATCGGGTAGTATCTTTACATGGGCTGAAATGCAACAACAATTCTTGGATGAGTATTACACGATGCAAAAGACTAGTGATGCAAGAACTTCAATAAGAACTTTTCAGCAACAATCGGGTGAAACTTTTCATGAAGCTTTCAAGAGATTTAATGAGTTGTTGAGAACTTGTCCACATGGAATTGCTAAATGGGAGTTGATCACGACTTTCTATGATGGTTTACTACCGGAAGAGAAAAGAGATGTGAATTCAATTAGCAATGGAACTTTCTTGACAAATTCCGAAGATGTTGATTGGGAATTCTTAGAGAAAATGAGCGTGAACTCGAAAAGACAAGCTCAATCAAATAGGAGAGCAAGACATCCAATAGCTTCTTCATCATCTACAAGTGATCAAGCCACCAAAGATCGACTTGAAGCTTTGGAACGGAAGTTTGCTAAGTTGGGGAAAGTTGAAAATCAGGGTGTTGCTCAAGTTTCTCAAGAATACCCAATTTGTGAAAGTTGTGATGAACTTGGACATACGGCTTTGCAATGTCCATTGATCCCGGAACAAGTTGAAGAAGTTAATCAAGTGTATGGAGAAAAGAGACCATTTGACATGAACTCCAACACTTATCATCCGGGAATGAGAAACCATCCAAATCTTCGGTATAGAAATTCTTCAAATCAACTCAACCCGAATTTTCAAGGAAATAATCAAACCGGAGGAGCATCATCTCAACCATTTCAAGGTCGAAATTACAACCAAGGGAATTACCAAGGTGGCCAAAATCAGGGAGGATTCAATAGAGGCTACCCAAGGAACTATCAACAAGGTAATAACCAAGGTGGACCTTCGGGAAGCAATGAAGTATCAACCGGGGAGATTATGGAATACTTGAAAGAGATGGATAGGAAGAATGAGATTCGGGACAAGACGGTTGAGAGTTTGCAAAAGCAAGTAGGTCAATTGGCGGAGGAGGTGTCCGAATCGAGGAAGAATCCGGGAAAGCTACCAAGTGACACGAAGATCAATCCACAACATCAAAGTGGCGGTCCGAAGAATGTCAAGAATGTGGAGATAAACAATGTAAGTACTCTTCGTAGTGGTAGAATTTATGATAATAAAGTTGAACCTCCATCATCACTTGTTGATGGTGTGGTGGAGGATGTTGATGATGACCAAGATAGTGAGCATGAACCGGAATTTGTTTTGCCTAAACCAAGTAAAAAAGTGTCTTTTAAAGAGGTAGAAAACAATAGGTCTAGTGAAAAATTTTCTGAAAAACAAGGAAAGGATATGGAGGGTAATACCATTCCTTTTCCTTTGGCTTTGATTGATTCAAAACTTAGGCCTACACTTAAGAAAAGACGTCCCCATGAGGAAGAAATGTGGGAAATTTTTAAACAAGTGAAAATCAATATACCTCTTATTGACATTATTAAACAAGTTCCGGCTTATGCTAAATATCTTAAGGAGTTGTGTACCCAAAAACGGCATCATAAACTTCCAAAGAAGATTGTTTTGAATGAGGAAGTTAGTGCCGTTGTGATGGGTATACTCCCACCTAAACTCTAAGATCCTGGAGCGCCTTTAATTACAAATCAAGTTGGTGATTTTAAAATGAACAAGGCACTTTTGGATATGGGGGTGGGTGTGAGTATCCTACCGGGTATGTTGTATGATCAATATGACTTTAGACCATTGGAAAAAGTCGACACCACCTTGGTGATGGCTGATTTGTCACTAAAACTTCCAAGAGGAATTGTCCAAGATGTCATAGTGAAGGTGGAGGACTTTTATTACCCCGTAGACTTTTTGGTTCTTGATTTTGCACCAAGCGGTAATGTAAGGCAGCCCAATGTCATCATGGGAAGACCCTTTTTGGCCACCGCTAATGCATTAATTGATTGTAGGCGGGGTACAGTTGAAATGACCTTTGGCAACCGTAAGATTAGATTAAATGTTTTTGCTAGTGTTCCTAACCCCGTAGTTAGTGACGAATGCTTTATGGCGGACGTCATTGATGAGTGCATTTCTCATGAAAGTGAGGAAGACACACGGGAGTCTTGTGCTTTGGTTGACAGGTTAATTGTGGAGCATAGTGAGACATTGAAGAAGGAAGAGAAGGATTGGGAGATCATGGAAATTCAAGAAGGTAGACCACCATGGACTCATTTGGTTGAAAGTCTACCGGATCACATTGACACTCATCTCAAACCTTCCATTGAAAGTCCACCACAAGTTGAATTGAAAGAGCTCCCATCTCATTTGAAGTATGCACTTTTGGGAGAAGAACAAACTTTGCCGGTGATTATTGCATCAAATTTGAAAGAAGTGCAAGAAAAGGCGTTGTTAAAAGTGCTCAAGGAATACAAGGCAGCCATTGGGTGGATAATTACCGACTTGAAAGGCATTAGTCCATAAATTGTGATGCATAAGATAATCACCGATTCTGAAGCAAAACCTTCACGTGATGCTCAAAAAAGGTTGAATCCACATATGCGTGAAGTTGTGAAGAAAGAGGTACTAAAATGGTTGGATGCTGGAATTATTTACCCAATTTCGGATAGCACATGGGTAAGTCCAACACAAACGGTGCCTAAGAAAGCTGGAATACAAGTGGTGAAAGGAGATAGTGGTGAGCAAATTGCAACTCGACCCATCACCGGGTGGAGGGTGTGCATTGATTACGGAAAATTGAACACCGCTACTTCAAAAGATCATTTCACATTACCATTCATTGATCAAATCATCGAAAAACTTGCAGGTCAGAAGTTTTATTGTTTTCTAGATGGTTATTCAGGTTATAATCAAATTGCTATTCATCCCGATGACCAACACAAGACCACATTTACATGCCCCTATGGGACTTTTGCCTTTAGGCGAATGCCATTTGGGTTGTGTAATGCTCCAGCCACCTTTCAAAGGTGCATGATGAGTATCTTTTCAGATATGGTCGGTGATTCACTAGAAATCTTTATGGATAATTTTTCAATTTTTGACCAAACCTTTGAAAATTGTCTTGATGAGCTTACAAAAGTTTTGAAAAGATGTGTTGAGACAAATTTGGTTTTAAGTTGGGAAAAGAGCCACTTCATGGTTCAAGAGGGGACGGTTTTGGGTCATGTGATTTCAAACAAAGGCATGGAAGTTGACCGAGCCAAAATCAAAGTCATCTCTACTTTACCCCCTCCAACCAATGTCAAGGGTGTCCGTTCTTTTCTTGGACACGCCGGGTTTTATAGAAGGTTCATCAAGGGATTTAGTGTCATTACAAAACCTTTGTGTAATTTGTTGCTAAAAGATGTATCTTTTGTTTTTGATGAAGAGTGTTTGAAAGCTTTCGAAACTTTGAAAGACAAATTGGTTGAAGCCCCCATTTTGCAATCACCTAATTGGTCCATGCCTTTTGAAATTATGTGTGATGCAAGTGACTTTGCAATTGGGGCTGTTTTGGGACAACGAGTAGACAAGAAACCCGTTGTGATTTATTATGCAAGCAAAACTTTATCAGATGCCCAATTGAATTATACGACCACCGAAAAAGAATTGCTTGTTGTTGTTTATGCACTTGACAAGTTTCGTTCTTACATTTGTGGTAGCAAGGTCATTGTGTACACAGATCATAGCGCGGTGAAGCATTTGATGGAAAAGAAGGATGCCAAGCCAAGGCTAATTCGATGGGTGTTGCTTCTACAAGAGTTTGATTTGGAAATCCGAGATAAGAAAGGAAGTGAGAACGTGGTGGCGGATCACTTGTCAAGAATTCAATCAATGGATGATGGATCAACCAAGGAGATCAATGAAACATTTCCGGATGAACATTTACTAACCGTTTACGTTGTTCTTTGGTATGCAAATTTTGTAAATTTTTTGTCCGCAAGTAAGATACCGGAACATTGGCCTAAGAGAAAGAAACAACAATTCTTGGCACAAGCAAAGCAATACATTTGGGATGAGACAGATTTGTTCAAAGTTGGCCCGGATCAAATGGTGAGAAGATGCATTCCGGAAGAAGAAATTCAGGAGGTGTTGACTCATGCACACTCATTTGCATGTGGAGGTCATTTCAGCGGCCAAAAGACAGGTTATAAAGTTCTTATGTGTGGTTTGTTTTGGCCTAGTATCTTTAAAGATGCCGCTGAATTTGTTAAAAAGTGTGTTAGGTGTCAACAACTAGGTAGTATAACTAAGAGGAACGAAATGCTCATGCAACCAATTTTAGTTGTTAATATCTTTGATGTTTGGGGCATTGATTTTATGGTTCCCTTCCCTAATTCCTTTGGTAATTATTACATTTTAGTGGCTGTAGATTATGTTTCCAAATGGGTAGAAGCCATTGCCACTAAAAACAATGATCCTACCGTTGTTTGCAAGTTTGTTCAAAGTAACATTTTCTCAAGATTTGGAATTCCTCGTGTCATCATAAGTGATGGGGGATCTCATTTCAAAAATTTTTAGTTTGGCAAACTTCTCAAACGGTATGGAGTAAACCACCGGATTGCCACCCCATATCACCCACAAACAAGTGGGCAAGTTGAAGTGTCTAATAGGCAAATAAAAGAGATTTTGCAAAAGACGGTAAGACCCGACCGAAAGGATTGGTCAACAAAATTGAATGATGCTTTATGGGATTATCGAACCGCTTTTAAAACACCTATTGGCACTACACCATATCGGTTGGTTTATGGGAAGGGTTGTCATCTTCCAATTGAGCTTGCACATAGAGCTTTGTGGGCCGTTAAGGCCGTTAACATGGATTTTGAGAATGCATGCAAAGAAAGAAAGTTGCAACTATGTGAATTGGAAGAATTGAGGAATGAAGCATATGAATGCGCATCAACATACAAAGACAAGATGAAAGCGGTTCATGATGCAAAGTTGAAGAAAAAGGTGTTTGAGGTTGGCCAAAAGGTTTGGCTTTACAATTCAAGACTTAAATTCTTTCCGGGAAAACTCAAGAGCAAATGGATGGGTCCGTATGTGATCACAAGAGTTGGAAAGTTTGGTGAAGTTGAAATTGAAGATCCAAAAGATGGAATGAAGCAAATGGTCAACAGACACCGTTTGAAGCCGTATTTGGATGCAACTGACATCAATGGAGCGACAAAGGAAATGGTGAACTTTATCTAAAGTCCACCATCTTATGAGGTTGCTTAAATCGTTGAGGTAATGTCGGGATGAGGACAATAAACTTAGCGCTAAACGGGAGGCAACCCGTTGTTTGTTTGTTTTCTAGCTTCTAGTCGGTATGTTTTGCTTTCGTACATTTTTATTTAGTTATTTTTTAGTAATTTTAGAGTTTTATCGCATAGTTACACAAGTTGGATAATTCTCGGCATCCATCTTTGAAAATTAAGTTGGTGAAGGTCGGTTTGGGTGAGAATGAAAACGTTTTTGCAATTTGTCGAGCTAAGTAACTTATCTCTAATTGAAGTGTACATTGAGGACAATGTACCTTTAAGTTGGGGAAGGGAGTTCAAATTTTATATAATTGCAATTGTTATTAAGTCAAGTGTTAAGTTTAATTACAAATTACAAAGTTTAATTAGTCTAAAATTTAATTTGATTTGTTTTTAAAATTTAACTTGATTGTTTTAAAAGTTAACTTGATTGTGGCTGTACTTAAAAAAAAAAAAAATAGTCAACGACCGTTTGGGACGTTTGACCACCGTCTTGGACAGCCCTCTCGAATGGTCTGAAACGAAAGACGACTATCAAATGGTTCGGTTCTCTGTTTTACGGCCACGAGACGGTGAAACACCATTTTCCAGGCCACCGTCTGGGACGGTGGCTGGGGGCGTCTGACACAGTGGTTCAAAAAAATTGAAAGCGCTTGGGACTGCACCTTGACGTACGAGACGGTGTCACCAATCACTCCAACACGAGGGACGGTGGTCAGACGGTCTGGTACCTTGTTTTACGGCCTATAGACGGGGGAACCTCAAGACCCAAGCCACCGTATGAGACGGTGGCAGTGAGCGTGCGAGACGGTATTAGGGTTTAGCAAACAATTCTTGAATACTTGATGAAGGAGATGGGGCGTTGACCAAGTCAACTGGTGTGTTTGGCTGAGCATTAAAGGGGAGGTGGGGCCGTCTGGTAGGATAGGTCGGGTCGACAAGTCTGAGGGTTGACCGGGTCAACTAATGGTCATTTGATCTATTCTTTTTGATTTATTGTTATTATTATTTATTATTTTGAATTAGTTTAACTATTCTAGTTTATTATTATTATTTATTTAATCTAAAAAAAAAATATTTTAATTACATCCACATACAAACCGATTGGGCCTTTCTCCTTCTCCCTCTCAAATTCTTTCTTCCCCCTTAATTTTTTTAATAAACCCTAAATCTTCAAACCATCATATCTTCTTCAATTCTCAACCAAATCAAATAATTCTTGATTCAAAAGTGCATAATTTTTCGAGACTACAAAACCCTTACCTTTGTTTGTTCAATTTCGACCTAGATTTTTCTGAAAAAGTGAGTATAGAAACCGAATTTTTTTGAAAAATTCTTGTTTTTGCTTTTAATTATTAACCTTTATTAAAGTTTAATACTTTTTGGTTAATTGTGTTGATAGGATGAAGAAAAAAGCAGGAGCATTGATGAAAACTCTAGACAAATCAACCGAGCCTACTTCTTCGAATCAACCTCAACAAAAAAGGAGGAGAAAGATGGTTAATTATGACGAAGAAGATGACACAACTCAAGAACAAGCAATGGAAGTTCAACAACAAGAAGAAAAGCCCGAATGGCCATGTAGTAAGCCCTTATCTTCTTTACCTTATAAATGGCAATGTGAATTGTTTAGAGATAAAATGGGCACGGCCGAAAATATGAAAAAACAATTGTTGGGTGAAAGAAAAGTTTTGTTGAAAGATTTTAGAGGTTTTGGGTTCATTAAAGCTTTTGAAAATATTGGTTGGAAAAATGTCTTAGTATGGAATAATAATGATGATCCCGAAGTGAATTTAGAAGGTATTATGGAATGGTTGGGTACGTAGAAAAAGATTGATGGTAAGAAACCTCCCGAGACCACCAAGTTAGTTGGTAAGGTGGATGGTAAAGATGTCACAATGTCTTTTGAAATTTTGGATAAAATAGTGAAGTTTGATTTAGGTCCTAAGTCGAAAAAGTCATTCGATTTTGTGTCTGATGATGTATTAAATGGGGTTGCCCCGGATATGAACTTGGTAGAGATGATAGCCGAGTTGTTCACCTATCCTCGAGATGCTTTGAATGTAAACAAGAACTTGAGTCGTGCTAGGTTGAAACCGTTACCTCGTTTGATCATGAGTATTATTAGTTGGAATATTTGTCCAAGAAGTAGTGACAAGGGTTCAATAAGGTTACAAGAAGTTGTAGTGTTGTATGCTTTGGTAACGGGAAAGTTGAATTTGTCACTTAGACACATTATCATGACAAACATTTGGGAGGGTCGCAACAAGAAGGTTAAACTGATCATTCCTTATCCAAGGCTCATTACTCGCCTAATCTTGAGTCATAAAGCTGCTACAATTGACTCACCCACAATTCCGGTTAATCAAGTTGTTGTTTCCATGAAGAAATTGTTGAATGGAACTGAGTGGGCTTTGGAGGATAGGCCTCAATGTAGGATTTTAAAGGATTTGAAATCAATGGGGCGTTTGATAACTCCTAAGGATGGATTAACTTTGGAGGAGGTTGAGGCGCAATTGGAGCTTGTGGGGCCTATGGATGTTGACGAGCATGGTGAGCCTAGTGGTGATAATGTGGGGAATGAGGAAGAACCACCAAGGATATGTGGTGGTGTATTAGATGCAGGTACAGGGAGAAATAGGCCGAGTGTTGGGATTAAGCGGCCTGGTGACTACCATCGATGGACTTCTTTTGAGAAGAGTATGTGGGATTTAGCTGCTCAACAAGCTGAAGAAGCAAGAGTTAGGCGACAAGAGCAGAGAGATTATGAGCGGGCAATGGCATATGCTCATGAGTTGGAGATCAGGAGAAGATTCCAATATACGGAAGCCATTCGTCATCATGAGGATCACACTGCGGGACTTCCTTTTATCGAGACTCCTCCGGTTTATAACTTTCAGACCATAGGAGATTATGAGGAGGAGAAACATCCCGCGTATCCTCAGAGCCACGATTCTGAGTGGTTACCACAGCAGTCTTGTGTAGGACGGATGGAGACTGGTCCGAGTGATCCCCCAGCATCATCTTCTGCAGCTTCTTCTTCTACTGCTACTCATGATTCATTTGATGGTCAGTCTTTGTATCGGAGTTTGATGGAGTCAATCTTTGGACCACCTCAGGGTCCACGCCAGTGATTGGTACCTTCTATCCATTTTTCTACTTCTCTTGTGTGACTATGTGCTTTTCTGTGTTTGTTTTATATTTTTGGCATTTTCAATTCGTAGGTAGATTTAATTTCTAGTTAACTTCATTTATGTTTCTAGTTTAGATGTTGATTTACTTTCTTGTAATATGGAATTGAATCAAAGAGAAAAAATGTTTGAGTTATATTAGTTATATATGTTTGTAAAATGAGGTTTTCATGTGATTGGATGAGTACATGTAAGTGGGGCTAGGTGGTGTAGGCTAGATTGCATGATATGATTGACTTATGAGCCGCTTGATAGAGTTGCTAGCAAGTAAAAACATAGAAATGTACAATTGAAGGTAATACGCCAATTGTGAGTCGCAATGCATGTATCACACTTATTTATCCGTTATATCCTTCAATTTCATGAGAAAAACGCCTCATCGACGATTGATTTAGATTGTTAGCGTAGCATTGTTTCTTGTGATCGTGATTATCATATTGTGTGAACCATTATTGTACATTAGGTTAGAACTAGTATACTTACCGTGTCGAGACCTCTAGCTTGAATTATGTGCTTAAAATCATAAAACGATCATACAAATCACTCCATAGTTCACTTCACTTCGTCATGAAATCCGTTAATAGTTCAAAGTTGTGCTGTTTATGATGATGAATCGAAAGAAAGAACAAATTGAAGTCAAATTGAAAAATCCGGTTAAGAAAGTCAAAGTATATGGTCATAAGTGAAATCCAATTCAATTATCCATGTAAGTTGATTCAAAAGAACCAAAAGTGAATTGTTCCAAAATCATTCTAGTAAATCGCCCAATTGAGAATCATTACCGTGTTTCATTCCATATTTCCATCAATCTTGTATGAGTACCGAAGTAATAGTTTGAGTTATGAGGTCTTGATTCGATTTGTGTACTAGCCTATGACTTTTAGTGTGCAATAATGAGCTGACAGCTTCATATATATATATATTGGCACATCTTTTGCTAATTCACTCAAATATGAACCGAGGGGAGTGCACATTGTGAGAGTGTGATGCATGTATTGTGGCGAATTTGAGGTTTATTAGGTTTAATTGCACATTTATATATTTCTATTTGCTAGTCATAAATCCTTTGATAGTTGTAAGTCTTGTGAGTTGGTTGTATTATGTGGTTTGGTTTGCATTACTTAGTTTCGCCCAAGTGTATTTTGAAGGTTGCTTGAAGATTGAGTTTTACAAATATATATAATCGATATAATTCTTATATGGTGCTTCTTTGGTGATAGGATATATTATGAGATTGTAAATTGACTTGTCACATGATAAATGTCTTTTTCGGGACGAAAAAGAGTCCCGAAAAAGAGTTAAGTTGGGGAATGTGATAAACGCCTAATTCGTCTAATCTTAAAGTATGAAAACGAACATGTTTTGTGAATGTTAATAGACGATTAGGGCGTGTTTATGTTTGTTTAAGTGTTTCAGGTCTTTGGTAACAAATTGAAGTTAAATGGATCATAAACAAGTCAAGCAAAGTCAAGAATCAAGTCAAGACAAAAATCTGAAAAATTGCCATTTCTGGAGGGCAGTCTCAGACGGCCAGGAGGCAGTCTAGGACGGCCACAGCTGCATCAAAATTCCGAATTTAAAGGGTTTTATTAATTTTCAGTTTATAACTCCCTCATGGACGACTTTGGAAGTTACCACTTCATATTTTCTCATCCCTGTGCAGTTTCCTAACGCACACAACACCCCAATTTCATCATCAATTCATATTTTCATGGAGATCAAAGCCTTAATTGAAGAATCAATGATGAAGATTATAGGCTAGGTTTTCTTTGATCATTCTCATGTGAACAATTATGTAAGACTTTTATGTTCAACCTTTCTCATATTCATGTTGGATTAGATGTTTAATTCTTAATTGTGTTTTGCATCTAATGTTGTTTGGATTGTTTGAATGATTACTAGTTTATGACTTTGAATGAAATTCATCCATCTTTTGGTTCCAAATTATTGTTAATCATGGATTATTGAAAGAATCTCTCATGAACTTGTAATTCTATTTTAATGAATTGAAAATCTAGTTGTGTCAATTCCTCGGTTTTTCATTATCGTGAATCATCACAACCGATTACTTTAGTTCTTAAGTTCATTCATTCCAAACATTATAACGAATCATGTCTATGTGATTTCCAACGAATATAAGTTAGGTTACATATTTGAAAGCATAATTGGGAGCATGAGAATGGTCTACGTTGTTAATTGAAGTATTTTGTTAAGTTTATGCTCAACTTAAGTTTTAATCAAACAAATCAATCAATCAATCGATTTTAAGTTTATGTCTAGTTTAATTAGCTTTGTAAAATTGTTTAACACTTTCCCTTGATTCCCTGTGGATACGATACTCGACTTACCCTAGCTAATTAGTGGTAATTAGTTTTGTTTTTGATCGGTCCAACGACATCGATCAATAGGTGACTTTTATTTTAAAATGATTGGATATAAATGTAACTAAACTTGGTTTAGATATGATTTTACTGTTTACACTTCCCATATCTGTTGTGATTAGATATAAAGTTGGATTATCCATGAAAATAACGTATCTGATAAGATTGTTACGTACTTACGTATTGTAACTATGAACGGGTTTTAATTTTGGATATGATTTTCTTAATGAATTTTGAATCTCTAATAATTAGTTAATTAAGAAGTTATTATATTTATTAGATGATTAGATTCTGTAACCTATATATTAAGTAAAAATAAAATGTTATAAAAATAATAATACGATTCTCAAATATGACGTAGTGATATAAAAGCTATAGATAGATAAATAGATATTATTGATGTCGATGATTGATTCGAGCATTCGGTGTTTGAGGTGCTTGCAGTCACAAAGCAATGACACGTCATATACTTTCTTTTTTGTAGTATAGTTATAGTTGTATTTTTTGGTTATGTTAAACGAAGTCTTAAAGGGTTTTCGTTAAGGTACATTAATTAATTGTACACTTATCATAAAATTCAGTGGGAGCTTTTAATATGGAAATGTACAATCTTACTATGCACGTTAAGTGGAACCCTAAGGGATTCATTTAACATTTTTTTACTTTTGTACGGGATGTTATTTTTTCTTTACTAGCCAAAATTGAACCATGTTAGATGATCACTTGCAATTCGATTATTCAAAAAATCTAATTACTATGCGGTTTGAATCATGAGTAACCATTAGTTTAAGGGGAGTGATATATCTACAATAAATTTTGGTAATCTACAACAATACATGCTTTACATAGTTGTACATTGTGCAGTAAAATATGTATTTTTATTGTAGATGGCTAAAATATGTTGGAGATGCGGAGATTATATAAGAAATTTGAGTTTGTGTATGTTGGAGATTTTAATGTGAATCTACTATATAAAAGACTTTCTAACGCAAACCCAATCATAATAATGTATACTGATATCATGATATTTGTAGGTAATTCATACATATAAAAAACACTAAAAATATCATAAGTTTTTACACTTTATTAACCATCAATATCTACTAAATCTAACTCCCTCACATGTATCATGCTAGAAAGCTCTTTGATTTGACTTTGATAAAGTTAAGAGTATTTCTTTAAATCGTTTTTTATAACCTTTTAAGGCTTATATTTCACTAGAATCACCATGAATAAAAACAAACTCATATTTGAATGGGCTACAAAACTATGTCGATAAATGAATGATCTTATTATAAGACATTAAATTAGAAGTTAATGACCTACATACGTATCAATAGATCATTTTGAATATTGCTAATTTAATTGTCCTTTTGTTGCATAAAAAACCATATGTTATATATATAATGGCCCCAACCGACATGAACATATCCAACATGCAAGAGGTGGAAGAAAGCCCCCATTGACTTTAAAACAACAAATGTTATAGACTTATAGGCCTCAAAATCTCTAATCAAAGATTTGTTATTATGTATTTTAAGGTTAATAATAGTATTTGGAGTTGATACATACTACAGTATAAAATTCAGGTCATAATGATACATTTTCAAGCACTTTAGATGATTGTCTAGTTGTATATATACATTTTCCAGCCCAACAGGTATATGTGTTGACCCATCAACCAAAAATTATATGTTTGAGTCTCATGTAAATTATTGCTTGGTATTTTATATCTACCTTTCAAAGCAAAATATATAAGAAGAAAAAAACTGGAAAAAGATAATATTATTGTCACATTACATTATTTCATAAAAGAAATCTAAACTATATTTATCGTCGTAGAATCATGTAACATTTAACACGAGCCAAACAAGTACAAATACGACACCGTACTTATCAATTTATACATAGGTCGAATTCATGGTCTTAATTAATACCCTCGACGACGATCGTTTTGTCTTGTATGTATTTGTCGACTTATATAGCAATATTTTAGGGAATGGACATGGTTACGCAAGCTAGGATATATGCATGTTAAATGTTGAAGATGGTAGCCCCATAGAAAATGAGAACATTTCTTTTACAGCTAGCAAGCCAGCTCTTTTTCATATTCACACACTTCCAATAGGGACCATATAATATATATATTACACATATATATATTCCACTGTGAGCATCTTCCAGTTGTATTGCTATGTACAGTTAACAATGCACAGATTACAATGAATAATAAAAGAGAGCAGCTTTTTAAAAAAAATATCATGAGGGAAAGCATCCATCCGTACCAACATGACAAAATGTTGATTTTACAAGTATTGCTACACACGATGCCGATTATGAAAATCAAATAGGGTCCCAAACTATTTGTGCAAATGTGAAATAAACGGATGTGATTTTTTTTTTTTATGTTCATGTTGTTTAGTGAGGACGAATTTTTGAATCAGATGTACGAAGCCTAGCCTAACAGAGTATTATGTGACTCGCAGGATATTATGAATTTATGATGTTTGACCATTACGCCATACATTTTTTGTGGTTAAATGGGGTCCCAACCCTTTGTGCATTTGTGAAATGTCATTATTAAACCAAAAGTTTGAGGTCTGCATTGTGTGATCATAGGTGAATACTGAATAGAGTTGCCAAACTTGTTTTGTAAACTATTAAAAGATGCAAAAGTGTAGCACTCTTCCTTTCTTGTAGCCCATATATAGTTTCAATGGAAGATATACCTTTTCACGTTACTTTCAATAGTCAACAACGACGACGTTGTTTCTATAAAATTTGAAGCTAGCCCGAGTAATGTTCTTTAACTTTCGGGCTAAACTAAATAGGTACCAAAACAAAGAAAAAAAAGATTTGATTAAATTTAGATACGGGTTTTGGGTCATTGGCTAATGGTTTGAACATAATTTATCACTTCGATTAGTAGGATTCATTTGTGGCTAAATTACCTTGACACTATCTTGTCGTGGTTATATAGGTACCAAAAAGGTACATGACCCTGGGGGTTCCCATCAATTTACTTTTTTTTTTTTTTTATCAGGGTGATATGGAAAACAGCTTCATCATTGACCATGGGGTGTGATGCTTTCAGTTGAATTATTCATTGAAAGATTGGGCAAATGACAAGTTTTCCAATATAAACATAGCTTATCTGTCTCTTACATAGTGAATTTCTTATTAATATTCTATATCCATGTAGTATTATGCGTCTGTATATATTTGTCTGATATAGTGATATTTAGATACACGGACAAGAGAAATTTTGATGTCAATATAAAGTCTGAGACATGATGCCCATGATTGTTCCTCAAAACACCAACTTGAAACCAAGTATCGGGTTTACTTTTTCTTGAGACGGGTTGAAAAACTAAACTTCAATCACTCTATCTTTTGTATGAAATAGGTCACCCGTGGCTATGATGATGAGATATAGTGTAACCGTAGCACACAAATTAGTACATCGATAAAAATAGCAAAGCAAACTCTCGACATAGGTGTTGAATTGAAAAGATAATAATACACTCACACTCACTGAACTTTGCAACTCACAAGCAAAAAAATTGTTATGAAAGAAAGAAGGCCGAAAGGGTTTTAGTATTTTCTCAAAATGATGATGATATTAAAAAACTGCAAAATGGAACAACTTAAATAGGCAGTAAGCCAACGTACATAATCAGTCTACCACTACTTCCTAAAAATAAGCTAACTAACCATATTACTAGGTCAAATAGAATACCATGACTTATTCTTGAACTACCAGCTAAAAACAATAAATTAAACGTGCAGAAATTTAAATGACCATGCCATGTAACTGCCACTTGAAATATGATGTTTAACTTTAACACCCTCTCTAAACATCATAATCCACCATCCCCAAGCTCCTGCTGTGTTTTTCTAACTGCACTCCAGTCATACACTTAGTGAGCATATCTGCTGCTTGTTCATCAGACTCAATGTGCTCCATATCAATTTCTTGCTTCAAGACTTTCTCCCTGATGAAGTGATAGTGAATTTCTATATGCTTTGAGCGAGCATGAAACATTGGATTATTTGCGAGCTTGATTGCCGACACATTATCACACCATAACTTAACAGCATAATCAACTTTTTGGTTTAAACATCCTAGTAACTCAACTAACCAAGTGGTTTCCTGGGCTGCCATTGCAGCTGCCTTATATTCAGCTTCGGTAGTAGACAACGACACCGTTGGTTGTCGTTTACTACACCAAGATACAGGACCTGACCCAAATTTAAAGACATACCCGGTAGTGGATCTTCTAGTATCCAGGTCGCCTCCATAATCAGCATCACAGAAGCCAAACAATTTTGGCTCAACTTCTTTTGTATACATCAAACCCTTTCTAGCAGTACCTTTTAGGTACCTAAGAACACCCTTCATTGCTGTCATATGCGACTTCTTTGGGTCCTGCATAAACCTACTGAGCACACCAACAATGAAGGCTATGTCAGGCCTCGTTAAGGTGAGGTAGATTAAACTACCAACCGTCTTTCTGTACCTTGAAGGATCCTCCAAACTTAACCATCAGCAGCATACACCTTTTTATTTCTGTCCATGGGTACCGTAGCAGGCTTACATAACGTGTGCCCATACTTGTGTAGCAAATCCATTGTATATTTATGCTGATGTAGCACCATTCCATTCTTCACATACCTCAATTCCAAGCCCAGAAAATGTTTGAGAACACCTAGGTCCATCATCATGAACCTAGTCGATAAGTTCTCTTTAAGCAGTTCAATTTCTTCAATAATGTCACCTGAAATGATCAGGTCATCAACATAAACCAAAACAAATACAACCTTCTCACCTATTTTCTTCACAAACAAGCTGGAGTCAGCTGAAGTAAGAATGTAACCATTATGCTCCAGAAACTCAGCTATCTTTCCAAACCACAATCTTGGAGACTGTTTCAAACCGTACAATGCCTTATTTAACTTACAAACGAAGTCAGGATGTTTCTTGCTTTCAAATCCCAAAGGTTGATCCATATATATTACATGGTCAAGCTCACCATATAAGAATGCATTGTGTACGTCCATCTGCCATAAAGTTCAGCCCTTGTTTGCTGCCAATGCAATAAGCAACCTCACTGTAGTGATTTTAGCCACCGGGCTAAAAGTATCATCATAGTCCAACCCCTCTTGCTGCGAGAAACCACGTGCCACCAAACGGGCTTTAAACCTCTTAACTGTTCCATCGGCTTTCTGCTTGATCTTATACACCCATTTACATGAAATGGGCTCGACATCATGCGGCTTTTGAACAAGTTCCCAGGTCTGATTTTTGATCAGGGCTGCCATCTCACACTTCATGGCCTCTATCCACTCTTCTTTTTCACTTGCCTCATAATATGAATTAGGCTCACTAAACTCATCTTCAACAGTAGCGACCTGAGCATACCTCTGATTTGGCTTCCTTTCTCTTTCCGACCTTCTAAGTACTGGTTCACTTGCTGTATGTTGCTGCTGATCAGATTGCTCACCAAGCTGCTCATTTTGTTCTAGTACAGCCCTCTCATCTTCCGTGTTTAGCCTTGTTAGTGAAGAGTCAACTCTTTCAGTAAGCTGAGTTGAACCTCTTAGCTCTTGGTTTTCAGGACCCCACCACGAACTCATCTCATCAAACACCACACTTCTGGAGATATGAATGCTTCTTGAGTTTGGCTCAATACATCGCCAACCCTTTCTCTATGAATCATACCCTACAAAAACACAACGAGTTGCCTTTTTCTCCAGTTTGTGTCGCAGTTGACTAGGCACAAACACATAACACACACAACCAAAAATGCGAAAATAATGAACATTTGGTTTAGTGTGATACAACCTTTCAAATGGAGATTTATACTTCAGGCTTTGTGAAGGAGTTTGATTGATTACATAGCAAGCAGTTTTCATACCTTCTTCCCAAAACCGACTTGGTAAATTCTTATCGTGTAACATGCTTCTCATAACTTCAGCCAGATGCCTGTTCTTACGCTCTGCCACACCATTTTGTTGTGGTGTGTTCGGGCATGTAAGTTGTCGCCTGATATGCTTCTGCTTCAAGTATAAATGAAACTCATTTGATGAATACTCACCTCCGTTGTCTGATCTCAAGCATTTGACTTTACAGTCGGTTTCCCTTTCCGCTTCAGTTTCAAATTCCTTAAACTTGGCAAGTAGACTTCCTTTTTCTTTCATGAAATGAATCCAAGTAAACCTCGAATAATCATCAATAAATGTAACTACATACCTTGAACCATCTATTGACGGATTCCTGGCCGGTCCCCAAACATCTGAATGCACCAGTACAAGAGGCAACTCTGCTCAGTAATTTGATGTACTAAAACTTTTCTCATGAGCCTTACCATATTGACAGCCCGCACATATTATCTCCTTATTGACTTCAAGTCTTGGGAGCCCTGCTACTAGCTTCTTATCGATCATAAGCTTTAAATTATCGTACCCCACGTGGCCTAATCGACAATGCCACAGATCAACATTTTGAACCTCCTTTGTCTTTTCAACATATGCGTGTTCAGCAGATAACATATGTGTGTTCAGCAGATAACACATATATGGTTTCCTTCTTATGCCCTCTCAAAATAGGAATCGAATTGGTTACAAATTCCTTGAACACAAATACCTCCTCTGGCCCAAACAACACATACTTCCCTTCATCAGTTAATTGAGGGACTGAGAGTAAATTCTTCTTCATTCCGGGCACATGATAAACATTTGTCAAATGTAGCTCACGTCTACTATCACCAGAGGGAAAAATAACCTTACCAGTGTGAGCAATTTTGTGCTTTGAGTTGTCTGCGATAACTACCACTCTCTTGCCGTCATACTTGATTGGATCGGACAACTTCTTTTTGTCGCCGGTGAGGTGGTTCGAACAACCAGAATCTACTATCCACTCATCGAGCCTGTTGGGACGATCTTCCATGGGTGAATCGTCTTCTTCAATCCGAGCAGTTAAGGCTTGAACATCCCAATCGCCTTCTTCTTCAACAGTTGTTGAATTTCCCTGATCTAATGGTTTTGACCGACAATTCTTCGCCATATGTCCACGTCGACCACAAATGCGGCAATTGTAGGGGAACTTGCGATTTCCATATTTCCCTCTTCTATAGCTATTTTCACTGTTGTAATAGCTACGATCTTTTTCTCCCCCATCATCGTTATCTTTCTTGGATTCGTTTCTGTTATAATTATTATAATTATTGTTGTTGAGCTTATGCAATTTTTTGGGCTCAAATCTGGACCTTCTTCTATCTTTTGACTTATTAGCATAAAGGGCCTCAACATCACTTTTGACCGGCGTACCAATATTGAGATTACCCAGCTGCTTAACGAGTGCTTCTTAGCTCGCTAGCAGGTTTTCAAACTCAGCAAGGGTCGGCTGTGTGGGCCACCCTTGAACCGCCGTTACATAACTATGATATTCTTGTTGCAAACTGTGTATTATTATTCTTTTCATCCTCGCCTCACTGATCTTCAATTCGGGATCCAACTCTCCTATTTCCCGACATAAGGTTTTAATCTTATGAAAGTATTGGGAAATGGTTAACTCCTTTTGAGATATCGACAACAACTCATTTTCTAAGAGCTGCAACTTTGAGTCGTTCTTCTTAGAAAACAAGGCAGCCAAAGTGTCCCACGCTTCCTTAGGAGTTCCTGAGTCTCGAATATGTTCGAGCACTTCGTCGTCAACAGTGGTCTAGATGAACAGGGCTTTCCCAGATTTCACCTTCCATTTCTTGAGAGTGCCATTCTGATCTTCACGAGCAGGTGTTGTAGTATCCGAACCATTCACGACCTCCCATAAGTCTTGACCTTGAAGGTAAGACATCAAACACGTAGACCACGTGTTATAGTTCGTGTTGTTCAACTTCTTTACACCACCAACCAATTGCATTTCCGCAATTAAGATCACCTGGCTCTGATACCAAATGTTGAATTGAAAAGATAATAATACACTCACACTCACTGAACTTTGCAACTCACAAGCAAAAAAATTGTTATGAAAGAAAGAAGGCAGAAAGGGTTTTAGTATTTTCTCAAAGTGATGATGATATTAAAAAACTGCAAAATGGAACAACTTAAATAGGCAGTAAGCCAACGTACATAATCAGTCTACCACTACTTCCTAAAAATAAGTTAACTAACCATATTACTAGGTCAAATAGAATACCATGACTTATTCTTGAACTACCAGCTAAAAACAATAAATTAAACATGCAGAAATTTAAATGACCATGTCATGTAACTGCCACTTGAAATATGATGTTTAACTTTAACAATAGGTTAATAGGAATGGTCGGATATGGATCCAACACATAAAACCTACGAAATGAAATGTATGCCAAATTGCCTAAACACAGAAGGCTTAAGTTACAATTAATAAACTAGTATGCTAAAGTGAGTATGATGCACTTTTGCCAGAGGTCTTTCTGGAAGCAATGTTTAAAACTCTATCTTGAATTAGAGATACGGCTATCTACATCTCAGTATCATTGTTTGAGTATAGTTGTTTGTCTATTATCGCAACTGAAATCCACCGAAAAAGACTACATTGTGCATTTGTTTTTTCCTTGTTACTGAAAACTCCAGCAACAAAGCTCTATTCACATAAATTAACCATTTGACAACAAAGTATTTGATCTTTACAAGGATATTACCCATTCCAAAAACACTTGGTTTGCATCAAAGTTAACTTACATTAGAATTTTGTAGGCGAAGTTTCCTAATCAACCACTTCTTCCTCAATTTAACATCCAATGCTAAGAATGTTTTTGCTTTCATATCGTCTTCTACGAAATCACAAGCATTCAAGATGGCCTTTTTTTGGTTATCATCATTCTTCCTCTTTGCTACCAAAGACGAAACTGCAGTAGCCATCTCACGATGAGCGTTCACCATACCCTCATCCTCCATTTTTGCTTTCTTCAGAACTTGCATTAGTTTCAGGATGGCACTTAAGCTTTAAGATCCAGCTCGTCGGTTGAAGCTGCTGAAGCAGAAACTTGCCCTTTTTGGTTTGAATGACTATCATAAAGTGTTAAAGACTGTATTTTTTGTAGGTGTTCGTTTCTTTACAACACACAAGTCTCTGTAGTAAGGCACGGGCCTTGTCATATATTGTCTAGCATCTGAATTCGACTGAATTGTTAAAAGGCTATAACCATCAAAATAAATAATGATAACAAACAAGGAGAACAAAGTATATCTTCTTGCCAAAAAGTTATAGAGATTTTTGGCATATCATTTTGAAAGTGATTAAGTGATACGGAAGGATCAACATCGGCTTAAGTATAAGAAAGATGACATTATGAACGAAGAGTTTAGATGTATTTCTGCATATTCAGGTTGTAAATTAAACACATATAAATGATAAGAAAAGAACAATCAATAGTAATGTGGTCTAAACCTCAATGTAATCTTGCCAAACGCGATCATCAGCAATAACTATTAGACGTAACTCATCCCATAAACAACCTTCTGATGTCAAAAGTTTATTAATGACATTATACTGTCCCTTTTAGATCTTGTATCGGTTATTTAAAATATCAGCATCATATTTGAAACAAAACCTACCATTAAATGACTTGATCATCTCTAACCATGCTTGTTTCTGGAATAAACCATCAGTCTGGTTTCCTTTCTGAACTTGGTCAACCCATAAGGTCAATGAAGTAACGGTCCATTGGTGGCTGCCAGTATGGCCTAACACGACTGCCTCCCCCTAACATATCGTCGGGGAAATGACGTCAGAAATTTCTTTAGATATTGAGACCTTAAATCTTCATCAATCATAATTTTGTGAAGAATCTCCATATCAGTCTCAGACTTTCAAGAACAAAATCACCAACAGATTCTGAAGATGATTTTACCATATATTAACCTCCATCAGTTCCTAATTCCGGATTTTTGACAGAACTGTCAAGATTATCTTCCACGGATATGTTTGTATATATTTGACATAAATCACTACAATATGGAATGGTTCTAACTCGATATGATCGAGTACCAGGGTGTACCTGCATATGAAGTTATACATGCTCATAAGTCATAAGCTCTAGAAGTAACTCATACTCAATCTGGCTAATTATCCACATAATTACTGAAGGTAATTACCAAGCAAAAGCAGTTTTTAGTTGTAACTTCAGAGAAGTTAAACTAAAGATGATCAGAAGTTATGGACACGTTTATAGGTCATATTCCTCTAATCAACTTTTTGAATATTAATTACCCTAAGCATAATAGTGACAGTTTTGTCTATGACGATGGTCATAGACAGAACTTGCAATGGAAGGCTGGGAGGGCCAAGCACCGCCCTCTGCTGGCTCAGCCACTTCAGTTAGCCCTGATTAATCCCCAAACGGAACACACTCGTACAAACTCAGGTTGAGAGGATGACTATGAGGCCAAGCAGTGACCATTCGTCGCCTTTGGTCCCATGTGAACCCATCTACAGCAAGAATGTTGTTTATCGTCTTATATAGACTTCTCAAAGTTTCTTGTCTGTTTTTCAAAATATCTATTTCATACTGAAACTTAAACTTTGTATAGAACTGAAATGTCATGTACTCATGTCCTTCCATGCTCGTTTACTAAACAAATGATCATCAATCCTGTTTCCTATTCCAACTTGTTCTAACATTAAATCAAATGAAATATCTATCCATTTCAGGCGTCCATATTGTGCGCAGACGATCACTGTTTTGTTTGCGCATCTTGTATTATAAAAGAACTACCACATTAGTACGCCTGCACAAACAGAAATTACATATTTTATATCACTCTTTTGATGGTGCATTGTTTTACATTCAACTAAACAAAACACAAGGGCTTTTTTGCATATTTTTTTTTGTTCATCTTAGTCATAACTCATAATCCTTGGTTTGTGTGCTGTTTGGGTTGCCAAATCACGACACAAAACCATCCTTTGATAACAAGTAGGGAAAAATTTGAGCAAACTTCATTAAAATGTATGTAACTATATGTAGCCGTGCACATGTAGGTTCTGCTCACTATTTTAGAGCAAAAAAATGAAACTATGCTTACTAGTTGGAACATTTATATCTACAAAAAACACCATCAATTTCAATTTTCACCATCAAAAAACACCATGAATTGTTGTTAAAAAACCAATCAATTACTATATGCTATCCAAATATGGTACAGTTATAAGCGAAATAGAGGCAGATATAATAATTATGATAGAAAAACATGAAACTTGATTACTCTTGTTATTCTTCATCACTGTCGTCATACTGTTGGCATAACGATTGTAATCCAATACTACCGCTTGTAGTTTTAGCCTTGTCTTCTTTTTCATTTGCTTGCGTTTTGGCCTCTGATTGCTGCATCTTCACAACAGAAACCTTTATCTTTGGTGTGATAGTGCCACTTGGGCTACCTTGAAAAACCTTTTGCTTCTTCTTAGAGCCATTTTGTGAAAGCATCATATCATCGTCATCAATTCTGCGGATATCTTCTCTTGATCCCTTTTGGAAGAGGGTTTTTATAAGGGCTTCATCTTCCTCTTCAAGGTGCTGCTGTTGTACAGGAGGAGCTGATCGCTGCAAGGCTTCAAGCATTTTATCCACGCTTACGTGTGCATTATGTCTTGACTTCATTGACTTCAGTTCATCCAGTGCTGCAAGGATATCCATTTCTCTTTTCGACTCGTTTGTTCTATTCTCCAATGACTTCATTGCATCTCCCCCCCGTATTCTCTTCAACAGCCTCATCCTCTGCACGCCAAGGCTCAGAATTCCTTGTAGCTCCTGATTCGAGAGTGTAATCAGAGTTTTGAGCGTCCGTCTTCATGGTAATCTCGGATGAGCATTTGGTACACTTAAAATAAAATCTGAATATTTGTATCCCAAGATACGTCTCTCCAATAACATCTTCTTTTCGTGACATAAACTTGGTACCCTTATATATGAAATTTCCACATGTACCGCAACGGATGCTCATAGGCAGCATCATTCGAACCTTTATCTGCTGATTCTTGGGCATGCATCGGTTTGGAATCTTTGCTGGATCGAAATCCGGTGGATAGTACTTATTTAGCACCTTTCGCTCTGCCATGATCTCTTCTTTTCCTTTTTTTATTACTATCTAAAAATCTTCGTGAATTGACCAAAGAAGTGATATTTAACCAAGATTAACCGATTGCTTGAAATTGAATCACCAAAAACAAAAGAAAAGATCCTTTTGTTCTCTGTTTAGTAAAATCCCAAGACTAAAACTGTTAAACCTTTGTGCAAACCTTGTATTTGTAGCAAAATAACCCTCACAAAGAAACCTTACAACTATTCGATAGTTGAAGAAACCTTACAACAGCAACTGCAATAAAAAATGTATGGTTTAAGCTATGGAACAACAACGTACTTCCATACTTGACCAGATACAGGCAACGAATCTTAGAAAATATCAATGTACGTACAAACTACTTGGGTTTTTATGTCCATATCAACTTATCAATACCGTGTTACTATAAACATTTTAGCCATGACTATGTGACGACTGACTATGAGGCAGAGGTTCATCTCACTATTTCATAGCAAAAAAAATGAAAGTATAATTACTAATTCTAACATTTTATTTACAAAAAACCATCACTTTAACTTGGCTAGTCCAAGGGGTAGCCAGTAAGCACTATGATTACACCAGAACAAAATCCTTAAGTTCAGCAATATATACTGAACAACAAAGCTGTGGGAAACCATCTGACCGCCAACATGGATGTAAATTTTTACATCCAACAAAGCTATGGGAAACCAGGAAAGTGTACAGCCCTTGTACCTTTACACACTACCAACTCACTTATTTAACAAAAAATAACATGCTGGGCGCTCAGTGCTGAATCAGAAAATATACTGGAGAGAATACAACAAAACAAACATGGAATACCCAGACAAAATTCATTGTATCAAGAGTTTGAATCTCTTTCTAGATAGAAATATTCCAAAACAAAATGAAATTGTAACAAGCAGATTAGTAAAATAAACCACAAGACTAACATGGTATCCAACATATTGAAGTGACCTCATTTCTTGGATTTCTTTGATGGCCTGAAAAAGAATCAATATTTTTATCAAAACAAACATTCCACAAATGTTAGCAAATATACGACAGAAAAAATTCTTCGACACTCACTGTGCAGGTTGTGCAGCTGGAACGGGGGCAGCAGGAGCTCTCTCTTGTGGACCCTAATAATATCAAAAACATGTGTGAAAAGACTAAAACGATGCCACAACAATAACAACTAGGCTCTGATAGTCTAATTATGTTACAATCAATTTATATGGTGAAGTAAACGGTTATAATCTGACTGCATCATAACTGATTACCAAAGTATAAATATGAATTACCCTAAATACCTATTTCCATATAACCTAATTTGAATAGGTTTACTCTGTTTACAGTGCTACAAGTTAAAACAGCAAAAGCACAACACTATCTATCACCTACAACCTGTCTAAACAGAAACTCACATTCAAGTATCCAAACATGCACACTGAAACAGCCATAGTGACAATATCTTACCTTGGCCAATCTTTCCTCTCTTCGAGCCAGCTTTCTTTCTCTGCTAGCCTTGTTCTTTGCACGTTTAGCTTCAAACTGATCAGATAAAGTCTTCTCACGAGCCTTCTCGGCCTTACTCTTGTGAATGCTCTCCATCAAAACACGCTTGTTCTTGAAAACATTACCTTTAACCTTCATATACATGTCATGATACATGTGCTTGTCAATCTTCTTTGACTCTCGGTACTTACGAAGCAATCTCCTCAGCACCCTCATCCTTCTCATCCATAGGATCTTGGTGGGCAACCTTGCCTCCCTGGTTCCCTTGCGCTTTCCTAATGGTCAGAAACATCAAATTAACTCACACAAGCATCAAATATACCTGTACTTAAACAAAAGATGAAAAACCATATACTGAATAGACTATAGCCATTCATCTATCTATACAAGAGTTATCTAGAACTCAAATAAAAAGGCTAGAAGGTACCGTATCCAGAGTGACGTCCCTTTCTCTTAGCTTCATTCATACGGCGAGCACGTGATCGAGAGTGAATCTTGGTTGGCTTCCTGATGATAAATCCATCCTTGACCAACTTCCTGATGTTCTGGCCTGCAAACACAAACCAACAAATTAGAACCATCTCAGAAACTGATGGGCTTCAACAGATAACCATAAACCCAAAAAATGAGTACATTGCATCATGTCATATCTATAACGGAAACCTAGTTTTAAGAAATAATTAGAACATTAACAACACATTGTATAACATATGCTTAATCAAGAGTTAGCAAGGAATATAAGTCAAACCTTACAATACAATCTTTAAGCACCAACAAACAGAAACACAATTATTATAGTTCTATACTCCTATCCTATCCTGTTATACGTTAAAGCATTTACCCATCGTTATTTACAAATTAAGGCACTCTAATTGAAATGTGCCATATCCCTCCCTCCACAGTTTCACAACCAATCTCCCACTCAAACAATACCCCATCAGAAACCACCAGCCAAAGCCAAAAACCGCCAGAAACGACCCAAAATCTCCTAAAATAATCAAAAAATTCGCCACAGCCACATTGCACAGGTATGATGCTAAGATTTGATAGAGCCCCTTAGAATGTTCAAAACATTTGATAACCTAAAACAAGCTAAACCAACTCAACCAATTTCCATCTTGGTTATAGCTCAAAAATTTTACCTGTTTGACCCTTTTAGCATATAGACAATACAGTTTTACCCATTGGACCCGTTCCGCTTTGATCACAATTCAATTTTTTACCTATTTAACCAACTTACCATATACAAAGGTCTCATAAACTGATAAACACATACAATAACAATCACTTTCTATATTTTTGCTTCCGTCCATTGTATCATCTTGTATACTCAAACATGTACCAGTTACTTACATACATACACACATACACAAATATATATATAAGAACAGTGAGAACACGTAAAACATCATTTTGATGCATTAAAAGTCCATAAAACTAACATAGTGCATAACTAATTATCATTAAGTGTTTAACAACACATTAATCCGTCAAAGTCGAAAAAATCACGTTTTTTGTTGGATGCATCATTTTGATGAATATGCATCCAAGATGGATGCATAAGACAAAAAACATGATTTTCTCAATTTTGAGAGACCAATGTGTTGTTAAACACTTAAATAATGATAACTGGTTATATACTATGCTAGTTTTATGTACACACTTAAATAATGATAACTAGTTACATACTATGTTAGTTTTATGTACTTTTAATGCATCAGAAAGTAGTTTTTAAGTGTTCTCACCGTGTTCTTATTTTAAGGTAACCACAAACAAATTTTACCCTTTTCAGCAAACCAGTTTAACAAATATAATCAATCAATTAAACACATAATACATAAATACAAAATATACAAACAAGACTTATTATATATTAAGCCAGTTTTATATTCTAAGTCAAACAAAAATTAAATTACAGTAACAAAAACATAACAGACAAATGTTCCAAAAAAAAACATAACAGACAATAGAAACAAGAACTTATATACATGTATATATACAAATAAAAATATAATATATAATAAGATATAAGAAATAGGAAGAAATGAAAAACATACGAGAATTGGCCATGGAGATCTCATTGCCTTCATTTGGATCAAGCCAGACTTTGCCTCTCCCGCACTTTAGCACGCTGGCGGCGAGCCGCTTCTGTAGTTTCAGCGACACCATTTTTGTTCTCTAACGGCGGCAAATAAAGACTGGTTATTAGGGTTATGAGTTGTATATATATGGTGATGTATATATCTGTTTGGACGGAATATTACATATGGGCTTTATTAATTGTTACTACTTGTAAATGTTTTATGGCCCAATGAACCTTTCTTTTTTATACACATGGTGATGCATATAAATGTGTTTTATTGTGGCCCAATGAACCTATTTTCGTTGAGTAGATAAGCGTCGTAGTTTGGATCAGTGGTAAACATTTTAGAATTGGAGATATAGGTTAGAGATTCGATCTTCATCACATGCAAAGGCTAGAGGTCCATTATTACCATTTAGGTAAAACCTGGGAACAACTTTTCTACCTAAGTAGACGTAAGATCTGTTTACATCTTAACCTCTTCCAAACACCATCGAGCTATTGCGGTCCAAAACCCGTTGAAGACGATAGTGGGCACTTTTTCTTTCATTTATTTTCGTTGAGTTGATTATGGGTTGGGTTATCAGGTCTTTAGGGTTTTATTTAATTATGTTTTGATCATTAGGTTTACAAATGGGTTTAAATTATGAGGTTGATGCTAGCCCACCTAAATGGGCTGAAGAAAACCTGGGAATAGGCTTACTTGCAACTATTAAACATTATAGTTTGGTTTTGTTAGGGTTTATCTATAGTTTATAAATATATTATAAAACAAATTTATTTTTGATTTTCAATATTGAACTTAAAAATTCAATATTGATTTTAAGTTTTAACAATGTACACATTTTAATGCATGGTGTATCATAGATTATAGCAACATTAAATCAATAACTTTTATTACTCACCGACGCCACTGCCACCACGACCAATCTCCGCCGCCACCACCATCGCTACCGCCACTCACCACCACTACCGCTGCCACCATTACATCACCACCATCGTCATCACCTCCATCATCGCCGCAACGTGCGAGTACCTTTCTCCCGTATTAATAAAAGCTATGTTCGAATCCTACAAAATATTTATGGTCGACCCTGTTTGGAACTCTTACGTGATTCTGAAAATAGACATAAAAGTCTGATTCGACCTAGTCTAATTTGGAAATCAATTAAAAAGATCTTCGAAAAACACTTATTGTCTAAAAATAAACAGTTAATTGAGCTTTTTCTAATGAGGGGTAAATCATACGCATAAAAGGTAATTAACTCAACTAAAGATCATTTGATGTCATTTTGATTGATTATGGGATGCATAATTGATAATTGATTTAACTTTAATTAGTTGAAGGGAGATTGCTTTATATCTAATCCACTTGGAAGTAATATTTTTACAAATGTAAACATAAATTTATCTAAATATGAGGATACCCCTTAATTATACAAGTTGTGTTTCTCATAGGTTTTGAATTCAACTATCTGGAGGGACATATTGTGGATTTTTTTCCCTAAGTTTCTTGAGATAACACTTGCTCGAGTTACTCAGGGTCTAACAAGCTCTGAAGATCGAATGTTTTTATAAATAAATTCCATATAGTTACCTATAAGGTGACCTATATAATAGTTCACATAAGAAGTTTCGGGATCAAACTTTTTTAGGCTACATACGGTTGATTTAATAAATTCGTATTTTTTGGGATAACTATATGTTTATCTCTAACTTAATCCAATACATATGATAATCATTAATAAAAAGACACTTGAACTAAGACAAGCAATCGAAGTATAAAAATTAGTGATTAATTATTAAAAAAGAACTTACTTTTTGAGTTGGCAAAACTATTTTCGAAAAGTGAAAAAAAAAAAAACAGAGAAGAACTTTTGCTTCATGATATCGTAAGACCATTAAGCATTTAGTTAGAAGATATTCACTTTAGTCGGCACTGCATAAAATCTACATAATGCATCATTTTATCTATATGTTTTTGCATAGATTCAATTTGGACATGACTAGAATAGGCACATAAATAGTAGTACCATCATGTGTTACATTCAACACATATGAATTTGATCACCAGAAGTTACAACTTTTATCCATTAAACTTACGCATTAGGACCAAGTTAACAATGATCTATTTGGTTACCAATGGTAAAAGCTAAATACAAAGTTAAGAATTAGATGTATGTAAGTATATGTATGTGTATTTTGTCCAACTCTCGATACCAGTTAGGACAAAAACACATATGTTTGTTATAATAATGAAAGTGATTATCACACAACACATTTTTTTTTTGTGTGTGGATAAATTGCCGTAGTAGGAAAAGTAGTTTAGTATAAACATTGTGGCAGATTTCTTCTAACTACTTGATGTAAAAGCTTGTTTGTTTTTTTAGTTATTAAGTGACTGAATTGATAAAGTGACTAAATGGATAAATAATGTCTGTATAAATTAAGTCAATACAATTATTTTTTATTTATTAAGTCAAAAAAACAAACACTTAACATAACTTAATGAATTAAGTATTATAAAAAGTCACAACTTATTTGTTAAGTATTAATCAAACACCACCTAAATGTCTTTCGATAATTCGCCGAAAGCACATTTTATTAATATAAATTGTAGTTCAAAAAAAACAACACATTTTTGTCATAGATACATATATGATGAAGTCATATCGCATATTTGCATATATTTATATTTTCGTATATAAGACTGAACGAAGTGGAAAGAATTTATCCCGACTCTCGCCCCATATCTCCAAAAGTCGCCCCTCACACCACCCCGTCGGCCGACACCCCTCTCGCCCGACCCACTTAGCTCGCTCTCCTCCCCTTTGACTTGCATGTTGACCGAGACAATTAATACCCCCACCGGCTAGTTTGACTAGATTATAAAAAAAAATTGCCCCTTTTTTTTATTTTACTACTTTACCTCTTTCTATTCCTTTTCCTTTTTACATTTCACACACCTTTCTTCATCATTCCATCCTCTTCTTCATTTTTTATCTAATATGTTTCCCAACAACAATTTCAACAACAATCCTTTTAACCTGGGTAATCGTATTCAACGTCCAAACAACCCAAATCAACAACCCGATATGATGAACGACCTTAGTTTACTCAACAACCCACAACCTTTTCGATTGATTCAACATATGTCCACAAATCAACAAATGGGTATGGGTATGAGTTCGATTATAGGTATGGGTCCGGGTATGGGTTCGGGTATGGGTATGGGTATGGGTGGTTCGAGCCAACATGAAACTTTTGGTGGGTCCTCTAGCCAACAAAACACTCCGGGTTCATTTTTTGATCGTCAAAGGCTAGTTGATACTCCACCACTGACACAAGATTCTCAAAATGATGATATTGTTCAAGAGACACAACCACCACCTCAACCATCAAAACCAAGGCGGCATGGGAAAAACATGGCCGACACCGATGAACCACGACCAAGAAATGTCCAACAAACGTGGTTACCGCCGGAAGAAATGAATTTAGCTACGGCTTGGCTATCGGTGACCGAAGACCCCGAATGTGGTATTTTTCTTTTTACGCATACTAGTATATATATATTTTTTTTTTAAAACAATTTTTTTTAAAATATATGTCCATTTAAAAAAAAACGGTTTCGGTATTTAAATTAAAAAACATTTTAGTATTTTTTTTATAAAAAAAAAACTGTTTCCGTATTTTTTTTTTTTTAAAAAAGTTTTTTTTTAAATCTATTTTGTTTTTTTTTAAACCAAAAACTGTTTTAGTATTTTTTTTTTTTTTAAATCTGTTTTAAAAACAGTTTTTTTTAAAATATGTTTTAAAAACAGTTTTTTTTTTAAATCTGTTTCGTTTTTAAAAAAAAATAAAAAATTTTAAAAAAAAAACAGCCGGGTTTTTTTTTGTTTTTTTTTAAAATTATTCGTGTAACTTTTGTTTGGTTTTTTGTTGTAGGAAATTATCAAATAAAAGGGGGTCTATTGGTCACGAATAACAGAGGCTTTGGTGACATTAGATAAAAAGCCGAAATATTACAGTGACCCGAAGTTGTGAGTGCGAAATGGAGGAAGATATGTCCAATTATTCAAAACTTCAACCAAATCTATACTCGAGTCGGTCATGCAAGTGGGGAAAACGATTTAGACCGTGTTAGAAAGGCCAACAAAGAGTATGAAGGAACTTATGGCAAGCCATTTCCATATAGTTCAATTTGGAGCAAAATTAGGTATATATATTACTTTTTATTATGTTTAATAAAATTATGTAATTATGTTTTAAAATTATTTATGTTTAAATATACATATATATTACTTTTTATTATGTTTAAAATATATAAAATTAGGTATAGTTCGAAGTTTTATCTCGTGGACAAAAGCACTATGAGGACCAATCTCGATCAACCCATGGCAAAAAGGTCAAAGACTTCATCATCCCCCAATCCAGTGGCTAGTCAAGGATCGGATGCTAGGGTCAACTTTGACCTTAACTCGTTTAAAGAGTTGGGTGATAATGATGAGGAGCTGGTGTTTCAAGAACGGCCGATTGGTAGGGACGCATCAAAAAAAGCGTCAAGAGGGGAAGGCGGGTCGAGCTCGGGAGGCAAGGGGAAAGGAAAAGGTAAGTATCTGGAGACGTTTGAAGGAACAGCGAAAAAGTTGGATAAGTTGTTTGATATGAGCTCGAAGAAAATTGAGTTGAAGGAAAATAAATTTAAGATTATGGAAGAAGACCGCGATTGTAAATTGTTGGGTACCGACTATTCCCACCTTGAAGAGCCCGAGAGAAGCATCATGGAACGCAAAAAACAAGCGCTTCGTGAAAAATATTCGGCTTGATTAAAGTGTTTCATTTTATGTTTAATTAGTTTGTCATTTTTATGATTAAATTTTTAAGAACTTTTTTATTTTAAGAACTTTGTTATTTTTATGATTAAATTTTTAAAAACTTTGTTATTTTTATGTTTAACTAGTAGCAATTTTAATTATGTTTAATAAAATTATTTATGTTTAAAAAATATATATTAGTTTCTAATTATAACAAAGTTAAAAAAAATCAAAAATAAAATTAAATCAATCATTACCACTGCCACATGACACAAGTCGCCCCCTACTTAAAAACCCACTCATTTCCACCTTTTTTGAGGAGAAACTTTTTTTACCCCATATGCCACATAGCACAAGTCGCCTCTCCTCTTCTTCTTCCCACTCTTCTTAGTCTAAAAGAATATTTTGTTTAAGGATCATTTTAACGGTAAATTGTAAATATATAAATATGGATTTTGCTTTGTCCTAATTAAGGGCAGAAAGACAATTTGCAACGAGAATTTTGATAGAAATCTACAATGACATTAAGACTTAAAACTTCAGAAGTATATCTTGTCTAATCAATCAAACTCTTGTAATATCAAGAATATTTGAGTTGTTTGATTAGTATTTTATATGGATATGGAAATTCAGTAGAAAATTTATGCATATTCAAAACTTTGAAAATACTCAAACTGCTAAAAACAACTTCCAGACTGGGTATTCATGTTCCACAAAAGCAGGATCATAGAAGACAAAAGAAGGGAAAACAAAATGGTGATATAAAAAATAATAGAAACAAATCATAACAATAGTTTGTGGTGGGTTACATCCACAGCTTCAATGATTCATGAATCTCAATTGGTGGTTCTCTGTTTATATATCTTAATCTCATAATATTTAAAGGAATGCCAATCATTGCCATCAGCAATCATAATACTCATTCAAATAATTCTTTTGACTTGTTTGATACAGGAATAATATAATTTTTTAGAGAAATTATCATAAATCGTCCATGTGGTTTACTCAATTTGCATTTTCGTCCCTGTACTTTTTTTTTATCATTAGATGTCCTTGTACTTTTCATTTTCATTGTCAAACATCCCTGCCACTAACAGCCGTCAAAAAAGCTCTGTTAAGGGTATAATTGTCCAGCCAACTTAATATACAACCACAGGGACGACTTTGATCTTATTTATCTCCCCCAAAAAATTTTACCCCATAAAAACATTTTAATTTATAAACCAACTAATTACATAATACATATCCATCTTACATCTATCATTCCATGTGGCTCCAAACAAAATCCAACACATCTATACTATACCAAATAATCATGGATAATGTCACTGCCGCCTCATCAGTTTCAGATCTATTTTTTTTCCTCCCACATGCTTCTTTTTTTTCTTCTTTATATGAATTCAAAGATATTCACTCCAGAAAATTCTTTTTGTGGGCTTATACAAAAGAATCTAAATCTATCGAAATTTGGAAAAAACATTCATAATAACTTGTCGTCGTTGAAGATATAGATTGATCAAGATCTATATATATATATATATATCTTATATGTATATATTTATCACTGTTGAAGAAGATGTCGCCATTAACACAACCTGAATCGGAGATGGCGGAGGTGCGATGGAGGAACTCAATGGCAGTGTTTAGATCGGATTTGGAAAATCTGGTTGAAAATTTGATATTTTTAAAGTTTCAGAAGTCAAGATCTTAAATCTTGATAATTATATATTTTACAAGTGATTCGATTGATTGAGATTAAGCTAGAAAGAAAAAGAGATACAACACCAAGTTTTGGGATTTGGTCAGATGGAATCTTGTGAGCTGACAAGTGAAATTAGGAAGTTAATCTATGTATAGATTTGGAATGTGGGGATGAGGAAGATAACAATGTATATATATGGACAATTATACCCTCACATGTTTTGCACATGAGGGGTTTAACGGAGTTTTTTGACGGTTGTTAGTGGCAGGGACGTTTGACAATGAAAATGAAAAGTACAGGAACACCTAATGATAAAAAAAAAGTACAGGGACAAAAATGCGAATCGAGCAAACCACATGGACGATTTGTGATAATTCTCAATTCTTTATTTAGCATTTTCCATTTAAAAATAATCTAAGAAATGTTAAATTATTTTAAATTCTAATTCTAAATATGCAAAATACCTAATATATTGGGTATGTTTGGCAAAACTAGCTAGAGCTAGGGGTTGAGGTTGGAATTAAAGGTTGGGGTTGAAATTAGGGATTGGAGATGGAGATTGGGGTTATAAAAATGAAGCCTCTAATTGTATAAAATTGTTTGGCAAACAAGTTTCGAGATGTAGCTAAAAAATGCATAATTACATTAATAGACATATAATTTATTTTTATAGAAAAAACATAGAAAATTTATAAAATTTTTATGTAATCTATAGAATTATAGTAAGTAAAAGAATAATACTGAAATTCACATATGTGATGGGCGTAGCAAAATTGTGAATTCAATGAATTAAGAATCATTCTAACAGTTAAAAGACATGATAGTTAAGAGTCAAACTGACAACGATTGTGCTCATCACTGAATAAAGAAAACCACTTTAATTCTATATAGAAAAGAATTGCACTAGAGGAATTTATATATTGTTGCAAATTTCTTTAAACCCAGATATGGAATTGTACCCAACAAAATAAAAGAGCATATTCTAGACAGGGATCGAACATGATAGTGCAAGTTTTTTCAGGGTAGTTGAGTAATTTTGATAAATAAGGGTTGGGGCTTTTTTTTAAAAGCTTCTTACATGAGTTTTTATTTACAAGCCTTTTGGGGCTTTTTTTTTTCTTTTTATAATTAAAAGCCTAAGTTTTAACTTCCAAACAAGGTTATAAGAGATTTTTTTTACAGCCCCATCTTCTAGCCCCAAAAAGCCTCTAAAAGCCTATGTCAGTCCCATTAAGTTATAGGAATTTCTTATAACTTAATATCTTAGTTAGTATATATATATATATATATACACCAATAAACTAAAACAGAATTGAAATGTTCTTGAAATGACACGTGACGTAATCCTTGATCGACACGTGTCGTTTTAATTTATTTATTTAATTAAATTAGCTTTTTCAAATGTATATAGATTAAGTTTTCTTATTAGACTTAGTATTAAAATATAACACTTGTCTTATTAATACAAAAGTCATTATAACCTTATTTAATTGATTGTTTCTCATTAATAAATTATCTTTTTTTCTTTCTCAACTTTTCAACTCCTATTACTTATATCACTTAATAATTATTAACATGAATACTTCAAAAATTTGAGTTTATGATCCGAAATCACAAGGCTATTTGTCGTCATTCACTATGCTTACAAGTTTCGATTTTGATGTGATTATAAAAATTTATGGTAAACTTAAAATTTTAACTAAACATATATTATATTTATTATTACTGTTTATTATAATTTAACATCGATCATTGATTTACTTTAACCTGAATTTATTTCATACCCACGAATCATGTATGCGGCGTATTCGAATTTTTTTATGATACAATATATATATAGCTACCGTACATCGTACGGATATTAGGACTAACATATATATATATATATATTATTTTGCTAAAAAATTAAGTAATTTAAAATACATATATAAATTAGTTTTTTATTATTTTCTTTAATTTCATATATATCTCATTTTAAAGACAGAATTACATATATGCCTTAGGTGCAAGTTTTAATGCATAAATACAATGCCTTTAAAACATGTTTTGGACATATATGTAATTATGTCTTTAAAATATGACATATATGAAAATCTCCCATTTTTTTTTCCAAAAAAATAATGAAACTACGTTATTTTTTTAACTATTAAACCAGCTGCCAGAATCAGTAGTTTAAATCGTTGAATGTCACTAATAGAAAATCTCCACTCTTATCTCATTACGTGCATGGAAACTATGTTAGTGTACCCTAACAAAAACTTTCAATGTTATTCAATCCAAGGGTAAATATATATTCCCAATGATATATCATTTCCTATATGAATCATAATACGGTTCCAATAAGTTTTTGATTGCTAGATCAAATGAAATATTCTTCATATCACATATAGTAATATAGTATACTTATCATTTATTAATTATTTGCTAAATTTCATTCAGTTACATGTAATCCTTGGTTCGTAATACATACAGACTTGATATTTTCATTTTTCTCGACTAAAATATGTCAAAATCTTCGATGCTAATTAACCCCGTAAACTCCAAAAACATTTTCATTATTACATGTTGATGTACATTGTAAGAAAAGGAAAAATGCTCTAGTGATAAAATACTAAAAAAGAAAACCGTGACATAAGCTATAGAGGTACGTACAATAATATGTAAATGGATATATAGATCAAAGATATGTAAATGGATATATAGATCATGAGAAGTGTTATCCGTATCGCAAATATTTACTTGATTACTACACTGTATAACTATTAAAGCATACTGTATAAGTCAGTAGAATATATGTATGGTATATAAATCAAAAATTATGATAAAATTATCACTTTCCATAGACCATAGATGTGAACATTAAAGATGGTTCAATTAAAAGGTTTGTTACTTGGAAAACTTTTGGAACATAATCAAAGTTCTGGTGCTAGACAAAATCATTTAAAACAAATTGGAAAGCAAAAGAAAAAGTTGACATTTTGACATCAAATTAAAAGTTTGAGCTATCGATTGTTTGATCTCAAGCCACATGTATCAATATATTTTCTCGATTTCTCCTAATTACCATATCCTTCACTAACTTAGGTTTTATGAATAGAAACCTTCACCATATGATTTACGTTTTTAGCAATACAAATTCCTTAGCTTCACCATATCCTTCATAACATATTACATTTTATACATATTTTAAACAACTTAGCTTTTATGATTCATAAGGAAATCCTAATTAATTATTTTATTGAACAGTAAATCTTAATTAATTAAATAACAACACATTATAATTAACAGTAACGTGATGGATGATATCATAACAAGATCGAGCCGTGAGTTCCATCTCGGATATTCGTATAACTTAAGGATAAGAATAGGAGCTTGCCGTAAAAAGAAAATGTAAGTTTAAACATCTCAAGAAAATCATCATAAAGGATGGGTTTAAAGCATACTAATCCCAATTAAACATAATCAATTTGATGCATACATTTGTGATTTGACATAGTTATCATATTTGTCTTTCTTATAAACTTCTAACTATAATTATTTTGATCATTTCGCTAATTCGAAATATTTTTAGGACTACATCTTGAACTTATCAATCAATTATTCTTTTTAGAGTAGTATGAAACTATGAATTATGAATAAGGCATAATTCCAATACACCTTATTAAAAACATATACTAGGGATGAGCAAAAGACTCGGAAATTCGTGCTCGACCCGAACCCAGCCCGAACCGATCCGTCTGAAACCCTAACCGGCCGGGTCACGGGTCATGTTTTTAGTGCATTCGCGGGTCATGGGTTGGACGGGTCGGGCCGAGTCGGGTGAAGCCAAAAACCGAAAGTTATGAAGGAAACTCGTGACCCGCCCGAACCGAACGGACTGGGTCACGATTTCATTTTTCATGCTCTTGCAGGTCGCGGTCATCACGGTTTATGCCAGGTTTTGATCCGTGCATATCCCTAAAATATACCCTTTTCGCATGAAATTTAAGTTTATCTCATCTCAACTTGTTCTGACTTTGTTCTCACCAAAAGTTACAATCAAGAATAAAATGATCTTAGCTCCTTGATAAAATAAGTAATCTAAAAAATCTTTTTTTGTTTTAAGAGATACATCATATATATATATATATATATATGAAAAGGAAATATAAGGCTGTCCGACACCTAAGCTTAGGCGTGGAACCCCTCACATACTAATATTTTATTATTTTTTTTTAATAAATAAATGCACGGGCCTATATGGATTAAAAACAATATGTGAGTGTTCCACACCTAAACTTAGATACCCGACAGCCCTATATTCCTATATATATATATATATACACTACAATATAAAACATTTGTTCCCTCCATTTTTTTCAACTTTAAGTAGTTAACAAAATACCCATCTCACTTATTCATAATTTCATTAGAAGAAATCTCAACCACTTATTTTTCTCTCTCCCATCAAATTTCAACCATTCATTTTTCTCTCTTATAGTATAAATTATTTTATTCCTCTAATTCATTCAAAAATTTTTATTTCAAAAACCGTACATTGACAAATTATAAAAAGTATATGGGTGTTCTAAAAATTTCATGTTCTTTCATTAGAGATGTCATTCGACATACTTTCAACGAATTTTTAAATTTGAGGGCGGATTCCGTACGGCTAAGTAATTTGGTTATCACACTCTATGACCTATCACCTCTTATGACCTATTACATTGTATGACCTATCACCCCACCATCTCACCGCCGCAACGCGTGGGTACTTTTCTCATAAAAAAAATAAACAGTAGAACGTGATTTGAAGTTGAAACATCTTAGGCATTGTCAAGGAATCTATAAGTTGAAGTAGCAAACTTTGTTACATATGAACTAGCATGTTACCCGCGCAATGCGGCGATGGTCATGACAATGCCGTTGTAGTGGGGGGTCAAGTGTTGGTGGTGGAGACGGCGTCGAGTGGTGTGTATAATTGATGTAAATGGTTAATGAAAGTATATTAAAGAATGATGTGTGAAATCGAGTTTAATAATTTATAACAAGATCTACCGTTTACTGTCTACCACACACTTACGGGCAGTGTACCCGTTCGTATGTAATATAGTTAATGGGTAAGACCAGGATCGAACACAAGGACTAAATGTTGTACTTAAGGTTGTAAAAATGTAAATCAAGAGAAAGTTTGGTTTGTGACCGAGTTGTCACTTTGCGTTTCAGAAAGCTAATTAATCGACAAGTAAAATAAATTAAATACTCAACCGGTGTCAATTGAGAGTATGCGAAAATAGTTTGAGTTGTAACAAATAATTAAAAAGCCATCTATGTCAAATCCGCTACACAAGAAGTTTAGGTTGCATATGGTTTAAGCTCAAAATTCAATATTGTTGGTGACAATAATCGTGACAAGACTAAAACACACCCGGCGTGCACTCCGGTTGTAAAATCGACTCAATCACCTAATCAATTCAATTCCTTGCAACAAGTGGTACCACCAACCTTATTACACTTCCTTGAACTAACTAGTTTGTTTGACTACTTAAATAACAATTTAATCTTTGTGAAAGAAACGTGGTACCACCAACCGTTAAATTCACTTAACAAAGTAATTTCTATTAAACTTATATTCTTTACTATCATATCATGACCTAGCAAAAATTGTTCATAGACAAACAACTAAAATAATACTTGCATTCAACTAGTACCACTATTGAAAAACACAAATATCACCGAGAACACAAATCTAAATGGAAGAAGACAAAATGTTAAGTAAAACCAACTTGAATTCAAAATACTATGCAACCATAACTAATTGTTTCACTTTATCTTCATAGATGTATAAGGATTTAGCTACTCATAATGTTAAAAGCTAAAGATTGAAGTAGAAAGGAAGACATGATGTACCCAATATAGAGAACAAATACAAACCGAAGTTACAATCGAGCTACAATGAGTAACAATAGCTAAAATTAATCTTCAAGTCTTTAAATGATGTTGGAGTAGTGAAAAACTCTTGAAAACCTTGAAAACGGCTGAAGTATAAGTGTGTGAGCTGAAAATGTCCCAGACTAGGGTTTGGGTGGAGTGGTGGATGGTATTTATACCCCAGGAGAGAGAAAATGGTGATGTCAGGCAGAACTCGCGCCGCTAGGGTCTTGGGTCGCGCCGCTAGCTCCTTCAGGCCAAAGTTCTGACTTCGAAAGTGCCCAACTCGCGACGCTAGGGTCCCTTCTCGCGCCGCTACTGGGTTGAAAACCTGGATCGTGCCGCGAGAGGGCCTTATCGCGCCGCTAGGGACTTCAGTGAAAAGTTCTGTCTTGAAAATCCACAAATCGCGCCGCGAGGGTCCTTTCTCGCGCCGCGACTGGGTTGAATTACCCTGGCTCGCGTCACGAGTCACCCTCCTCGCGCCGCAAGGTCTTGCAGGGATTTGCCGTTTCAGCTTCGTTCTTCTTTGGTTAGTGCATATGGACCACTTCTGAGCTATTTTCTACCATTTGGGGCAATATACCTGTTTTAGGCCTGAAACCACTTGCAAATACCATAATGCACCACAAAACAAGTATAAATGGCTATAAAACTAGTACAAAACGTCCAATTCGGTGTAGGGAAACATGTACAATTTGAGGCTTATCAAAGAATAAAGGATTGTTAGTGTAAATTAATCATTAATGTTATGGGGTAGTGTATGTTGAAATATTTTAAGGGGTGCTAAGTAAAAGTATTACATATTTTTAATACTTTCATAAATAAAAGGGACTATTTCTTTTATAATATAGTATAGATAAACCAAGTGTAACATTGAAATAACTTTGAAAGGAAAGTTGAATTGAACCTCCGAAAACCATCCACTTGAACCAATTGCAACATTGAAAAACATTATCTCTTTACCTAGTAATTCATCAATTAATGACAAACTAGTATTTGTGCCCGGGCTTTGCCCCGGGACACAGCGATACCTAAAATTTACAACGTTTATAAACTCGTGATATATACATAACGATAAATGTAAATTACAAAGCGTATGAAATATGAATCCTAAAAAAAGGTATACAACGAACAAAAAAAAGTGTTGCAAAAGAATATTTAAAAGGTATTTTTTATTTATTATAAGATAAAAAACAAATTATAGTATTATGAGTAATTACTTAGTCATGTTTGTCACTAAATAACGTAAATTTTGTATAAGTCGCAAACTGTACAAACACACCTTCGTTGCTATACAAAAGAAATATAGCAACTGATAGGAAAAATAAATCAGATGAGTCACTATATTTTACATTTAGTGAAAGTGATGGACAAATGACAATTAAAAGGTGTTGGCCATATATTGGGCCTCAAGCCCATGAAAGCCCAATTATCAATTACCCAAAATTACTCCGTACTCCGTAACTTAAATAAATAAATATTAAAAAGAAAAGTTATAGGTATAACCTAACACACGTCAACGTTTCCACTCCTCCTATCCACTACACACCTGGTTTTACAAAACGGTGGGTTTTGTGCTTTTGTTTTTCTATTCCTTTTATCAGTTTCTTTCTTATTCTTTTTCCTCTTTTAACACACACACATCACAACCAATTAAGTTTTTGTCCTTTTATCGGAGTCCGGTTTTAACAGATTTAATCATGGTCATAGCTTTAAGTATGATGCTTGAACCCTTGTGTTTATTATAATCTATATTGATCCAGGTTCTTTTGATTATGAAATCTCAAAATTAGTTAGGGTTTTTGACATGAAATTTTTTCGGAGTGTTTGGCCGGAAACTCACCCAACGCTAAAGATGCGCTATTTTTATGTGTTTTCGATATATAAAGGTGTGCCATTAGTCCGTTACTCCGTCTTTTCGATATATAATATGTCTATGTCTTTGAAGTGGTTTGCCGGGAACTTGCCGAAGAAGACAATAGCTTCGAATCTGAAGAAATCGATAGTTGATAGTAAAGGTTACCAATTTCTCTATCTTTTTTCGATATATAAAGTTGTGATATTTTTCTATGTTTTTGACATATTATGTGTTTTATGTTTGTATATATATGAATCTGGTTGAGATGTTCATTTTTTAGTTGTTGATGATTGATAACAACGTTGGTGCTCACGACAGAAGAAAGAAGGGAAAAAAATCGGTGGTTGTTCCGGCTTGATTGCTTGTATATTATGTTTTGTAACTTGTACGCTTAATTACATAGAAGACAAAAGTGGGAAGGAAGTAAAGTATGTGTAGACGGTCAAAGAAAAAGCAGGAAGAAAAAAGATTTAAAAAATACCCGTTTGTGAGTTGCACGCATACTCACGCACTGGTTTTAAGTATATATATAATATATATGTGAGGTCCTCGTCTCATTCGCGAATAGCAAGATTGATTCATTGATTGACACAAACATAACTTGTAAAGTAACTCATGACCTACTCTATAGACAACGAGTTTGCAATTGCTTGTATGGATAACAATTTAAAACTAGGTGAAACCCGTGCATTGCACCGGTCTATTTTATTTTCTAACATTATTTATCGTAAATGACATGCAATAAACATAATGTTATGACGAAAGTGAATATATAATTATATATTATAAAAATTAGATGATCTTTATATATGTAAACATCTAATAAATAGATTGTAAAATCTACACTTGAAGTCAATAAGATTACACTTGATATTGTTGTCCAAAGCCTCCAAAAAAACATGGTTTTAGAACTCAAGAAAAACACTCTTAATCAATCCTATCATTGTGAAGCAACCCCATTAAAAAAAAATATTATGAGGACATCCTCATATGTTTGATTTGAATGTGGTTAATGACTCATAAAATGTGTACTTACATTCAACTTAGTATTTAGTAAATGTAACTATGTAAGTATTATATATGTAAGCGGGAAGCAATGGTATTCGGCAAACCCATGGACCAAGTCGGCGGGTAGTAACACCACCGCCCAAGTTACGCCGAAGGAGAGAAGGTGTGAATTTCGGCAAACAGTACCAAAGAGACAGGGGATGGAATAGGGGTTGTGAGGGGCCACTAATGACTAAAAACATAGGTGTTCCTTCTTTTTTTTTTTTCCTTTTTTTTCCATTTTTAATATGTATGGCAATGGAAGTTATATATATATATATATACTAGGTCTTTTACCCGCACGATGTGCGGCTAGTTAAAATATCGTTAATGAAATATATTGTTTAAAGAGAGTTTAAATTAAGGTGGATGACTTAATAATGCTAGGATAACAATTGATTTTTCAAAACTTTTAATATTGATATTGATAATGTGATTTAGTTATCATATATAGTTTTGATGTATTGTTTATTTTTGTAGCCATATGAATAAAAATTTTAAAATAATATCTAACGTTACAATCTACAAAGTAGAAAAGTAAAATAAGCAAGTAAATAACATAAAGAAAGAAAAACCCATATTTATTACTCACAAGAATGAGTGTATTTAGTTCTTTTGTATAATGACATTTCAAAAAATTATTATTCGATCAAGTATCTACAATATCTAGTTGTTAATGAAAATGTAAAAAAAAAACACATATATAGAAAAATTATCAATTTCAAGGAACAATTTTATATAAACATATTTAAGCTCAAACTATATTTCAATGGTCTTAAAAACATTGTGATTGATATCTGTATATATCATGATGTATATGTATGTATTAGTGAGTGGACTTTCTAAATATTCATGGGCTCTCATCCACCATCATTTTTGTTAATATATAAGGACACATGATTTAAACATCCGGTAATTAAATTTATTTTTATTTTGTATAGATTTAAAATTTCGTGATTAATGAAATTTAGATTTTAGAATATATAATTTCTTTATATCTTTATATATATTAATTAAAAATAGCCAAATCAAAAGAAAAGAAAAATAAAATCAAAGGATACGGAGTATTGCATTGAATGCATAGTTAACAAATTAAATAATATCCATGATTTTCTAAACTTTGTTGTATATTTCACTATTTTATTATTATTCTTATAAATATTGTAAAAAAAATATGGAGATGACACATAGGATTCAATCCTATGTAGCAATATTATAAGCTAGTTTGAAGTTCGGGAGGCTCTAGAATCGTCCGATTAACTACTGTTTTAATAATTATATATATATATATATCTATATATTAATTTATATATACCATTTTTCTAATATTTTGAAGTAATCACAAAATGCTTTTCCATTATATTACTATTTTAGAATTTAAATATATTTATTGGAAATACTTATATGGGTGCCTCTATCTTTTCTTCTTTAAAAGATTTTTTTTCTTTATCGTTTACATTTTAGTCCCTATGATTTGATACTATACAAATTTTGAAACTATATTTTTTTTTATATTAATTACATTTTAGTCGCCCCTGTATTTTTATTTTATTTTATTATTGATTGTATTTATATTTATTTAGATGTTTTAATTTATATAGTTTTTGATTTTATGTATTAAAAATAAATGACATAAAAATATGATGTGGAAATAGTGTTTACAAGTTTGGTGACATTCGGTGAAAGTGATGTCAATATTTTAGTGAAGTTTGGTAAAGTTTGAGGAAAAATAAAGTAGAGATTTTTAATGGAGAGTGATAAAGTGAAAATTTGATAAAAGTTTGGTTATGGAATGACCACTCCCTCCCCCTTGGATTGAGATCCCCTAAAGTTGCTTTCAACTTTATTGGTAAAGTTGAAAGCATCTTGACCTTTGGATTGAAATCAAATGTCAATATTCAAAATTCATCTTTGAATTTTGAACCTTGATTTTAAATCAATGATTAAGATCTACAACTTTACCAATAAAGTTGTGATTAACTTTAGGGAATCTCAATCCCTCCCCCTTATAGATTTGATTTAATTAATCTAGCTACATAGGACATTTATTATAGGACTTGAAATTTTTTAAAAGTATAACCCATGTATTTCATGGACTAATAAAATTATATATATATATATGGCTCCGAGAGCTGAGAGAAAAAAATAAAAAAATCTTCTCATCTCAACCATCCAAATTCATTCATAATTTAATCTGAACCCTTAAAAATATAAAAGAGGATGCGTCTCTACAAAAACCCCTCACTCTCTGTCTCTCTATCCGACCCCCAAACCCCATCACCATCGCATACCACGACGATCACGACCTCCAATCATCAGCACCATCCCGCCAATCACGACCCTTTCTCTGTTGATTATCCGGTGTCCCCTTCCTTCCTGAATCCTTTCGTATCTCCAACGACCACAACAAAGCACGCCGCCATCACAACCATCCAGCGAGTGGAAGAAAATGGGGGTCTGGGTGTTCGGGGTCGTCTTTACCAATTATTTACAGTGAGTTTTGTTTTCTTTCTTTTGTTTCCCATGTTTGTATTCTTTATAATCATTAGTTGTTTGCATCATATATATATATATATATATATATATATATATTTCACCTAAAGTTTTGGATATTATGTAGTTTGATTTGTGTTAGAAGTGGTCTTACCATAAGTAAAAGGTTGATAATCAGATTGTCATTTTACAAATTTGTATCAGTTGAGTACGTAAAATATCGTGTGATTTTTCATAGCACTAATTTGGTAATTTCTATGATTTTCATTTGGGATTTTCCTTGAGAATGTTGGTTTATATGAAATTATATATATATTTATGGCTACCAGAGCATAGAGAAAAAAATATTAGTATCACATAATCATAACCATCTAAATAAAATACAACAAATGATCTTAGCCGTTTAAACTAAAAACCAGGTCACACCACTGCGCCAAACACTTCCCCGTTCCCCTCCTCTCTCTACGCTCCACCCTCCAAAAACCCTTCCCCTCTCCATCTCATATCCTCCCGCCTTCATTAAATTTGATATCTCTTTGGATTTGAATTAACACTTGCCGGCATTTTTAACTACGGCCAAAAACCACGACACATGTCCGGTTTTTTTAATTGCTTTGCCTCCTAAGGAAAATAATAGGTGATGTGCATACTGTTTCTTCATATATTTTATTTAGTTTAGGTTTGTATCCAGATTTCAAGGTTTTTGTATAGGTGCATTATGTTTAATTTTTGTTATGTTATTGGTTCGAATATTTAGATTTGTATGCGTGTTTAATTTTCATGGTATAGATGCATTATGTTTGTTAACTTATTGCCAAATTATGATACATGAATAAGTTATTGGCTTTTCTAGGTTTGTAAATTGGTAAATTCTTGATATTTTGTTGCAATATTTTGCTCATGGCATGGCTGTGGTAAATGCAGATGCCAAAGGGATATGTCATGACTCATGATTCTAAAACACAAGATCCAATTAATAAAAGGTATTTGTTTTCTTCATCGAGGAGGTATTGAGTAGATACTAGGAAATTGTCCCTCATCTAAAGCTTGCAGGTCTGTGATATACCCTTTTGTTTTCTTCATATCACCACAAATATATGGCGTTACATTAGCAATACATATTGCATTACCAATGTTGATATGGCGTTATGGCTTATAACTGATGACACACACTGAATACAGGTCAGGAGCGGTGTAGGTAGAGCAGGTATTTACGTCTTTCTTTGTCTTCAACGGCAGAAAGGCTAGTTGTTCCAGTGACATGGGAACTGTCCATATTTACAACTTGAAGTTTAGTTTTGGGCCATTCTTTAACCATATCTGACCAAAATAATGGACCCCCAAGAGCCGTTTCACACCTAATGTTCATGAAAGGTACTCTAGATCTTTCGTTCTTCTCTTTTTCTTGGCTTGGTCACACGATAAAAAAAATAGAAAGTTGATTTATGAGGAAGTGAAATCTGTTGATAAATGTAGGAAAATTTTTGTTATACATTGCTATTATATATATGGGGTGTTTGAATGTGCGTTTGAAATTGACTGTGATTTAGAAATTTTTTGCAAATTGTTAGCTATAACATAACGTACTGTTTGGCCTTTGGGGTGAGTGGTTGAATGTGTTTGTGTTGCTTTATTTAACTATTGTTGACATATCTGCACTAAATCAATACATATTTACAAGTGGCCTATCAAGTGAACCCATGCCCTATTGATTGAAGGGTCACCTCATATACCACCAGTGAGATTGGGTAAATTAAAGGTTGCAAAATGTGTGGGTTACGGCTGGGTAATGGCAAAATTGGAACTGGTCAAAATTTTAACTTTTTTTTTTCAATGTTGTTTAGGCCGGGTAGGGTTGTGACCATGCTGACCAGCAAGGGACTAATGACTAGGATGAGGGAGTAATGACTAGGCTGGTTCAGCCTAACCAGCAAATCAACATCTTGCGGATTACCTTTGTTATATGTGTGTGAATCCCTTTACATGGTAGTCCATGTATAGGCAACTTGATCGGCTACTTTCTAAAATGGCAACTTTATAAAATCCGTTTCCATAGGGCAACTGGTCTAGAGTGCGTAGTTGCCTAATATGTATGTTAACTTTATTTCTACTTCTGATACGTGTGTGTTTGCTGAACAACTTGAAGGACCGTTTGCTAAGGCAGGTTCCACTAGCCATGCTATATTGGTTGTTCAATTTGCAAAGCTTAATGACTATGGAGGTACACTTAAATTGGTAATCATGGTTTCTTGCTTTTCCTTATCTATTTATTTTTAATGTGATTTAGCTTTTAAATGTCCTATATGGCAAAACCATTGTGATCTGTGTCTCAGTCACTAAATAATTACACAATTTACTTTTGCAACAAAACTATTTTATGGTTCAAGAATGAACAAGGTTGGAGGGTATTAAATATATAGGTCTGAACTCTAAAGCTTCTAAGGTCAACTATTGAAGATTCTATTACAGTGGCGGCACACAAATGATAATCTTGTCAGATTTCGATTGTTTTTCAACTATTATGTTTGGGTTCCAATGTTTTGTATTATGCCTTATTAATAAAAATTGGATATTTATACTTTCGTTAATTCACTCTTCACAGATAATGTTGGACATGTTTCCTATATTTTATTGTTTCTAACTCAGTCAACGACCGGGTATTGATCTAGTTTATAATTATTGACTAATTAATCATTAATAAATAAATGAAATGTACTATTGTGTATACTAAAAGATGTCATTAGATGAAGTATAAAAAACTATAAATTAAATAAAAATACATATAGTTATAAAAATAAAATGATTTAATTCACATGATACAATACAAACATTGCTAATAATAACTTAAAATCTTGAAATGTAAAGCCTTATGTACCATATTACTTCAAAATATCGGAAAACTTTAAAATTGCTTTCACGGTTGCTCAAATATAGCTTTAAAAAAATGTATGAGAAAAAACAACTTTATATGTTAGTTAAAAATGATGATCAACTTTTATAAAAAAACATATTTTAATTTTATAGGAGTGCTAATCTACTATTTAAGATCCGACTGTTTAAAAGCCTTATAACAATATACGCCAATATAAGTTATGATATGTACACATATGTTTAGGTGAGAATCGTTATAAAATTTGAAAGTAACACAAAAGTTTCAGACTTAATTACACATTTTAATATCTTAATTTTGAGTCAATACATAAAGCTTGGAAATATTATTAAAATGTAGACGAAAAATATTTATTAAAATGGAAAATTTATTAGTAAAGATGTCAATGTGTGAATATTGATGATATAAAAGCTATTGGTATTATTGTGTGGAATTTATTACTAAAGATGCTAATATGTGAATATTGATAAATTGAAATCTATTGTAGAATGTAGATGGTAAACAAAAAGGCTTGTAAAACATCATTAACTGTATCACCAATTGGTTGCAGATAGACCCTATAACAACACATCATTAAGAGATATGACGTCAAATATTACCCACAAAACTCCATTTAATTGTGACTAAATAGATAGCTTAAAACTTGATTTGGTATAAGAACTTCTTAGGATTAAAATTTGCTATCAGTCAACATCTTTATTCATTTTTTACGTATTAGATATAACACATAACTTAATTCATCAAATTTATAAGTAATTGGACTCAAATAACCCCTCGAATATATCCAAGCGAAGAGTCGGTAGATTCAATACCTTCCATGACCTTCGGCAATTTGTCCCATATTTCCATCAAATGTGACAGATGGTTTTGAATGAACCCCGAGCTCTAATGAATCTATTAGCATCTACCTCGGCACTTGTTCAAAAAGTGAACTCACATAATAAATAATTTAATTTAAAAGTCAAAGAAAGATAACCAACATCCTCGATTCGTCTTTGGTATATAGAAGTTAAGGTTAAACAAAAACATATCAAATTAATCAACAGTTAAAATGCACGAAAGATTTCTAGAAATTAAACTTGTAATTTGTTATCAACTTACATACTAAAAACACGAAATCAACTGAAAAAAATGACACGTTTCATTTGAAAGCATTTCTAATTTTTTTTTTTTAAAAAAAAATATCACTTACAACTTGTTAGATTCAGGCAAACATATTTCCTCATATTTTGTATTTAATAGTAAAAAAAAGAAATCCACATGTTCTAGTTATATCTCTACCAATTTTTTATCTTTGGATTCATAATTAAGTTGAATAATATATAAATGAAAAATAAATCTGGAGATGAAAGTGTTAAATTTCTATGAAAATTATATGATAAATTGTACTACAAAGGAATCATGTATTGTGAATTATAAATAACCAAAAGTTTTGGTTTGCATTAACTGATTACTAAAAACTCTCAAAAGATTTGAATGATAATAACATTAATAAAATTTAAATTCTCATGTCTAGCTATATTAATTATCGGATGAACAATTGCAAGATATATATTTTAAGACAACAATAATATTTCTATTGTGACTTTCCAAATAATAAACAAAATTCTTTGTAGTTCAACTGGCAAAGAAGTTCACATGTTATCCTGGAGGTCATGAGTTCTATCCCTACCTCCAACTTTTTTATAAAAAGTTTAATAAAACATCATTGTAAATCTTGATTGCTTACGTGGACATTGACTAAGCAAAGTAGATGTCGACGTGGATGCTGATATGTCACTTAGATCATTCTGGTGATGCCGTGCCACGTGAGCACTTTCTGATAGCCTTTTATATATATATATATATATAGAGAGAGAGATCTTAGTTAATACTTAAACTTCTGTCATAATCTAGGGCAAAACCATATACCTTAAACTTTTGTCATAATCTAGGGCAAAACCATATATAGTCAAACCTCTATAAATTAATACTCTATAAATTAATATTTCGATAAAATGAGTAATTTGTCCAGACCCAACTTAAGAGATTAGTAAAAATCAACATTATATAAATTAATAACTCGTTAAATTAATAAAATATCTTAGTCTCAACACTATTAATTTATATAGGTTTCACTGTAAAAGCCAATGTAAGACTCTTCCGATCCTAATGCCGATGTATGTCACTGCTTGTAGCTTTTGTATTAATAATGACACATTTAACATTTTTAAACTGACACATTTCTGTCTATAATATTTGATCATTTTAAAAAAAAAAATCTTTTAATATTATTATATCAGAGTTGTACTCATGTGAAACTACAAAAAGTGGTGAAACCAAAGGGCTGCATCTCAGCCCTTGGATCAAAAGCAATCCACGGCTGAGATTAAAAAAAAAACAACACGGAGGGGTACTTTGGTAATTTTATACATTATCCCACTTTTTTCTTTTCTAGTTCCAAACACACCCAGAGATCTCTCTTTCTCTCTCACTCCCCCTATTGGAAAATCACCACCACCACCACTACCCTCATCGTGTTTAGGTCACCGTCACGTTCCAATCGAAATGGCACAACCATCATTTCCGTCGTCATCATCATCTTCATCATTCATCATCAATGGATCTTGAGAAGTTAATATCATTGAAGGATGTATTGAATACGAACATTACGACTTTTTGTTATGTGAATTCTAATTTTCTCAGGTGATAATCAAATGTAATTTGATAATATGTGATTAGATTTATTCTAACATTTGAACTTGTTAAATATTATTAATTATTCAATTGACTTTGTTGTTTGGTACAATATTGCATACAAGGTGTTTGATGAAATGTTTGAACCAAAGTTTCTTATATATGATTTAATATCAAATCACATTTGATTGAGTATTGCACAAGGTGTTTGATGAAATGTCTAAATCAATGTTTGATAATATGATTTAATCAACTTTATGATTCTGTATTAAATTGGTGTATAGGTTTGTGGATATAAACTCCATTTGTTTTGTGGAAATGTATGAGTAACATCAAATTTGATTTGTTATCTGTTATTGTTTACTTTTATGTTCATAATCATAGTTTATTATGTATAAAGATTATAGAAATTTCTGTTTTTGTAACTGTATGTGTAAAATCATATTTGATTTTGTATATAGATTCTATAGATTTGTGTTTTGTAACTTTGTTTTGTACAATCAAATTTGATTTTCTATTGAGGTTTTAGTTACTTGTGTTCTTATGCCTAGAATCATATTTGATTTTACTCTTACAGTGTGAAAATCCTATATATAACGAATTATTCAAAATCAAAAATGATTTTACGCATACATTGTGACAAAACCTATTCAAAATCAAAAATGATTTTAAGCATACATTGTGACATACCCATACAAAATCATATTTGATGTTATTACAAAGAAAAATATTTAAAATCATTGTTTGGAATCATATATGATTTTCTATATGCTTTCCATACACAATCATAACTTATACAAGATCAACTATTCATAATCAAAAATGATTTTACGTATACATGGGTAATAGTTATAGAAAATCATATATGATTCTGTATAGCACAATGTGACAAAATGAAATGAGTTTTTTACATTGAAACTTATTCATAATCATAAATGATTTTAAGCATACATTGTGAGATACCTATACAAAATCATATTTGATTTTATTACAAAGAAAAATATTTAAAATCATTGTTTAGATATATATATGATTTTCTATATGCTTTCCATACACAATCATAACTTATACAAGATCAACTATTGAAAATCAAAAATGATTTTACTTATCCATGGGTAATAGTTATAGAAAATCATATATGATTCTGTATAGCACAATGTGACAAAATGAAATGAGTTTCTTAAATTGAAACTTATTTATAATCATAAATGATTTTAAGCATACATTGTGAAATACCCATACAAAATCATATTTGATGTTATTACAAAGAAAAATATTTAAAATCATTGTTTAGAATCATATATGATTTCCTATATGCTTTCCATACATAATATAACTTATACAAGATCAACTATTCAAAATCAAAAATGATTTTACGTATACATGGGTAATAGTTATAGAAAATCATATATGATTCTGTATAGCACAATGTGACAAAATGAAATGAGTTTCTTACATTGAAACTTATTCATAATCATAAATGATTTTAAGCATACATTTTGACATACCCATACAAAATTATATTTGATGTTATTACAAAGAAAAATATTTAAAATCATTGTTTAGAATCATATATGATTTTCTATATGCTTTCCATACACAATTATAACTTATACAAGATCAACTATTCAAAATCAAAAATGATTTTACGTATACATGGGTAATAGTTATAGAAAATCATATATGATTCTGTATAGCACAATGTGACAAAATGAAATGAGTTTTTTACATTGAAACTTATTCATAATCATAAATGATTTTAAGCATACATTGTGAGATACCTATACAAAATCATATTTGATTTTATTACAAAGAAAAATATTTAAAATCATTGTTTAGATATATATATGATTTTCTATATGCTTTCCATACACAATCATAACTTATACAAGATCAACTATTCAAAATCAAAAATGATTTTACATATACATGGGTAATAGTTATAGAAAATCATATATGATTCTGTATAGCACAATGTGACAAAATGAAATGAGTTTCTTAAATTGAAACTTATTCATAATCATAAATGATTTTAAGCATACATTGTAACTTTGTTTTGTACAATCAAAATTTGATTTCGTACATACACTTTGGTTTAGACATTTCATCAAACACTTTGTGGGCAAAACTCATTATAAAAATTTTAAACAACAACAACTAAAGATACAACTTCTTATCATATGAAAAAACAAAAATAAGAGAAAAAACTACAAATCATGGATAAAAATGGTTTGTTTATCCATTTTTTATATAAACTACATAAAATATCACTCTAATAATATCTAAAACATCATCTTCCATTTGTTGTTGTTGCTAGTGATTTGAGATGAAGATCCAGATTGTAGTGGTGGTGGTGGCGGCGGTCGGATATGGTGGTGGTGGTGGTGGTGGTGGTCACTGTCCAAGGAGGAGAAGATAGGGAGAGAGAGAGAGAGAGAGAGAGAGAGACTGTGTGTGTGTGTGTGTGTGTTTTGATCAGGTGAATAGAGAAGATGAGAGAATTGGAAGATAAGATTCTTTTTTTGGGTGTAAATTACGAAAATACTCCTCCGTGTTTTATTTTTAATTAGAGGTAAATGTTAATCTTAACCATTGATGGGAATGATCCAAAGGCTAAGATTAAGCCCTTGAGATTCATAGAAAATTAAGGATGTAAATGAACAAACACTTATTATATCATACCATTTATTAACTAAAAAAATATTAGTGGATGAGATCTATGGTGGACCTACATAGATTATCAATTAAGCGACGATGAAAACCAACGAAGTTAAACGACGAGACGATGTGGCGTCATTAAACTTACAAGAGGGACGAGTAAGTCGAAGAGACCGTTGAGATTACTTTAACCATGAATATACCATACTTTTACACATGTATTTTGTTCCCCACAAATTTAAATAAAGTTAATTTTTTTCTCTTGTAAGTCTTATTGTTCCAATACTACCCATATTATTTTTTTTTTCAAAGCTACATCAATATATAGAAAACAAAACTACTAGGTTTTTATACCTCATATTCTACTTTTCTACATAGGTTAGCTATTCGAGGCCGGGTCCATATTAAAGCTAATTTTGAACATACAATTAAGAATGTTAACATCAAGTAATTAAATTCGGCCATAGACACTTCATTTTTCTTAAGTTTGCCGAGTAATTATTTACAATTCCTAATTAACTTAAGGTTTTGAGTGTCACTAAAAGCTAACTAGACATACATGTACATCATGTTGATGTTATACAAAATTAATACCAAACACAATGATTTGTTTGCAGTTGATTGGAATGGGACAATACCACATATTATTTTCCTGTGTGATCCCTTTTATATCCCCTACTATTTTAGGCTTACATTTCTCACAACCCGTGGAGCCATGGACCAAAAATTTAACTTCTTTCCTAAGGCGAGGCTAGCAAGTAATTAGAGGATGTTTGGTTTCTTCCAACTAACAAAGCACAGTGTTCACGCGTTGCGACGGCGGTGGTGATGAAGGGCGGTGGTGGAGATCGAGGGAGGCGGCGGAGGGTGATAGAAGGTCAATGAAAGTGTATTAAAAATGAGGAGATTGAGGAAAAGAGGGTATATAAGACTTTTATGTTGAAATAGGGGTATTTTAGGACGAAAAAATATGCTTAAATTTTTAATCTAGTTCTTTTGATAAGGGTATAGATAGATATAGATAGATAACTTAATTACATTTTGTTTTAAGTTTGCGTCTACATAATTCATAAGTTGCTTCTACATAATTTTTAGGTTTGCGTCTACTATACATAATTTTTCTTATCAGTCAGTCAAACAACCGATCCTTTTAATATCAAATCCTAACTCCGTCATTACTTATCCCTAACTACTTCAATGTCTGCATAGGTCAAATCACGCGTTATAGTAGTACATTATATTATGGTATTCTTATGTCACCAGAACAATAACACGTGAGAATTAATGTGTTTCCAATTACATACATGTTCTACATATAACATTATGCATATATAACCTCCTTACCTTTTGTTGCACCAGTACCTCACTACCTTTCACCATGTACATTGGATTACTTTATTAGTTACATTTTATATATATATATATATATATATATATATATATATATATAGAGGGACAATCAAATAAAAACATATTTAAAATAAAAACGGTGAGAACACCTTAAAATCATCATTTTGATGCATAAAAAGTCCATAAAACTGACATAGTGCATTAGTTAATTATCATTATTTAAGTGTTTAACAACACATTGATTTATCAAAATCAAAAAAATTATGTTTTTTGTTGGATGCATCATTTTGATGAATATGCATCCAAGATGGATGTACAAAACAAAAAACATGATTATTTCGATTTTGACGGATGAATGTGTTGTTAAACACTTAAATAATGATAATTAGTTATGCACTATGTTAGTTTTATGGACTTTTAATGCATCAAAATGATGTTTTTAAGGTGTTCTCACCGTTCTTATTTTAAAAGTGTTCTCACCGGAGTGTATATATATATATATATAATTAGCTTTTAGTTACATGGTTCTATCAGTCATAAATATAATTTATTCCAGATCAACTTCGTAGGTTTGTCTTCAAATAGTAACCACCATGCATGACTGTTGACTAATACCGTTTTCTACAATGTACATATGGAGAAAGTTAGATGTAAAATCCATACCTTTACGTAAAGATGTTGGTAGACTACTTTTATAAGGGCCTTCGCCCTACAGAGAATGAGAATTAAACTCTTAAACTGTATATGGGGTAAGAGATTTTTTTGTATGATCCAACCCAATTTATTTTTCTTATTACTAGTAAATACTAAATTGTGGACATTAACACAACCCGAATGGGACATGATGAGTTATGACATATAACAAATTTAAGAGATTGAAAATTGAAGAATATATAGTATTATGACATTTAGAGTAAGTTATTACAATATTATTTAGCATTTTTGTGTTTACCAATATATTTTGATTGATTATTTGTTTTTAGGAAGTATACATGAAAGCTACATTCTTGAATAATTATATATATGGGCAAGTCAAAATACCATTATGCAATATACTGTCTTCACATGGGATGTGAAGGAAAGTAAACCATACCATGCACAAAAAGAATCACTATATTGGCAATCTGGCATCATGTCTATGTTGTTTGACCTAATATAAGTTCTTTATGTATTTGTTAAGTTTACACACCAATCCGACCTCATTTTGCTAACTTTATTACCAACCTTAAGCCAGTGGTAGAGTATCTTTGTTTAATGCACATAACCACTAGGATATTCCAAGATGCAAGTTGCTATTGAAAATATAAAGGCATAGCTTTTTATGATTGAAGCATTAAAATTAATACAACATTGTATACCTTGTCAGCATGATTCCTGTTGGACTTTTCAATAACTTTGTTTAACATAAACATTCACCCACCATGGCCCCATAGCATATTTATCTCTGCGCTAATCAACATTACACCATGATCATACCATTCTCTCTTGATAATTTTCTTTAAAATTAGACAATACTTATTCCAAAACACAATAGAACAAAGAAAACAAATAAAATATTTTCAAACAACCCATTTTATGCCCGACGAACGATCCTGCAACGACACAACAATACCCAAGATGATTTTATAATTCGCACCAACACACGGAGGGACTTGACCCGGGGTTGGGTGAGGGGCTTCTTTCACCCCATTACAAAATGCAAACACTCTATTTATCATATTTAGCTTATCATCATTGGGTTCAAATCACATCTCCTATCCTTTAATCATAGAACTTCCACTTTCTTTAGCACAAGATTTGAATTGAACAGGTAATAAACCGATTTCAAGTTTACAACTGGATTATCCTTTTTTACCAAAGGAAACAAGTAGCAACTGGTGAAACCTCAAGGGATGCAAATGTAAATACAGTCAACATCTCTTTCTCCATCTCCTCCTCCAAATAATATTTATAAATATTATAATAAATAAATCCAGCTAGCTTTCTACATAGCCAGCTTTGTACTCTGTCACACTCTGTAATATTACTTTGTGTTCAAAATCACAACATCTTACACTCCCCATTCCATCCCCTTTTTTTTTTTTTTTTTTTAATTTATAAAAAATAATAATATGGAAATATATATATAAAAATACATATAAAACTGTTACATTACAGTGGATGTTCTCTAATTCTACATCTTAATCTTCATAATTAACACATTTTTAATTTTCTCTCACCTTTTCTCAATCTCTATAAATCAACCTCACTTCACATTGTTATTCTTCCCTCACACATTTCCCATTTTTGTTTCATTCACATTTTCATCTTCTTTCATTTTATCAAAAAAATAATAAAAATGAATATTATTACTCCATAAATCTAGCATTCTAACAAACTCTCCGAATCTATCGGTGATTAGATTTTAAAAAAAGAAAAATGGAAGAGACATTTGTGCCATTTCAAGGTATCAAAAATGATATCAATGGACGATTAAAGTGTTACAAACAGGATTGGACCGGCGGTTTTCGTGCCGGTTTTCGGTATATATATATTGCTCTTTTACATTTCTTTTACCTTCTCTATATATATATATATATATAATATTAATGTTTATATGTATATATGTTAGTGTTAGGATCCAGTGAAATAGTTAAAATAAGAACTACATTATTTGTTAAACTTGCTAAAGTGTTTAGAAATGTAACCAAAATTACATTTATATATATATATATATATATATTGTATGTATTCAACTTTCAGTTTTTGCTATATTATGTATCTGATTAGTTATTTGTCATGGAACCGACACGTCAGATCCATTGTTGTAAGCTCGATACTCACAGTATGACAGGCCTAAGAAGTTTAGAGTATGATAGATACAATATATATATATATATATATATATATATATATATATATATATATTCGGATGAAGTTAGATATGTTTATAAGCACTTGATGCTTATTTGAATAGACTTTAGTTAAATTATGTTTTAACTAATCTAATGAGTTTTTTGAATTCGTTCAATTAGTATTAGAAAATTTGTGAATCTATTCGAAGTTGTTACGAATATATATATATTTTTTGAACAGTAAGTTAGTACTTAGTAGATAACATTCTGTATATCTGAATTTTTTTTATACGGTTATAGCTACGATAAATTGGAAGTAAAAATCTGGTGATGACACATGGTAGGAGTCAATGGTGAGCATTCAGAGAGAAAAAAATGCATAAGTCACTGATTTTCTCTCTAATGTCATGTGTCGGCACCATATTTATAGGCCAACTGAATTAGTCAGGCGTGTCGTTTTACTTAAGTTTTAGTAATAAGATCTCATACTGATTCCTCATTTGATTTTTATAGAATTTTGGCTCCAACGACGTACATATTCTTTGCATCAGCAATTCCGGTTATATCATTTGGGGAACAACTAGAACGAAATACCGGTATGTAATATAGGAACATTATAAGTCATTGATTTATATATATATATAAATTTTGAAGTTGTTATATGTTAACATTGTGTGCTTGTTTGGTATTTTCAGAAGGAGCATTAACAGCCGTTCAGACGTTGGCTTCCACTGCAATATGTGGAATCATACATTCCATCATTGGAGGTCAACCGTTGTTGATTTTAGGTGTTGCTGAGCCTACTGTACTTATGTATACTTTTATGTATAACTTTGCTAAGCAAAGACCCGAGTTGGGTCATAACTTGTTTCTTGCATGGTCTGGATGGTAAGTGTCCTTATCTTTTTGTTAACAATTGGTTTGTATGATTGACAATATCCGTGGTGTTTGATTGTCTGATTGTTTTGTACTTAATTTCTTAGGGTATGTGTGTGGACTGCTGCTTTGTTGTTCATCTTAGCGATACTAGGAGCGTGTTCTATAATTAACCGGTTTACACGTGTTGCTGGTGAACTTTTTGGTCTACTTATTGCCATGTTGTTTATGCAACAAGCAATTAGAGTAAGTATATTTAATAGTTTCAACTTATGGATTTTTTCTTATTAGTTTTTTATGGGATCTGATTTGAATTAAAATGTCTACTTTAGGGACTAGTAGATGAGTTTGGCATACCAGAACGAGCAAATTTGAAGTCAGTCGAGTTTATTCCTTCATGGAGATTTGCCAATGGAATGTTTGCACTTGTTTTGTCCTTTGGCCTTTTACTGACTGGATTGAAAAGCCGAAAAGCTAGATCATGGAGATATGGTTCTGGTATGCATACTACTCTATAATAACAACATTAGATGCATTATCTTGTTACCATTTGGTGCAAGATGTTTGCTATTTGATTTTTTTACTTTTATTTTTACCAAAGTATGCAATTTTACTGCATAGATACGTAAAAAGAAGGCTAGGTATATTGCATTAAATGGTTCTAATATATACATTGCTATACTGGTATAAAGTGAATAAAGCAGTGCATTTTGTTGCAGTTTCCCCTTGCTTTATGGCCTACAGTCGTTTAATATCTAGTTTTTCTCTGCAGGATGGATTAGAAGCCTTATTGCAGATTATGGTGTGCCCCTTATGGTCCTTGTCTGGACAGGCGTGTCCTATGCACCGTCTGGAAGTATTCCAAAAGGAATCCCAAGGCGTCTCTTTAGCCCAAATCCCTGGTCTCCTGGTGCATATGAGAACTGGACCGTTATCAAGGTAAATCTTTCTTTGTAGATACTATTTTTTCTTCATTCTGTTTTAGCTCTGCTTAATTTGCATTTAACACTAAATAATGTGCAGGATATGCTAGATGTGCCTGTTATCTTCATATTTGGAGCTTTTGTTCCAGCAACTATGATCGCTGTACTGTACTACTTTGACCACAGTGTGGCATCTCAACTTGCTCAGCAGAAAGAATTCAATTTGAGAAAGCCTCCTTCTTTTCACTATGACTTGCTCCTTTTGGGATTTTTGGTTTGCATCTAACTTCTCTGGTTCACAAATGCATGTATTCTGAATTATTTGAGTAAGGTTCTTATAGATTATCTCTTAATTGCAGACATTACTTTGTGGTCTTCTTGGTATACCCCCATCTAATGGTGTAATTCCGCAATCTCCAATGCATACCAAGAGTCTTGCTACTCTGAAACACCAGGTAACTTGTTTATCATGTTCAGCCGTTCAGTGTCAAAAGATAATACAGATTAACCGATCTATCTTCTGAATCTAAATATGCAGTTGCTAAGAAATCGACTTGTTAAGACTGCTCGTGAAAGTATGAACATGAACTCAAGTTTAGGACAGTTATATGGAAACATGCAAGAAGCATATCATCAAATGCAGACTCCATTAGTTCACCAAGCACCGTCAGATTGTGGGTTGAAGGAACTAAAGGCATCAACGATACAACTAGCTTCAAACATGGGGAACATAGATGCACCAGTGGATGAGACTATATTTGATGTGGAGAAAGAGATAGATGATCTATTACCTGTTGAAGTCAAAGAACAGCGTGTAAGTGGACTACTTCAGGCATGTATGGTTGGAGGGTGTGTTGCAGCCATGCCGTTGCTAAAACTGATCCCAACTTCAGTTCTTTGGGGTTACTTTGCTTTCATGGCTATTGAAAGCTTACCTGGAAACCAATTCTGGGAAAGAATATTACTCCTCTTCACTGCACCAAGCCGTAGATTCAAGTAAGCTGACCTAAATTTTATTTCAAATTGCTAACATCTGAAATTAAAGGATAATTTTACTTAACTTTACTAAATGTCTCAGAGTTCTGGAAGATTACCATGCAACATTTGTGGAAACTGTTCCATTCAGGACTATTGCAACATTCACTTTATTCCAAACGACGTACCTACTCATCTGTTTCGGGCTTACATGGGTTCCAATTGCGGGACTTCTGTTCCCGTTGATGATTATGTTGTTAGTTCCCGTGCGACAATACATTTTGCCAAAGTTCTTCAAAGGTGTACACCTACAGGATCTGGATGCCGCAGAGTATGAAGAGACCCCTGCGATACCTTTTCATTATCCTCAGGTAAGTGAGACTGGTTTTGACTATCTGATTATTAAGCCATATAAGCTGATTAGTCCAAACATTATTTCCTGCAGCCTCTTTTGTTACTGTTGATTAATCCTATCACATAATCTCTTTTAAAACACATTGCCAAACACCCCTTATTCTTATGTTTGATTGTTCTATTAGGATGGTGAATTTGGGGCTAGAACTCCAACTACAGATGTGGGAGAAGTGCTCGATGAGGTGATTACAAGAAGCCGGGGTGAGATCAGGCGTACGTGCAGTTCAAGAGTGACAAGCACCACCGCAACCCCAGTAAGAGATGGCAAAAATCTTCAAAGTCCACGGTTATCCATATACAGTCCCAGGGTCAATGAATTGAGAGCAATGCATAGTCCTCGATCTGCTGCAAGAGAACCTTTTAGTCCAACTGTGCCATCTTCTTTGGGAAAAAGTCCCCGTAATTGAACTCAAAATTCTGTAATGCACGCCGCTGGGTTACTGTTCTGCCATCTCTCATTTGTTTCTTAATACACCCTTTGTTGTAACAGGATAACCTGTGTCGGTTTCTTGTAATTATTATGGTAGTAATGTATATTAACGTTTGCAGACAGTTTAGAATAATTACCACCTGGTTTCAACTAAACGAAACTAGATTTATATAATGTCTATCTCATTTTGCCCATCCTCTTTCGCAAATATAGATTTATGTGCAAGATATTAAAATTGCAAGTGACACAAGTTGTCGGTGTTTCTAGTGCAATTTCGTTGCTCAATGTGATATATGAAAACTGTACATTTACTTAATGTCATGAGACACTTGAAAAAGATTGTATTCTCACTTCAAGTTCAGCTCAAATATTTATGCCGAATACATATGCAATAACTTCTAATCTGAAAAAGTATATGGGAAATGCAGGGCTGTATTTAACGTGTATAAAAAAACTTGTACCTTTCATATTAAAAGTCTGTCTCCTGATTTTCATGGTAAATGTATAAACAGTTTATGCACCTTAAACACAGCCCTAAAGGCTGTATTTAGCAAACCCCTAATAATATATTATAATTCAGAACTATATCCCCAGTTCGAGTTCAGCTTGAATATATATACAAAATACACATATAACAATATACATATAAGTTTATAACTCAAAGCTCGATAAGTATTCCAGTTGCTAAGACTATATCTATACTACGTATATAAACAAACTAGCCCCAAAAATTTAACATTCTACCTTTAAAATCTTTAATTTACCCTTTTAATCTATGCTATCATCAAACACTTTATCCTTGAAATTACAAAAATACCCTTAACAAAAAAACCTTACGCATGTCCCTTCCCTTTCAGAAGTTGCTCACATAGTATACCAAAAAAAATACACATGCGTTACTGAATTTAATAATCAATCAACATAAAAAACGTACACTCTAAAACAACAGCGGCGGTTTGTACTTTCAGCCGTACTAAAAAATACTTGAGTTGAATAATACATTCATGTAATAACACGGTACCGCTACTTAACCGGCGTTTTTTTCCCATGTCTCGTCGCATAGCGCGGATACAATGCTAGTATTGTAATATTGCAAGCTCATAAAATGTATATGGGTTTATTTTAAAAGCTCCTTTTATATTGCACCACAAGTATGTTTTGTTGTATACTGTAGTCTTTCTTGGTTTCTTGAACAAACAAGTATGGATAATGGATGTATAAAATGCATTTGTTTGTCCATATGTGACTATGTGAGACAATTAGTGAGGTTGTGGAAAGGTCTTTTCGTGAAAGATTGTTCTAGTGGAATCTGAGTATATATTTATATAGTTTTTAAGACAACCAAATAATTTTAAATAAATTTCTAATATATATTTACAAAATAACTATCATGGACAAGGATCCATATATTATAAAATGATGGGTTATCACACATACAATGTAAGCCAAGACTGTACAAATATTGTTGAGTTTGGTTATTACCCACAGTTAATGTCATATTAGAGGGTGTTTAGGATATTTGTCTATATAAAATTAAGTAGTTTAACATTATTATTTTGGACTATTTTTTGAAACAAGTAGTAAATGATTTAATTTGGTATTACATTATCTATTATAAAAGTTGATAATCACTTAAATAACCAATGGCAAGAACATAAAGAATAAAATGGACTAGGTAGACAAATTAGGTTTTCCTTTTTACGAGTTACTCAAGTAGATCGAGTCTTTAACTTAGATGTGCATGAGCTATTTATAATATCTTGATCAGACCGTTTCTGAACCCTTTTCTCGACTACTCAAATACGTATTCCTAAGGTTACTGGAACTTGAATCTCTTGTTAGTATATTATGAGGACTCAGCACTTTGGTGGTGGTTACGTACACATACATAGAAAATACTAACCTAGTAAAACTTACCCTAGGCATATGGTATGATGTAATCATGTATGAAGAAGTATGATACAAAAAGTTAAAGATCGGTATGATTTGGAGTTGCTTTTTGTTAAGTAAGAGGTGCAAAATGGATGTTGGTTGTCGATCATGATTTCAAACAAAAGTAAAGGCTAGGAATTGATTTGAAGTTAAAAAAAAAAAAGGATGAATGAGCATCTATTTGACTTTGTAGTCATTAGTGGCAAACATATTCATTCATGTCAAAAATTTCTTTTATCAAATAACAACATCCTCTTCTTTTCCTTTTCACTTTTGTTAGATCATGACAAAACAAAAAAACCAAGTAGATGAATAATACAAAGATTTGACACTATAGTTGACCACCATATCTATTCTTTTCAATCCTTTTCATGATAAGTGTGGAACTGTGGATGGCTTAAGCTTTCCATCAAAATCATTGTTACAATAACATCAATAATTGAAGGAAAAAACAAAATCTTAGCTTCTAGACCAAAGCAACTCGAAGTGCTTAGTGGTCAGGCGATCTGATTTCTTCGCAAAAAGTCTCAGGTTCGAACTCCATTAGTTAACATCTTGAGAGTGACCGAAAAAATGATTAAAAAAGTGCCATACAGATAACTCGGTTAGACTACATACATCCAAGTTAAAAACATAACTTATTATCTTCGAATTGTTTCTATACCAACGGACCAAATGTCGGGTGTAATAAGCCCCATCATCTAAAAGAAAACCAGAGCCACTAATTTGTAAGGCCCATCTTGATCAATTGTATAGTCCATTCTAAATAGTCTTGCCCATTATATATCTTGGCCCAAAATTCTTGGGTAGCTTCCTCCACTTTTCCACTTGCTTTCCTTCACACTTCCATTTATGTTTATTTCTTGATATTTGACCTTTACAAAAACACAATTAGTCTTTGCCCAAATATTAAATTAAATATGAAACATTTTCCTTTCAGTTTTGTAAATAGAATCTTTTGTGACTTTGTAAATAGTATCTTATAAAATGACTATAGAGTTGAGCAAAATAGAAACCAAACCTCAAAAAGTTAGATATTAGATAATTTCGTTCATATATTGTTGTACCAAACCGTTAATTATGCCATTTAACTAAAATGAAATTGTTGTCTATTCGATTAACATATTTTTTGGACACATTGTAACTTTCACCACTGGACAAGAAAATGTATGAAATTCAGTATGAATTTTTCTGTACATTACGAGGAGAATGAATTTAGCTTTCAGTTTTGTAAATAGAATCTTTTGTGACTTTGTCACATATCATAATAATATAAGTTGTTAGTGAATGAGATGATTGATTAAGCTATATGTATGAGTCAATTAATTCGCAAATAACAAGACTTAAGAGTAGATATAACAGTACTTTTCCTGGAGATCACAACATTC